>NC_016131.3:23582500-23882500 GCF_000005505.3 Brachypodium distachyon | reverse complement strand
TTATCAAATACGACTAACCTTTGTATACTTGCCCCAGTGATGCTGCAGCAATTGGCTCTGGGCTGATATCAGCAAATAGATCAGAAATTCGAGAACCCAATTCAGACTCAATAGTCCTGACTGCGATACGAGTAGGGAATGGTGGTATTTGATCCTAATGAGATAGTTGTCAGCAAACACACTGAATGTAATCAATGCAAAAACCGAATGAAGATAAAAGCTACCGATGAGTTCTCAGCTTTTAGTTTTTTAATTCATACTTTAAATTACAGAAAATATCTTTCTGGCCCCACAACTTTGAGCAATTGCTTTTGTAGGATCTAAAATTTTCATTAGCCCTATATTCCTCATATCTAGGACTCTGTCTCCATCTCTAAGTCCCTCAACTCCTCGTAATGCCATTGCAACACACCAAATAAAACATCGTTACAGCTTCACATTGAAAGGCATATCCCTACAACAGTGTTGGTTGTCAATCAAGTAAGTGAAACTATATAATGCACAATGAGACACTACAGTAGTGTTGGTTGAGCCATTGCCGTTGTGGGATCTAAAATTTTCAGTAGCCCTATGTTCCTCGACTCTATACCTGCAACAGTGTTGTCTGTCAATCAAGTAAGTGAAACTATAAATGCCTGATGAGATGCTACCTGCAGCTTTGAGAGCTCTTGACAATATGCGCTGGGCAATATATCAGGACGCGTGCTCAATGCCTGTCCAAGCTGCAAGGTGCGAAAGGATAAGGCAAATGAACACATTATCAACTCTCAGTGACTAAGGAAAAAGATAACAATTGGGACCATACATTAATATAATCATACATGATGCAATCCACAAGTCACGACTATAGTGAATCCATATGAACACCCGGTTGATGCAACAAAACCGTTATGCTAACTGCAGAGGTTCTGATAGACCGCAGAATTTTATATTTAACAATTTTTCATTGTGAACAACAAAATATTCACCATACTGAAAAGGTAAACAGCTAAAATATGACATTAAAATATTTGCCGCGTCATACAGATCTCACATTGTTTATCCTTTCTTACAGACACTATTCTGGCGTACCTTGATGTAAAACGGCCCCAACCGTATCAAGGTCTCTCGAAACTGAAATAAAAAAGAAATGACAACCAGACACATGATACTCAGTTCCTCCACCAATAGAAAAAGTACGTAACAGAAAGGAGGGGGGGCAGGATAAGGAAACTACCTTCTCAGCTCGCTTATGCACATCACTGAGCAATAGATGCCAAATTGTGAGCTTCACGACATGAAAAGAAATAGTTGCTGCCCTGTAGACTGCAAGGAATGGACCAAAGCGACGGTCAGCAAAGATTGTATGGGAGCTTGACCCCAAGATTCTTCCAAACTGAGTTTCCAACGACTCCTTTCTGATTTTTGCATATTCTGATGATGGCCTCCCACCATGCACACTTGTGAATGCACTTGAATAGCTACAAAATAGGAAATGATGTCGTCAGCATCATGTATCTTGAAAAACAACAATAGAAGTATCTAATCTGCTGTACGAGTGAAGCCGTTGAAATTTCCGTTTAACTAAACTATCTAATGTACCGCTGTTTGAGTGAAGCCGTTGAACGACTGAACTAAGCTTTCTTTTATGCAGGTGGAAACCTTCTTTTTTTTGCGAATAAGGTGGCAACTCCATTTATCGAACAGAATAAAGAAGTTAAAATTGCATTATCCAAATAGATTTAATTGTAATTGAGAATTTGTAGTGAGGTTAAAACAAGCTTGGGGAGGGAAGAGCAAGTTTATCGGAGTGATGGTCAAGTTTTCTAGAGACCATGCAGGAGAGTTACATGGGAGTAATAATCGAGCATTTTGGAGATATGAGTGAAACCCTTGCGAATCATTCAGTTCCAAAACTAATGTACAGTATTGAACATATACCCAATAGAATGCAGGAGAGTTTTCGCAGTTGGCAATACTGAATAAAGAAGAAACCTCCAAAATGCATTGGACGCAAACTGGGAGTGGAATAAATATACAAATGGCCATGCGATTCCCCTCTTTCTTTCTCTCTGTCTACATGCATTATTATTATTAACACATATTAGTAGTTTGACATAAATAATAAGGCGGGGATTCCTGCGCGCCATCCAAATTCCAAATGCACGAGAAATTTTCTGCTATTATTACCTCCTAACAGGTGGCGCGGCGGAGGAGAGAGGGCAGAGCTTGGGATCAGCGGCGGCGGCGGCGGACTGGAGGTTCCGGAGGAGGAGGAGTCTGTGGCGGTGGCGGCCGAGGTCGACGCCGCGGGAGAAGAGGCGCGAGGTGGGGCCGGCCATGGCCGGGATCTCATCAGCTCCGCATCAGCTCCGGCTTGCCACCGAATAAGGAAAGGGGGGAAAAGACAGAGGTCCCGGTGTAGGAAGGGAGGAGTACGGGGGAGAGGAGAGAGGAGGCGGCGCCACGTGACCGGACCACAGGGCCGAGGTGGCGCTCGCCGGATGGTTCTTCCCTTCTTTCTTTTTTTTGAGACAAGGATGGTTCTTCCCTTGCTGGCTTGCTCGGTGCTGGGCCGGCTAGGCAAGAACTGGGCCAATTCAAAGGACACGCCGGTCCGGTAAAGCCCGAATACCCCAGGACTGAAAGAAAGAGTAGGAATCTCCAAGTCCACTTTGATCAAATGGACGAGGCTTGCCTGCTTTCCTTCGTGTTTCGATCCGCGCTCCCGTGTTCTTTAACCGTTTCGATCAAGAGAAAAATATGTTCTTCAACCGCTGATGAGGTTTGATCACGATCCACCTTCTCACTTCTGCAATTCACTAATGGACTAATTCCAAGAGTAATGAGAAGGATGAGAAAGGGGTCTAATTGGAGTTATTAACAATGGACAAATCTCAACTGTTGAAAAGCATGGGGAGCAAAGATTGAAGCATGAAAAGATAGTGGGCAAACCCCATCCGTTTGAAAGGGGGAGAGAGAGAAGGAAGGAAGCTTTTTCTTGGAAGCATACACCGCCTCGTACGAGGTAAAAGAGCCTACAAGGAAGGAGCGGCCTCGCGGCACGGGCAAGGGCGAGGGCGAGTAGGGGGCACGGTGAGGGCGGTGGGAATCGAGGAGAAGGAGGCGACGGAGTGTGGGTTGAGGCAAAAATAGTCATTGTTGTCTTTTTTTTCAAAAAAGATCCTTGCGATGCCGGAGGGAGTATAAAGTTTCACACTTCTCCACGTGCACCACAACTGTGCATGAAGGGGACATAGAAGAAGCAACGGGGCTAAGTAAGAGAACAGCTTGATGATGAAGCCAAGAGAGTTGTCGGCCCTAGAGGTCTCTTTGACCTAGTCACCACATTGTATACCGCCGAACGGCAACCGGAGCAACAACAAGAACCATTTGTCACCGTAAGCACAAAGCATGGAGCCAAAGGAAGAAGCAAACGACAAAAGATCTCCATGGCTAGACTGACATATACCCATCGTGGCCAGTACAAGTGTTTGTGCATCCGAGAAAGGATGTTGACGACACATTCAGAAGCATGGCTCTTTTGGTTACGTTGGCTAGCGCATGAAGATTGACATGGTATCAAAGCCAAAGATCTCAACTTCGAATCCTGGCTTTCGCAGTTTATCCTAAAAATTGCTCGTGCTCGCTCCATCCACGTATTGGCCTCTTGAATCGTACTTCTGAGTTTACACATGTTGACTTGTCTCCCCGCTCACACATGAGAGGGGTGTTGAACTATAAGAGGATTGCCTAGCCTTTTCCATCAGATCGGTCTTACGGTTGCGTTGGTTAGCACATGAAACTTGACAGGCTCACCACCCTAACATTCAACACACAAGAATCACAACTCGCCATCACCTTGGATTCTGAAGAACCAAAAATAAGCGAGGACAAAAGGTGAAACTCATAGGAACCAAAACCTTGGAGGAACACATGCCTGAGCGACATTAGACTCTCGTATAACCAGAATTTGGAGAAATCGCAGATTGATATGCCTGGAGGCTAAACATACATGAATGCTTAGCTCCCAACATCAAAACACAGAACAAAACGGTGCATGTAAAGAGTTCATGAGAACCGAACCAGTACCATGAACACAACGAGCTCGAGATTGACATGATTTGGACCCATGCGCCGTTGGGCGCTCGCCACTTCAATCGCCTCGTCGTGAACATGGGTTGGAGCCAGAGCCTGAAGAAGGTAGGCTTGGATAAAGCTAGAGCACAAATCCAAATTATCCAAGGCCTCTAAAGCAATGTTCATCGAAGGATTTACAAAAGAGCAAGTTATCCAAGACCTCTAAAACAACGTCCAACAAAGGATTCACAAATGAGGTGGAGGGCCAAGCCCCTTCGGCCCTCTCCATCCCCTTCGTTTGATCACATTGATGGACACGAGGGAGAGTATGCGTCATCACACACAGAAGAACCTAGAGTAAGTAGAAGACGAAGACATGCAAAAAGAAAGGAAGGGCGAGTGCATGCACCCTAGTCATCTCTAAATTTTGAGTTTTCTAAAATCTGTTAGTAACCTCAATAAAATACGGAGCGCGTGTAGCTTTCCTCGCCACTCAACGAAAAAAGAGTGCTATTTTTACTCGGTGTGTAGTTTAGGCCCAACGACACCTATGTTGTTATAGATCATGTAGCACGACAAGCCAATAGTCATCCAAAACATTTCACTAAATGACACTTCATTATTTGTTTTCTTTTATGAAAATGACACCTCATTGTTGAATTGGCTAAACATCGAATGATCTCTAGCGAGCGGTGATCATCGCTGTCAACCGGTTCGTCTGGACTCTGGAGATGTGGCAGTGATGTCGGCGATCAAAGATAATACCGAACTTAAACAAATTCACGTATTTCTGCACCATCTGAAAAAAGAACAAGATCATATATGAAAAAAAAACAAATCGTGATCCGTCCATCCAAAAGGCTGAAGCGAATCAATGGCCGGCCAGCACCGAAATCCATCCTGCTCCGACCAATCGCGCCCTGACACATCCCCTGAGGCGATAGTGGCGGCCACGGCGGCTGTCACCACCGCCGCCACGTCCCCCAAGTTTTCTGGTCCGCGCAACCACCAGACACATCTTTCTTCCCGCTGGCATCCCGGCCCCACCAGGTCACTCTC
Organism: Brachypodium distachyon; assembly: GCF_000005505.3. Classification (NCBI taxonomy): domain Eukaryota; kingdom Viridiplantae; phylum Streptophyta; class Magnoliopsida; order Poales; family Poaceae; genus Brachypodium; species Brachypodium distachyon. The sequence goes on along the minus strand of NC_016131.3, from coordinate 23,877,382 downwards.
TGCAACAGGGACGCTAAGCTGCTGGAACCGAAAGAACCGCGCCCGGCTCTCACTGACAATCGGGCTCCAGCGGCCCCCGGGCTCCACCTCGCAGCGAGGCTCGTGGTCCGAGTCGGCGCACCTGTATCTGTCTCGCCTTATTCCATTCATTCATTTTCTCCCCTTTATTATTTGCGTGTAGAAAATTTTGTCTACGCTTCCCCTTATTGGCCTTTTGCTTTGCTTTGCTTTCGACTTGTTTTTGTTTTTTGTTTATTGTGTTCGTGCGTATACTTTTTGCTTGCGTACAAATCCACGCCGATTTTTCGAACACAGGAATCCCCCGATTAGGAAAGAGTCTTCTTCCCTGCCCCCGCACGGCCTCAAATTCCCCCCCTCCTGCGACCCACTGATTATTCCCAATTCCTGCTTCGGCCGATCCAGTTCGGTCCTGTCGAGTTCCGGTTGGTGCATCTCCAGTAGTTCCTTTGCCCAATTTGGTCTGCTGCGCCCTATTGGTTGGAGGATTCGACCCGGGGCTTGCTGGTTCGAGCTGCCAGTGGAGGGGAGCCGGAATTGGAATCATATCTCCTGATTCCTCCACTGTTCGATCTGATCTAGCCTTGCCGGCTTCAGTGGCCTGCAACGAAATGCTCGCTGGATAGCTTGGTTCTGTCGCTGATTTGCCCCCGGCTCGTCCGGATCTCTGCATGATTCCCACCGATTTGGGACCAAAACGAACGAAGTTTCACTCAGAGGGTGGTGATTTCTCCGAGGGGTTCGTGGTTGCTGTGGCGGTGGATCCATGGCTGGGGAGAAGGCACCGCGCGCTTTCTCGATGGAGGAGTTGCCGGGACATCTCATCGGGGAGGTCCTGACCTCCGGCAGGCTCGCCGCGGGGGACCTTGCGAGGCTTGAGGCCACCTGCCGGGCGCTCCGCCCGCTTGCCGAGCATGCGGCCTCGCGGCTGTGCGAGGCGCGCACAGCTTTCGCGGTCATGGGGCCTGCGGCCCGTGGGGAGCTCCTAGCAAGGTGTGGCGGTAGCTGGAAGAAGGTGCTCAGGTTCCTGCAGTCCGTGGAGCAGTCGTCGGACACCGTCGAGACATCGTCTGGCAACGTGAGTATCCTTTACTACTACTTTATTTTAGACAAGAAATATGCAACCTTTGAAGTCTGATGAGCTCTACGACCTACATGTCTTAGTCCAAATGGTTGTGTTCAGTGTGTTCACCTTACAATTTTGGCCATTTGGGAAATTGGGGCAAATTAGGATACATTTGGGCATGCATGTTTTTTTAAGATATCCTGAGTCCCCAAAGTAAGAAACTAAATACCGATATTTGGCACTTAAGACAGAGATAAGAGTGAAAAACTGTTCCTGTGATGAGAAACATACTAATATTATGTACGAGTAAAATGCATTTGAGGTCCTAATTCTCTTCCGAAGGTGTCAAGTTAGTCCAATTCTTCAAAACTGCATATCTGGGTCCTAAAAGTATGCAAGTCGTTCATTGCAAGTCTTATGCAGCCCCCATCAGTTTGACCTGCACATGTGTGGCAGGTTGACCACTGCCATGTAGACAATATTTTGCAAACAGTAGCATGCCATGAGTGGTTTGGCAGTGGGATCGATACCGGTGAAGAGGTTGGAGCATGGCCTTGCTGGCGCAGCGCACATCGGCCCTCATGCTGGTGTGCCCCCTCGTGCAAACATAATAGAGAGGGACCACAAAATTAGAAGGGAATTTTTCCGACAGTTTTCAGCAAAACACTGCCTAAGTGGCGGTGGTCACCCTCAATGGGTGGCAGCGTAGTCTACGGCTCGGGGCTCCTTGGACCCCTTTTGTTTGGTTGTAATAGATTACTTTGTTTTGTTCGAGTTTTTTAGAGTTTATGGCTGCGTGCATCTTGTTATGCAGAGGTCGGGTGTGAAGTCTGTTTGATCCTTCTTCTTGATGCGGCATCTTATATAGTTCAACAAAGCTCCCTTTATAGAAAAAGTGGCGGTGGTTAACTTGCCGTGCGTGCTGGTCAAAGTTGATTGAGGTTGCATAGGACTTGTCGTGAACGACTTAACTACTTTTAGGACCAAATTTGCAGATTTGTAGAACTGAGACTAACATGGCACCTTCAGAAAAGAATTAGGACCTCCAATGTATTTTACTAATAGCAAGTTATGTATTATGTGGGAGCCTTGGTAAATTTTACCGTTATTGTTCTATATATGTCTTTTCTATGTTGCGATTGAATATGCACATGTAGCCTTTTGTATTACTGATAGCAAGTGTGTACCAAAATACTGATTCGGGTTTGCCCCATGTATTAGGTTTTTTCTGGAGGGTGCTGAGTGTTCTTTTTGATTTCCTACTTTTCTTTAAGCATTTTCAGCTTTCTTTATGCCTTATGTGTTTATAGTATGTTGAACTTTTTGCTGATTGTCATTTTTGGTATGTTTGTCATTAAGTAAAATCAATGACCAAAGAAGTCGTTTCTTATTGTTTAAAATTTGCGCATTATAAACAATGAAATAAGTTGCAATTTTTTTAGTAGGAAAGCATATCCAGATTGGTTTCTTATGTATGTGAACATGTTTTATGTTTCCAGATGCAAGTAGCGACAGGGAGATATCACACTCTTTTGGTCCATGACTCTTCTGTCTATTCTTGTGGGTCCAGCTTGTGTGGTGTGCTAGGTCATGGTCCAGATACTACACAGTGTGTGGCATTCAGTCGGGTTTCCTTCCCGGCACTTTCTCGTGTTGTAAACATCTCTGCCTTTCACAACCATGCAGCTTTTGTTACAGAGACTGGACAGGTAATTGATGCTCTCTGTACATGCTATGTATTTCTTACCACTATAATTTTGCTACTTCTTTGTTCTAAGAATTTTTTTCCTAAATAGGTGTTCACTTGTGGAGATAATTCATCATTGTGTTGTGGTCATGGGGATGTGGGGCGGACTATATTTCGGCCGACCCAAATAGAAGCTCTTAAAGGAACTTTTTGCAAGCAGGTGAAGCCAATGATCTTTAGATGTGGCATATTGGGTGCACTAGCACCTTGAGATATACTGGAGCACTAGGTCACACAAAAGCATATATAAAATCATGCATAATGCGAACACATGTATCTGATGTTTATTTCACATGCATAATGTGAACATGTGTGCAGGCTCACACCATATCAATATAGGCACACCAAAGTTTTTAAAAATTATGGTTTTTTTTTGTTCATGTACATCATGTTACCCTGCGAAATTTGAATAAAAAAATATGGCCAACTATGGTCTGCAAAGAAAAAAATTACTCAAAACTTTAAACTGCAATACTATTCATTAAGCATTTTTTGTATGGGCCACAGTTTGTCATATTTTAGAATAAATTTTTACAGGATGATATGTTATGCTCCCTCCGTCCCATAATTCTTGTCTCAAATTTGCCCAAAAATGGATGTATCTATTTCTAAAAAGCGTCTAGATAAATGTAATATTTCGACGAGAATTATGGGACTGAGGGAGTAGCTTGAAGTACATCCACAGTCCTTTTGATCACTTTTGAAAACTTTGGGATTTCTCTACTGATCGTGTGCACCTGCCACCCACACACATGTTCATATGCGACTTCCTACTATATTAGCACCTTCTAAAGTAACATGCTTGTCATTTTTTTGGAGGGGACATATATACATATGTCATGGGCGTACATCCCTATAGGGGCACAACCCTAGGTATCCAAATAAGGGACAATATCCCATTAGCATCTTCTAAATTAGTTAGGCACGAGATAAGATAGGAATATTGAGATATGGTTTCTTAGGAAAGTAGAGATTAGTTTCTTGGATGTCAAGTCGAGTCTTCCCTATATAAAGCCCCCCCTGTAATTGTTATGAGGCAAGCAAGAATAAATCAATCTAGTTATACCTCCTCCCTGCCCTTGAGGTGCGGCTGCCTTTCATGGCGCCCTCGCGCCTCTTGGGTCCAGGGTCACCTCGTACAGGCCCTAAAGCCATTATTCCCCATGTCATGAACCTGGTTTATGACAATTTGGTATCAGAGCAGTCGATCTCCATCACGCCTGATGCCACGGAGTTATCTCCTTCCGCCAAGTTTGAAGCTACATGCGACAGGATTAAAGCTGCGTTCGATGAACTGCAAACCCCGATCGCAAAGGCTAAAGCTGCGCTCGACAATGTGCATGCAATTTGCACCAAGGTCCGCGCGTGGGTGGATCAACGGAAAGCAGCCACGCCAAGAACCATATCCCCAACAGCTGCAGCACCGCTGATCTCGTCTCCATCGCCATTGCCTTCACCGCCGCTGCTAGTTTCATCGTTGCCGCCCCTATGGGTGACACAACTAAAGCCAGCCTTGGTGGTAATGCAACCTGCCAAGCTTGCGAGGAGAAGCAACAAGCGCCTTGGCTGTCCAGCAACAGGGAAGAAGCGCCTCTCGGGGCGGGCGCAGGAAAAGGTGGTGAGACGTGCTGCAGCAATATGGTGGTTCCTGCCCTTAGGCACGGGCGCAAGGGAGAGGCCACTTCTTCCAAAGGTGGCAGGGACATGGGTGCTTCATCATCCAAAGTCAAAGTTGCTGCACAACCATGACAGCCATGGCCGGCCATCAGCTTGGGGCCTCCTCGGACTTCAGCCGTGGCCACCACCGCAGCTCGATGACGAGCTGCTCAAAAAGGGGGGGTGTAATGTCATGGGCGTACATCCCTATAGGGGCACAGCCCTAGGTATCCGAATAAGGGACAATATCCCATTAGCATCTTCTAAATTAGTTAGGCACGAGATAAGATAGGAATATTGAGATATGGTTTGTTAGGAAAGTAGAGATATGGTTTGTTAGGAAAGTAGAGATTAGTTTCTTGGATGTCAAGTCGAGTCTTGCCTATATAAAGGGCCCCCTGTAATCGTTATGAGGCAAGCAAGAATAAATCAATCTAGTTATACCTCCTCCCTGCCCTTGAGGTGCGGCTGCCTTTCATGGCGCCGTCGCGCCTCTTGGGTCCAGGGTCACCTCGTACAGGCCCTAAAGCCATTATTCCCCATGTCATGAACCTATGAATTTTTTAATGCTTAAGAGGCTACGTGGGATAACTTTCGCAATAGGTATTGTAGCTTTTTTGGGGCCTTGATGGAAAATCATGATTTAAAATTTTGATGCTAACAGAATGGATATACAAAATGCCCCAGCTGGGGTATTGCTTTTCTATGTCTTGTATTAAGAGTTTGATGTCGATCCATCTTGACAACCCTCTTCCTCTTCTAGTTCATCATGCACATTTGTAAACGTGCCTGTATGTCTTGTGAATTAGCGCCTCATGCATTATTATTTCTATGTTAAATCGCATCATTCTAGGTTTCTCATATTTTTTGACTCTAACATGCATTTGCTAAATTGTTCAATTCTTCTTCCAAGTACTCGGTATCATTTCCCCCTCCTTTTTATGCACTATTCATAGGTTAATGCTATCTTGTTTCCTTCGCAGGTTGCTACTGGTCTAAGTTTTACAGTCATTCTTACAAGGGAAGGGCAAGTGTACACTTGTGGAAGTAACACGCATGGCCAGCTTGGTCATGGTGACACCATAGACAGGGCAGCTCCAAAGATTATTGAATTATTCGAAGGGTCTAGCCCAGTGGTGCAGGTTGCAGCTGGTGCGAGCTATACATTTGCTGTAACAGATGATGGGACAGTTCATTCTTTTGGTTCTTGTACTAACTTCTGCCTTGGGCATGGGGATCAGCATAATGAACTTCTTCCACGTGCAATCCAATCATTTAAGAGGAGGAATATTCATGTAGTTCGTGTATCTGCTGGAGATGAGCATGCGGTAGCTCTCGATGCACTGGGATATGTGAGTATATTGTTTGAAGTACTTGCAGCTATCTATTGTTATTGTTTGCCACTCTCCAGACTGAATTGATTGTATGATTTTTTTTCCAGGTCTATACATGGGGTAGAGGCTACTGTGGAGCATTAGGTCATGGTGATGAAAATGATAAAACTAGCCCAGAATTGATTGGTAGTCTGAAGGGTCAAGTTGCTGTACAGGTTTGTTTAATTTGTTGGCACCACACTTTCCTCCTGCTTAATGCATATAAGAACAAATTTAGTATACATTTTCATCAAATAGATTTGAGCTGACTATCTTACTGTGAGAGCAAAACACATTGTTATATCCCACAAAAGGAAAATAGGAAATCATTGGTATATGCTCTTTGACTGAAAAGGTTCCTCACTGATATGACACTGAAGTTTCCTATTCCAATTAAAATAGGCATCACTATGCTAGGTTTTAGTTCATGCGGACACTGAAGATTCCTATTCCAATGAAAATCTCATTCAATTCCTTGTATTTTTACCATCATATCAGTTTCATGTGTAAAAGCCCTTGTTTCCTGAATTTTGATAGGTCTGTGCAAGAAAGAGAAAGACCTTTGTTCTCACCGATGAAGGCTCAGTTGTTGCATTTGGGTGGATGGGCTTTGGGAGTTTAGGGTTTCCTGATCGGGAGTCTTCTGACAAAGTGATGAAGCCTTGCGTTCTTGACAGCCTGCGTGGTCACTATGTCTCCCAAATAAGCACCGGACTATACCACACTGTTGCGGTGACAAATAAGGGCATTGTATTCGGTTTTGGGGACAACGAGCGAGCACAGCTTGGTCAGGAATATATTCGTGGGTGCTTGAAACCTACCGAGATAATGTTCCACAAGAGTAGTATGGAAGATATAGCAATTGCAGCACCTAGCGGGTAAATTGGAGGCGAAGGTTACCATTTTAGTGTCCATTGCAGCACCTAGCAGGTAAATCCAAGGCCCAGATTACCATGTTAGTCAATAATCTGCATACATTGCTTTCATCTCAGCAAGTGTATTTTTATACTTAGATTTTGAGTGGTCTGTGAGTAATTGGGTAAACGAGAGAAGTGCAAAAGTGGAGGACAGTGTTTCTAGCTAAAGGAGCGTATAGTATAACAAGTAATTGGGTGATGTATTTTTTTAGCGAGGTTTGGTAAATGTATTAAGTACTAAAACTCAGCCGTCATGTCATGTATAAAATTATTGGTGTGATTATGGTTTTTCTTTTCGACCTCTCTCACCTTCTTTCTTTTTTCTATCAACTCCGGTTTATCCTGTCGTTCCTCTGTCTACTGTTTTCCTGAACATGGTTGTCACTTGTCATTAACCCTTGCATTCTGTTTTGCATTTAATCATCAGCGTTTAAAGCCGAGTGAATTTACCAATTGGTCATGAGTTGCGTTCCTTTTTTCTTAGGAACGAGATACGTGTTCAAAGACTTCAAAGTCTGCCAAAGGCCAGAGTATATACACTAGTAAAAGCTATGGTTTGCCAAGAGATGTGATGCTGCCAATGTTTGGCATGAGCAAGAGACCTTGAAGAGATGTAACGGAAACATGTCATTTCTCTTCTGTCGTTTCGCAGACCAAGAGACTCACCATGTCAATATCTCTAGCGAAGTAAATAGCCTGAAGAACAGCCTCAGTTTTGCTCGATCTTCACGACGGAAACAAGATAACTTGTTTTTGCTCGATTAACCTGATACCAGGAACAAACACCGAGACGACAACCTTTCACATAAATTCAAATAACAAAGACACTTGATGGGTGTCTCGGTCTTTACTTGAAAAGACCCTTTCCGATTCTTACACGCAAGGAAATGCATGAAATAAGGGGAGGGTGTCGAATTATTAGGCAATTTTAATTTTATTCTGGCCACACAAGACTGGATCCTGGTTGGCGATTTTAATTTTATCCGCTCGCTTGGTAACCGCAACAGGCCGGGAGGTGATGTTGATGATATGCTCCGTTTTAATGACATTATTTGAGCACTCTCTCTTATTGAGCTTCCTATTTCGGGTCTCGCCTACACATGGAGCAACGTGCAAGAAGATCCGCTTCTTGAGGAGTTGGACTGGTTTTTCACCTCGCAGAATTAGACCTCTAGTTATCCTAACACCTCTGTTAAAACCCTTGGCCGGCCTGTTTTTGATCATGTCCCTTGCCTCGTCACGATTCAAACCTCTATTCCTAGGACACGATTATTTCGCTTCGAGAACTTCTGGGTGCAACACCCAGGATTCTTTGAAACGGTCCAGGAAGCCTGGCTCATCCCGGTTCAAGGGAGAGATTCAGCGACGAAGCTTAATGGTCGACTGAGAAATGTTCGTCGCGCTCTGAAGCACTGGAGCAGGCAGCTGTCCAAATTATCTAAAACCATTGAAAACTGCCAACAGGTGTTGCTGGAACTTGACAGTTTTGAGGAGCTTCGTGCGTTAAGTGTGTCAGAGAGAAATTTTCGCAAAATCCTGAAGCGGCACATTGTGAGATTGCAAGATTATCAAAATAAATATTGGCATAAGCGATGTACTGTTAGATGGATTCAGTTTGGGGATGAAAATAGCTCCTTTTTTCATCGCATGGCAATAATGCTGTTGCTTCTCTCACTCTTGAGGACGGGTCCCTAGTTGAAGACCATGATGGAAAGGCTGCGGCTCTTTTTCAGAGCGTTTACTGAGCGTCTGAGCGTCTTGGTTTGTCGGCAAATCATTCCATGCTCTTTAATTTAAATCAGCTCATCACCAAGGTGGATGGTCTGCATGTGCTGTCTTCTCCCTTCACCAAAGAGGAAGATCGATACTGCTCTTTATCGTTTGCCGGTCGATAAAGCTCCTGGCCGGACGGATTTAATGGATCCTCAAATCTTGCTGGCACATTATTGCTGATGACTTCTACAGATTATGCTCTGAGTTTCATGATGGTCATCTAAATCTGCAGAGTATTAACGAGAGGCTTATTACACTGATTCCCAAGAAGATGACTCCAGAATCTGTCAATGATTATCGACCAATATCCTTGCTAAACTGCTGCTTGAAGCTTCTTACCAAGCTCTTGGCCGACCGACTTCAGAAATAGATCCTGCAGCTCATACATGAAAATCAACATGGTTTTATCAAGGGTCGCACGATACAGGACTACCTTGCTTGGGCTTTCGAATTTATTCATCAGTGTCAAGCCTCTGGTCGCGAGATAGTCATCTTAAAATTAGATTTTGAAAAGGCGTTCGACTTAATTGAGCATGACCGGCATGGCGTGCACCACCTTGATGGTGGCGGCACACGGTACGTGGCGTCATCGGCCCCATTTCTCAATCTGTGTTCCCGCGATGGCTAATGACTCAGCGCGTTGCGCATAGACCCTACAAGCGACGGAATGCTCTTAATTAGCCTCTTACCGATTGAAGATCTCAATTTTGCTGATCTGCACGGCCAGAGACAAGCTGCGTACGCCTCCCTCGATCAATCGGGCACCGATCATGCTGGCGGGAAAAGCGCAGCGCGCGTTTCCATCGTCCGTGGTGGCGCGTTGGCGTTGGCCACATAATTGGACATCGTTGCTAGTGGCGGACCGTACGTGCGAGGCTGCGGTGCACCAGAGCAAGCGCAACAATAGTACTGCACGGCTTTCCTACGCGACCGACGACTAGCTTAAAAGGGTGACCGACGCGAACCGCATCGCCACCTCCGGAACCGAGATGAAGCACGCACAAACAAATTGTAAATTAATTGTACATAGAGATGTATATGTATGTATGTGCATTCACGTTTAAGTTAAGCGTGCACAAACAAATTGTAAATTAATTGCACTGAGCTTTTTGTCAATAAAACTAGGACTAATTAATCCCAATAAAACTAATTATAGTACTACTCTATCTGATCCATAATAAGAGTTTTAGACTTAATTTTATACTAAGGGCACTCCAATGCATCGTATCTTGGATTGTATCACATGTATTAAATACTCACTCCGTCCCGAAATTCTTGTCGCGAAGGCAATTTTGCAAAAAAAACCCTTCTCTTTTCTACGCGTGAGCTCCGTGGTCCTCTCCATTATGTGCTCCTCCCTTCTCTCAACCGGTCAACCCGCACAGCTCCCCTCTCCCTACTACGCTCCCCCTTCTCCTCGCCGCGCTCCCGTCCCCCTTCTCTCTCTCTCTCTCTCTCTCTCTCTCTCTCTCTTTTCTGCCGCCCTTCCCTCACCGTGCCACGTGCCACAAAAAGGAGGCAGCTTTCGGTGGCGGCGAGGCCGGATCCGGCGGCGCGGTGAGCCCGGCAGCTCCTGAAGGCGGCGACGCGACGAGAGAAGGGGAGGAGGAGCAGCTCCTCAAGGCGGCGACGACGACTAGCAGCTCGTCAAAACGGCCACGACGGCGAGGAGCCTCTTCTCAAGGCCATGGCTGACAAGGTACTGTACTCTGTTCTTTTGCATTTTTTTACTCTGTTCTTGTTCTTTTGTTGCGGTGGCTCTGGCCTTGTTTAGCATGAGTAAAAGTGATCATCAGATGCATCTGTGATTATTCCTTGTGTATGCTTACTGTGGTGGCTTAAGCCCTTGTTCCAGCTTTGCTTTACTGTATAAATGCCCTTCCTTGACAGTATTTCTTGTTCACCATGAGTACGGGTACTTGTTTGGAGTAAACACTTTAGAATTCTTCACAGTATGTGTGTTGGGAAGTTAAAGTTAACTTGAATTTGGAACTGCATGGCACTCTTGATGCATAATATTGAACAGCTAGACTCTGTTCTTGTTCTTTTTTTTTCAGCTAGACTCTTGATGTTGCTAAGACTCCATCTGTTCTTGCTAAAAACAGAGATTATTTCTTTCAGGCAAGATCTACAAGTATGTCTCCATCGACCCCGGCTCCCCTGATGCGCCTATCATGCACGCCCTTGCTTCGAGCTTTGCCAGTGGTCATGTCCAAGGCGGCGACCCTTGCTTGCCTTCGCCGTGGTCTTGGGTCCAATGCACTGCCTCTAAGCCACAACCAAGAGTCGTTTCCATGCATGTACGTCGTGATTCAGTTAGAAATGGTCTCTTCTGCTCTCTTTTTTTTTAATTAAGAGTAGTACTGCACCGAAGCTTCTGTACCTGTCAAACAGAGATCTTTCAGGCAAGAACTTGATGGGGAGCATACCACCGGAACTAGCAGCTCTGCCATGCTTAGCACAAATGTAACAACCAGCTTCCCTCATTCTGTTGCTTCTGATTAATCCAAGTGCTGAGTGAATATGGTTGATCATGACATGTTTCTCTGCAGCCGACTTGACAACAACATGCTGACGGGCGCAATTCCAGATCTCAGTGCCGCTTCAAACCTGTCAATCATGTCCTCATTTCTGCCTATTAACCCCTACTTTATTTAATTGTGTCTGCCATGAATGGAATACTTGAATTTTTTTTGTTAGAAAGTTCGAGAGGCAGGCCTTGTGCAATTGTGCTAGTTTCCATATTCTCTCTGCTGTTCTAACGGTTGTATCCAAAAGATTGGCAACATGCATCTTGTCTTTTAATAGTATCTGTCCATTTATGCTTAGTGCCTTCAATGCAATATAACCACCAAATCTGTGTTCATTTGGCAGGTCCCTTCGTCGTTGTTGTTGAGCACCTGCAAAAGACCAAAAGATAACTTATTCTCCATGTAACAACTCTATTTTCAGTACTATACTCCATTTCAAAAAACTTGCTGTAGTTACATGCTGTGTAGATGGAGAACAAATCTGAACAATAATATGTACATACTCCATTCTGAACAAATCTAACCTGGGAGTAATCTAGAGGTTAATTTACTCCTACATTTTCAGTTTTAAAGGTTGATTACAACTGAGAGTAATCTATGGTTGTGATTCATTTGCATAAGAAACAAATCTATAATACTCCATGCACAAAAACGTGATGGTTAAGAAACAAATATGTTCAATTTGTTTGAGTTACCTGTTGCAGTTCTATTTTGTTGGGTTATATCTTCATCTTCTTGCTGAGCTATATCTTCATCTACTTGCTGTTCTTGCTGAGCTATATCTTCATCTTCTTACTGAGCTATATCTTCATCTACTTGTTGTTCTTGCTGAGCTATATTTTCATCTTCTTGCTGAGCTATATCTTCATCTACTTGTTGTTCTTGCTGAGCTATATATTCATCTTCTTGCTGAGCTATATCTTCATCTACTTGCTATTCTTGCTGAGTTATATCTTCATCTTCTTTCTGTACTCTTTCAGCATTGAATTGTGCTTCATGTACAACTTCTTTCTCCACTGCTTCACTTCTTGTTCCTCCACTTCTTGCTTTTTCTGCTTGCTGATGAAATTCTTTCATGATTGGCAGCTGCTTGATTGAACCGCTACATGGCGAGGCTGTAGGATGCTAGTGAAGGCAGAGGTGGAGCTCTGTTGCAGATGGGGGATGGCGGCAGGCCAAGCGAAGGCAGAGGCAGAGCTCTGCCGCAGATGGGAGATTGCGGCACGCCCAGCGAAGGCAGAGGCAAATGGGCGATGGAGATGTCGGGCGGCGTAGCTCGTCTGCGGGCGACGACATGCAAGAGGCGATGGCGGCGGGCGACGGCATCGTGCGGCGGGCGACGGCATAGTGCTCCTGGCGGCTGATCCTTGTAAGTTTAACTTGCTCCTGTGATTTGAGCGATTTATGTGATTAGAGATTTAAGTCCACACATACAACTACTAATGGCTAGACTTGCTCTATTGTCATACTGTGTGTGCATGCTCTATTCTTAACAAGAACATTCAATTATGAACAAGAACATTCTGAAACTGGGTGTGCATATATGTATGGGTGTGCATGGAGTGTTCTTTATTTAATGAAGAACATGTTGTGAACAAGAACATTATGTCTATTATGAACAAGAACATGTTGTGTTCTTTATTTAATAAAGATGTTATGTTCTCAACAATTTAAGCATGAACAAGAACACAAATGTGTACTGCACATCCTCTGTTCTGTATTTGGAGTATTTTGCTGAACAATAACACAAATCTGCAAGATACTCAATCTAATTTGGCTATGTTCTGTTGCAGGAGTTGCTCAGGCACATAAGTTACCTGCTGCTTCATGCATCATCTCTAGGAGGGCTCAGGTTCAGGTCTAGTATGGCCATGCTTATGAAGAGAAGAGAAAATGGTGATCCTCAGGACTGCAGTTCAAATCTGGCAGCCACAAGAGAGCCGGGCTTGCTGGAGACAAGCCGGAGGAGGTCTAGAGCCGCAGGAGAACTTGTGGAGAGGGGGTGGCGCCAGGTCTGCAGAGGTGAGGCCGGAGGCGATCTGGAGAGGGGCCGGAGGCGACCTGGAGATGGGAGGTTGGAGGCAACCTGGAGATGGGCAGCAGGCGACCTGGAGAGGGGAGGTTGGAGGCGACCTGGACTGGCGGAGGCGACCTGGAGAGGAGAGGCACATGCGACAGTTTGAATTTTGAATGTTGTAATATGAGATCTGTAATTTTTATATTTGTGAGGATGTTTTTGTAAAATTGCCCTCCTGAAGAGGCTGCGAGAAGAATATCGGAACATAGGGAGTACATGTTAAGATACACTCCTCCGATGCTTGTATCTAAACATGATCTTATTTAATCCTTTCGATACATAAAAAATGTCATCCATTTTGTACTAAGTTTGTACAATTGTACTGAGTGGGCGACACTTTTTATGAATCAGAGGGAGTACTACTATGTTTTGTGAGAGAGGAATTATGAGTTTTATTGGGTTTAGTGCTAAGAGTTGTATCTAGATTAAGATAATATACCTCTCTCTTTCTTCATTAAATAAGGTCGCATCAGTTTTTTGCCTAGGTGGCATACTTAATCCTAAATCCACGACCTGCTCCCAATAAAACTAATTACGCCCTCCGTCCAACAAAAGATGTCTCAAGTTTGTCAAAATTTGGATGTATCCAGACATAACTTAGTATATAGATGCATTCAAATTTAGTCAAAGTTGAGACATCCTTTGTTGGACGGAGGGAGTACTATTCTCTCCGGTCCATAATAAGTGTCTCAGACTTGACTTAATTTTGAACTAAATCTACGACACTCATTACGGATCTCAGGGGAGTATAAATTTTCTATATAGCTTATTTTTGTGTAATAATTGTATTAGGCCCACTACACTGATTTTTGTATCACCGTGCTATGTCAACTAAACTGACGGTTAGCCACCAATTATGAAAAGACGCCTTTTAGGTGCTCGTCGAGGCCCTTTTGTTGAAACACTTGAACAAATTTTACAATAGGGAGGATAATCACACTCAGCGGATCGCTTAATTTTTCAGATAATCACACTCAGCGGCTCGCTGCGGCCTTGGGTGTCACTATTGGCTCCATGCCATTCACCTACTTGGGGCTCCCCCTGGGTACCATGCAGCCGGAGGTGGTGGACTTTTTGCCGCTTGTGGACAGAATTGAGCGACGCCTTTCCTCCACCTCAGTCATGCTGTCCTACGGTGGTAAGCTCACGATCATTAATGCCGTTCTGTCCTCGCTCCCCACCCACACGATGTGCTCGCTGCAACTTCCAGTCAAAATTGTGGAACATATTGATAAGATTCGTCATCGCTGTTTGTGGAGTAAGAAAACTATCAACGGGGATTCTAATCATTCTCTTGCTGCCTGGGATTTGGTGTGTCGCCCCAAGGAAAAGGGTGGCTTGGGAATCATCAATCTCCGTACACAAAGCCAGGCCCTTTTGTTGAAACACTTGAACAAATTTTACAATAGGGAGGATCTTTCGTGGGTATCTCTTATTTGGGATGCCTATTATCAAAAGGCCTTGCCCCATGCTTCACCCCAATGTGGCTCATTTTGGTGGAGACAAATTCTCAAGCTTACTCCTATATATGGCGGGATCACCAAGATTCAGCTGGGTAGTGGTGACTCGGTCTCTTTGTGGGAAGGATCTTTGGTGGGACGAGGAGCTGCAGGTTGCTCTTCCAAGACTTTTCACCTTTTCCCTCGATGAAGACATTTCGGTTAGTGATTTTCGTCTATTGGAGAATGTGCATGATCATTTCCATGTACCTCTGTCGATGGAAGCTTATGAAGAGCTTCACCTCGTTGTGGACTTGCTTGCAGCTGAGGATCATCGTGTGCTAGAGGAAGATGTGTGGACGCTGGTGTGGGGGTCTAGTTTCACTTCCTCCAAATTTTACCATAGCACTTTTTCTGGACTTGACCCGTGGGCTGTTTTGAAATGGATTGTCAATTCGAAACTTACCATGAAGATTAAAGTTTACTCGTGGCTAATGTTGGTCGACCGACTTAACACTCCGAATATGCTGAGGAGGCGCCACTTTAAAGTCATAAGGACGATTACTCTTGTGTCCTTTGCTCGACTGGAGTTGAAGAATCGCCGAACCATCTCTTTGTCCAATGTGCTTTCAGTGCACGTTGTTGGCAACATCTTCAGATCGTTTGGCCAGCTAATATCTCTTGCTTGGAGGTGCTGCCCGAGGTGAAGGCCAGTTTTCGGTCTAAGTTATTCTTCGAGGTTTTTGGGATTGGTGCCTGAAACATCTGGAAGGAACGGAACCATTTCATATTTGAAGGCGCTGCCCCATCATTTGAAGTCTGGAAACGTAGAGTAAAATCTGACCTTGTCTTGTTGGGTTATAGGGTCCCTGACTCTCTTCGCTTAGATCTCTAATCGTTCGCATTTAATTTCTTACATTTTTTAATTCTTCTCAAAGGGATCTGTTCCCTCCCCACTTGTAAATATGTAATAGGTTGGTGTTTTTTAATATATTATCAGGAGGAGACTCTCCTGCCGACCTTGAGGAAAAATAATTAAGCAATTTCAGTATTAATCTAATTTAGAAATTCATGGCGTGAATACTGAAATGGATAACATCATGCAAACTAGACACGCTGCACAATAGGATAATACGTCTAAATCTATAGCATGATCGACTAAACAGAAGATCAAACCTTACATGAGAAAAGAGTATTACGTATGGCATGATTCCGAGGAAGCTTGTGGTTTTTTACAGAGGACCTGCAGGCGGAGGAGGGAACTGATAATTAAAACTTGAGGAAAAGCTCTTTTGTTGTTTGACAATATGAGAATCTAGTTGCGGCGATGGCCATTTGATTTAGTTGGGCTTCATCTCCTACGGTCAATCGTCCTGGCATACATAGCTCGGTGTATACTCAAAATGTGTACGTGTGTTCCCACCGACGCATATCTGTATTTTGTTTGTTTTTATCGTCAAAACTAAAAGAGGTAAATACAGCCGTGTCTAACTACTCGAGATGTGCAGAGTAAATTAGTCCAACTTCTTGTAAAATGAGAGTGGACCTTAATAGTTGAGATGCGGGAGCAAAAAGTCCAATCTAATCCGAATTGAGACGTGGCACCATATGGGATGTCCGTCTGGCCAATGTGTATTTTTCGCAAAGAGACCCCCCGGCATGGTACAATTAACACCGAGGTCTCCACACACAAAAAGAGAGATCATTTGACAGAAAAACAGGGCTTCCTCTGCATCGAGAAAACCGCTTCATCTCCCTTCTTGTCGTCTTGGCACCTCGAAGACTCCGCGGGTGATCAAGGGGATCCTCGTCGGCGGCGATTCACACGATGATGCTTCCCGAGCCGTGCCTCCATAGATGGGACGACGGATCTCAGGGTGGACGCCGGTCCAGTTCTGTCCGAGCAGGCCACCCGCGAGCCGAGCCCGGCTCGGCCCGAAGCCATGCCAAGCCGTTTTTGCCGGCTCGGCTCGGGCTGGCTCTCAGCTCGGTCAACTCGCGAGCTGGCACCTGCGACCAAGGCGAGCGGCGGTGGCGAGCAGCAGAGGCGGCGGAGCAGCAGCTGCAGCAAGCGACGACCGGGCCTGCACTTGCACCTCCGCCTACATGCAGCAAGCAGCATCACTACATCCAAGAAGAAGAAGATGGAGGGGATGGAAGGACCTGGATAAGGCTATGGAGAAGCATCGGCAGCCCTGCTCCGGGAGCACCAGCACTAAGCGATGTGCTTTAGAAAGAATTGATAAACTTTTAAAAAGGTACAGGGGTTTTCACCAAAATTCAAAACTCGACTAAACAGTCCACATGGCATCTTCTTATTGGTCTGGACCTCTAATGAATCCGCAAAACAAATATTAGGACCAGTGCACCCCATTTTACAAGAATTTGAACCAATTTGCTCGCAGCTCTCAAGTAGTTGGACCAAGGGTGTATTTACCCTCAAACTAAAAAGCCCTCAAAGTTTGACTCTGACTCCTCTATCCCTCTCCTTGAGTTATGTTCTTCCCTTGTCTCTTCGATGACATAGTTTAATGCCAACTTGATCGGCGATTGGCAAGCATGATTTTAGGTGAAACTATTTTTAGTCGCCTGATCAATGTTTTATGATGCACAAAATGCATCACATGTTTTTGAAGATGTGCATTGTAGGTTGTCACGTGACCTTTTCAGATAAGTAGTGTGAGCGGGAAGGAAACGGGTGACTCTACATTCAGTAGGATAGCTTAGGATCTTAGTTCTTCCGTGAACTATCAATATTAGAAAGTCGAGGTGGTATTTCATTTTCAGCAAAAAGAATAATAATAAATTGATACAGAAAATGTATTACTCACTCGGTTCGGAGATAAGTAACTTGGATTTGTATTATTTCCGGATGGAGGAAGTATATGTTTTGAAACATGTGCATTGAACATGCAAGACAACTGTTTTACATGAAAAACTAGTGTTTTTTTTCTAAATGAAAAAGAAAATTCGATGAAAACTAATACGTATCAGGGAGAACAAGAATTTTAGGAAAACAAAATTTCTGGAAAAGGGCACGTTCGAGCCGTCCTGCTTTACGTCCAGGGCAGCCGTCCGTCCAGTTAAGCTTCGGATTCAAACGGTTATCTGTCATAACGTCACCCGCGTAAACGCGACGCGCACGCTATATGAATCCCGTTCGAACTCGGAGACGCGCTGCCAGCCGTCCGATGCCCATAAATCTTCTAATTCTAGGGCAAGCTCCTCACCCTTCCACCGCAGATCTCATTTCCGCCGATCCCCTGCAGCTCTGCTCTCCACGCGCACGGATCCCCCGCGCTCTGCTCTCCAATCCCCGAATCGCGCGTGCCGGTCGCCGATCATGTCGGCGGCGAGCCGCAAGCGCGCGGCGGCGGCGGCGGATCAAGAACCGCGCGTCGACGGAGGCAACAAGAAGCGGCCTCGGTACGCGTTCGGGAGCATCTACGACTACGAGAAGCTCGAAGTGCTCGGCGAGGGCGCCTACGGCCAGGTTCTCATGGCGCGCGACCGCCGCAGCGGCAAGAAAGTCGCCGTGAAGTGGATCCGCGGCTGTGGGGATGGCGGCCACGGCCCGCCGGACTTCCGCGCGCTGATCCGTGAGGCCGGATTGCAAGCCGCGTGCCGTGGCCACCCGTCGATCGTCGAGATCCTGGACGTGGTAGGGGATGCCAAGACTGGTGATATGTTCATCGTCATGGAGCTCGTGGCCGGCGGCCGCAGCCTCCGCGAGGAAATCTGGAGGCCCTTGTCCGAGCACGTGACCCGCGTGATGATGCGGCAGCTCGTGGACGCGGCCAAGAAGATCCACGGAGCCGGAATCATCCATCGGGATATCAAGCCGGAGAACGTCCTCGTGGGCATGTTCGGCGGGCTGAAAGTTTGCGACTTTGGTGCGGCGACGAGGCAGAAGCCGGCCGGGGTGCCGTACGAGGATTCCCGCGTCGGGACGATGATCTACACATCGCCGGAGCAGCTCGCTGGCAACCGGAACTACGGCACTGCCGTGGACATGTGGGCACTTGGGTGCGTGATGGCGGAGCTCCTGGGCGGCGAGACCCTGTTCGAGGCGGAGTCAGAGAAAGACATGCTCGCAGAGGTGTCCAAGCTTCGAGAGCAGATCGAATCCACGGGGAAGCTGGACAGGGAGTGGTTTGCGGAGCTCTCGGAGCCCGGGCGCGAGGTCCTGATGGGCATGCTTGCCTTCTGCCCGGAGGAGAGGCTCACGGCGGCTCAAGTGCTGGAGCACCGGTGGTTCAGCAAGTCCTCTGTTTCCGCCTGAGCAGAGCATCCTGGCTTTTGTCACTTTGTTCAGTTAGGTCATTACTGTTACTCCGTAGCTTGTTTAGTTGATACTCTACTTGACAGGTGTAGTAGTCCTCCATGGTTCTGAATACTGCATTGCATTGCAGTGCCCTCATCGAGTCTAACCTTATTCTTTCATGTAGATGCTATTACTTACGTAAGCTTAATTAGTTGCTAGGAAGCCAGGAACCAGTTCTGGTTACCTCGTCATGTAATTCTTTATACAATCAGTGTAGCCTGGAATTAGTTAATGTAAAGATGATTTTGTTGAATACAGTTCCATGCCTATTTTGTTTTATGAACAATGTCCACTTTTTTGCTTATCAATTTAAGCAGGGACAGATTTTGTTTTTGGAGCTGAGTTAACTCTTTGATTTGGGAGAAATGGCACCATGGAAGCACGCATGAAGCAGGAATTCCAAGAAAACATCATAAATAGCATTAGGTGGAGAAAAAAATAGAGGTAATTGTGCTGCTTCAGTGTTTTTCTTTTCTGAATTCTGCCATCCTGAGGTGCATATCATGTTTTCTTGATGCACCGATTAATTAGAGATGAGCCTACTCTGTAAAACGGGCAACAAAGGGTTGCTCTAAGTTGCAGTTTGGAAAAGAATGCTGTTTCAATACTTGCCCTTGTGTCTGCGAAGAATGTTGTTTCAAATTTTGTTATTTGGTGAAGCATTAAACAGTTTACAGATTGAGTGACCACCAGTGAAGTTAGCTTCAGGATTTTTACTGCAGGTCTTTATATCTGTCTTCAGGTTTTTCACTACAGGTTTCCACTGAGCTTTAGGTTCAGCTCCAACCTGAACATTTCCTATTTTGAACACCTCTGTTCGTCATGTTGCTCCCTCATGCATTAATAGAAAGACGATTTGGTTTAATAATAGATGGATGTCTTTATTGTCTACTTTGTTTTATGAAAAATGTCCACTTTGTATTTAAGATATTTTTCTTGTTTTATCAATTTGAGCATGGACTGATTTTGCTGGTGTGTTTTTGGAGCTCAGTTAACTCTTTGATGTTGGAAAGACGGCATCAGAGGTGTAGTGATCGGTAGCACCGAGCCTCTTAGTACATTGGATTGCAGTACTGTCCTCATCGAGTTAGCTTGTAATCTTGCTCTTTCATGTGTTGTTACTTATGTATGCTTAATTAGTTGGCAGGAAGCAACCAGTACAGTTGTCTTTCCTCTCGTTATGTAATTCTTTGAACAATCAATGTACAGCGGAAAATGCCGTCAGAAAAAATGTACAAGGGAAAATTATTACTCCTTTCGACCGGTATTACTTGTCTCAAATTTGCTCAAATACGGATGTATCTATGTGTAAAAAACGTCTAGATATATGTAATATTTCGACATTTAATTCCGGCTGGGGGAGTATTGAAATCCCATTCTTGTTTGTGCAATTTGCTACACATTGTGCCATTCTGAAGTGCACATCCAGTTTTGTTGATACATTGATTAAATCAATTTCAGCCCTAGCTAGTAAGAAAATGTAAAACGGGAAAAGAAAATGTTGGCTCTAAGTTGCTGTTTGGGAATCAGTGGTAGTAATTTAATTAATAGTTCCCTAAACTATGTGTTGTTAATGCATAAAATGTGAAGCAAAAGCAGAGTGACTGAAGCAAAACAACACCCTCAGAAGAGAGTGTACACCTGATTAATTAATTAAGGGCTGGATGCAGAACCAGTGCTCACAAGAATTTATTCCAGGAATTATTCAGCCGTTATCACTTGTTCTCCTGTTGTTCAGGTGCGTTATCCGCCGGACTCTCAGTTGCTGCAGCCGGCGGCCGGGAAGCTGCGCTAGTAGCATTGCCACCGGCCGCATCCTTTCCACCGTCAGCCGCCGCCGCCGCCTTCTTCTCCTCCGCCTCTTTTGCATCTTTGCCGCCACCCTTGTTGTTGGCGTCGTCGTCCTTGGTCGGCGGCACCATGTGCGGCGGCGGCGTCTGCTTGAGCTTGTTGAGGGCCTGGCGCATCCTTGAGAGGTCGGTGGGCTTCCCAGGCTTGGGCCCCTGCAGCACGACGATGTTGGGCTTCTTGTCCTGCTCCTTCTTCTTCCTCCCGGCGCCTCTCTTCTCCAGCCCCGGGATCTCGTGCGGCACCAGCTCCGCGATCGCCTTCCAGTACTGCCT
Source organism: Brachypodium distachyon (assembly GCF_000005505.3). Taxonomy (NCBI): domain Eukaryota; kingdom Viridiplantae; phylum Streptophyta; class Magnoliopsida; order Poales; family Poaceae; genus Brachypodium; species Brachypodium distachyon. Next base: position 23,856,338 of record NC_016131.3, on the reverse strand, counting down.
GTCCGCCTCCTTGTGGAACTTGTCTTGGTTCGCCAAGAACAGCTGTGTTCATATTTGCATTTGATTAACTTGATCGAGGAACAAACACAAAAATAAAGATGTCTGCATGGTTAATTGCATGCCTTCTCCCTGTCTCTGTTGTGCGTCCGCTTGGTCTGGCAGTTGAGCCTGCGCTTGTCGAGGAAGGATTTCTTGAACTGCTCGGCTTCCGCGATGATCTCGCTGCGCCGCTCCCTCTCGTGCCGCTCCTTCTCCTCCAGCGTCACCGCGTTCTGCCTGCAAATTTGTAAATGAAGCCAGAGCCGCTCATCGGATCAAGAGAAATGGAAGAGATCAATCAAGCTCGCTAGACTAGAACTGACCGGCGCCACTCGCGGCGGAGGACGCCCTCCTCCCGCATGGCCTCGGGAGGCGGCAGCACGGCGCCGCTGTCGTTGGCCGCCGCCCCGACGAACAACACGTCGTCATCGGTGATGATGCCGGACATGCCTCCGTCATGTAAACCGCCGCCGATGACTTCCTCGGCGCCGATGTAGCCGCCGTAGCCGTAGCCGTAGCCGGGGGCGCCGTTGGAGTCGGGCGGCATGCCGAAGCCCGTGAGGTCGTCCTCGGAGATGGCGGTGCCGAAGGAGGAGTAGGACGTGGCGAAGCGGTGCCCGCGGTGCAGGCCCACGCCCACGCCCACGCCCACGCCGTCCTGCTCGGCGGCGCCGTCGACGGCGGGGATGTCGTCGAAGGGAGCCTGCGGGGGCGCGTCGTCGTCGCCGGCAATGGCCGCCACGGAGTCGAAGGAGGACATGGCCGTCCTAGGGTGAGCTAGTGGTGGCGGCTTAGCGTGTCTTGTGAGATGTTTTGATCCGACAAGAATGGAGGCGAGGCATGAGCGTGGAACAAGCTAGTGCATGGGAAAAGAGGAGGAGATGGATTCGTTCGCTGGGCTCGTTTGACCGTTATTTTCTCAAGACCACATTCGATCAACCGTAAGAATGGAGGCGAGGCTTGATGCACGAGCGGCCTCAACCTACTGCTCCCTCCATTCCTCGAAAGAGGACGTATTAGTTTTTATTAAGACAATACTTGGACTAAAAATTATTCTATTGATACATGGCTACTAAGATATGAAACCACAAGTATTATAAAATATTTTTGATAACGAATGTAACGTATAAGTTTCATGCCATATAAATCACATGTTAACATAATAATTTGTGATCAAAGTTTTGTCTTAATGAAATCTAATATTGGCTATCTGCATGTCTTCAAGTGATGACAAATTTACTGTTGTCATCGAGATCTTTTTTTCTGATAATCAATTCAAAATTAATGTTCACAATTGAGTTCGGTGCGATGAAAGCTTCGAAATTAGATTCCGCTCATAGCCTTTCTCTTAACTTAGTGGTAGCAGTACGCTGAAAATACACGAGTAATCCGACCACTAGTAGAGCGTTCACACATGATTATTTGTCGATTATAAGGAAACTGGTGTCGGTCTATAGTTATGTACTTCCTCTGTCCGGAAATAAATGATTCGGAGTTGTCTAGATTCATGTGCATCTACACATTTTGTACTCCCTCCGTCCAACAAAGGATGTCTTAAGTTTGCCAAAATTTGAATGTATACATGACTTCAAATTTAGTCAAATTTGAGACATTTTTTGTTGGACGGAGAGAATATAACACATGTGAATTTAGACAAGTTTCACATATTTCCGGATGGACGGGGTAGTTAATAGATTGCTAACAGAGAGTTACCGGCTAGATATTTGTGGGTTATGGGACCCTTGACTTCTTAACTTTTTTGACAGCACACTAACTGCACTTTATATCTTACTAAAATGATGGTAACCGGCATATTACCATTTGGTAATTACGAGACCGAAAAAGTTTCATCAAAACATACTCATACGCAATCTACTTTTGTTGTACCTCACCTAGACAAACTCACCGACGAAACCGGATTGCGAATCAGATAAAGAGTTTGTGGTACAAAACATTTTGAATTGTTGTTAAAGACTGTACATGATCATCCAGCTTATGGCAACTGTTGTGAGAAAATTACAGGAGTGAAAGCCTATGTGAAATGCTCATTTCGATTAAAAATTATTAGTCAATACCTTCACCCTTATGTTGTTCGAAGGCACCCTCCCGGCCATTCTCGTTTGATCTTACATATATTTAAAAGACAGCTACAAAATAAGCTTCGTCATTTTGAAGCAGCACTGCAAAATATATTTCTTAGAAATACGGCTACAATTACCATCATCACCTCATCATCAAGAGTTACGTTGCTTACCAATAAAAGGATAATCCGCTTTAACGAGGCACACAATGCATCAAACCCTAGTAGGTTGAAGGTAACAACCACCCCAATGACCATCCAAGCTATGCTAGTTTGTTACACGCTGCTTTAGAAGGCACCATCAGAAACGGTCCAAAAGAACTGCCTCTCATAAAGCCATATCCAAACGGTTTGAACAAAATTCACATCACAGGTTTCGAAGAACCTGAATGTTGAACAACTTCAAAAACAGTGAGCAGAACCGGTTCCCTGTAAGCAAAACATGAACACTATCAGACACCACCGACGAACATTTTTATTCGCTTTATTTTGCAGACTACACATGGAAATTGGGGCAGAATTATGAGCCAAACGCTTTATTTTGCAGACTACACATGGAAATTGGGGCAGAATCACGAACCAAAACAAAATAGCAGGACCAAATCCAAAAAAAAAATAACTCAGTCAATTGACTCCCTATTCCCAACGCCCACATATGTACCGACATTGCGCAAAAGGTATCCACACAAGGTCTGAGACACTCATAAGTTCAGAACAGTTCAAAATCGCTTTGTGTCAGTCATGACCGAAAACATCCTGCTCCAGCTTGCCCCAATTTCTTTATCAAGCTAGACAGGACCTAAATCATCCTGTGTCTGAACTTATCTGGTCCAGGGACCTCGAAACTGCCTGTTCATAAAGTTGGGCATTCCAGGGTTCTGTTGTATGGAGTTTGTCCATCCCATGCTATTCAGAGACCCTAGAGATGCCACTTGACTGCTTTGACTAGTGGGCAGAGTCTGGGAGTAGGCATAGGTATTTGGAACTGCACTGTTAATATCATGAGTAGGAACAAAACTTTGAGCTGGATCATCTTGATTCCTTATTTCAGGAAGCTGGCTAGAGCTCAACCCACCAGACTGTAAGTGTGCCAATGGCTGTTCGTACTGCACCAGGGCACTGAAGAGACTTCCATCTATGTTGCTTCCACCTGGCAAGGCTTGGGTTAAGCAGTTATTTGACCCCAATCCAGACAGATTATGTGACTGGTCTACAGGGAACAAGTTATATCTGCGATCCAAAGAGCGACAAGCAGCAAAAGATTGCTGTTCAACTATAGGAGAGTTTCCTTTAGTTGGAAACCTCACACCAGGATACAAATTCTTCTGAATTTGCTGCATGTACCGACCATTGTGACTGCGGTCAATTAACTGGTGCCCCTCCATGGCAGTGGAAAATGAAGTGAATTGAGCCAAACGGTTATTGACCACAGAAAGTAAATCAGTCGACTGTTTGGGGACGTTTCTGCATTCATGGGAGGAGGGGAGCATTCCATTGTCTTCTGCTATTATCTGGAGCTGGCCATTGCTCTGACGGTTTGAGCAAGGTTGCACAAATGATGCAGAATTATCCACTGGGAGAACAGATGCAACAGTGACTTGAGCCTGCTGCCGTCTTAAAACATCGTTCTGCAAGTAAATTGCTGAATCATGTTGTACTGCAGAGAGATGCCCATGTTTAATCTGTGAGCCACCTGTATCACTATACGTCCTATTGTCTGCAGGCTGATAAAGGGAATCAAGAGGGCCCGACAAATGCCATACATATTTTTCATCTTTCCCTGCTTGGTCATTTGGATCCAGGAAGTCATCCACAAACACTTGCTCCCTGGAGGACACAGAAAGTACAGAGGAACTGTTCAACGGCATTATTCTAATGTTCTCATCCTGTTCCTGATCCACAATCACTGCATTCATCTCTGGATGACACTTCTCCGAAGGTACATTGTTCACACAACGACCAACACCGTTCATAATTGTGTTGCCGATACTCTGAAGGCCCTGATCTTGCTCATGAACATGAATGGATGGACCTGAGTAAGCAAAGCCGTCAAGATCTTCAGCTTGCATATTGTGGCTGTCAACAGTGTGAACATGCCTGCTTGTATAACTCATGGGCTTGATCTGTTTACTCTCTAATATATCACTATTAACAGTTGTATCTGTGTAGCTGATATTTTTAATATCTTCCACTGGAACATCTAGGTCATCGTTACTGAACTTCAAGTCCATGGGATCTTCATTCTGCTCACCTGAGTTGTTCGCAGAGAAGGTAATGCCTGTATATGCACAGCTGATATCCTTGTGATCTTGATCTTGCACAACAGACTTCTCACTCTGGCTAGTAATGTCTGTCCCATCGACTAACATGATATCTTCATCTTTCACATTCAGATTTTCGTGATGGTTAATAGAAGTTTCCGTATAATTAGTTTTCCCGTCATCTCGATCTTCAAGAGATGGTATGTGATCATCCCCACTATGCATCACATCTTGAGCTAATGGTTCAACCTTGCCATTCTGCAAACCTAGACTATTATCATTTCTGCACGCACCATCTTTTCCGAGCTCTTTTGTTCTGTATGCTAACTGATCTGTCTTCTCATCATAAACAAACATAAATAAACCATAATCATCTATTGAGTAATAGACCAAAAAAACTAAATTCAGAATGGTCTGCTGCAAGTATCTAACTTCTTTTAAAATCAGTACTCCATACACACAAGTTCTACAATCAACAACCAACACAAAGCACAACATATCAAGAATATCGTGATGTAACTACCACATGTGAAAAGGATAACACTGCAAAGCAATTTCTGTTCAATAATGAAATATTATTTAGATTTTTCCACACTAGATTTATCATAAGCTCAGCATTTTGTAGTCATTGTATCTTGGCTCACAACATGAACAACAAATGAAAATCGATGTGCTGCTGCTCTGGTGCATAGTATGATACAACACAACGGACAAAACAAGACACATAACAGAAGCCGCTATAATTTTTCATACATTCAAGACAATCTCTTTCCACCATAGAAAAATAAAAATAAGAATCTTAGGAATATGAATTGAATGATGAGGCACAGCGAACCTTTCTCATGACAGGTACATTCTTTTCTCCAAGCTCAAGGCCCAACAACTTTCTTAATTTCTCTATCAGCATCTTCCTGTCCCGAAGGACCTCAAAAGCAGCAGGTATCTCATTGCATACGTTCAACCTATTATGCAAATAACTCGTAAGAATTCTGACTCAGAAACCATATATGCTAAATTGAAACATTACTGACCAATGTTCATGCAGCCTCCTTTGTTCATCCTCCATTAATGTGCTGTAAGGTTTTACATGGAATTTATCAAGGTCACCAATCACACGAGTAAGGTGTTTGGTCTGAATGCCATCACCAGACTGTTTCAAACCCTTAACAAGGTTGTGCTGTGTTCCGCTAATCTGAAAAGTTACATGAACATGGGCATCACCTCAAATTCAAATATATGTTTGATTTAGTAATATGTATTGGAATGCTCTGTAAATATTATTAAACTTTGAGTACATGAGTATTTAGATTAACCACTTCAAATTACAGACTGGAACGTGTCAAAACTTGAAATTACTGACTGGAATGTCTCAAAAATCTTACTCCCTCCGTCCCATATTAAGTGACTCAAATTTCTCTAAATATGGACGTATCTATATACAAAAATACGTCTAGATACATGTAATGTTTCAGCACTTAATATGGGACGGAGGGAGTATATAGGTTTCAGTATATTGAAATAGAACATAAAATAGAAGAGAGATGATAGGCTCATTACTTAGAAAAATGATATGGAAATAGTCATAGCAAAAAAAAGAAAAAAGGAGCGTGAGAGCCAAATGAATTGAAAGATTCATGTTTGCTTCAGTAAGAGATCATAAAAGTTGTAAACTTATCTACGACTTTCATCACTTGTATATTACCATGCATTTGATCTATGTTAGTGACAAAGTTCTATCTAGAAGAACCAAGCTGAGTAGTAAAAAATCATCTATATTGCAAAAACAGACAACGCTCATCCAATTATTTCTGAGTAATAAATCATCTATATTGCAAAAACAGACGACGCTCATCCAATTATTGCTGATAAATCAGTTTCACTGCAATTCTGTCTGCTTATTTGGCAAATAAACAAGTGTAAACTTTGCAGAATAACTAGGCAATTCTGCCCAATAACTGCCCAAGTTCATATTATATTGCACGTTAATACATTCTTTCACACTATTCTTCAAAAACATGTGAACAATCCAGCACAAAAAATAAGTAATTAAGGCCACCCTTCTTATGACACAGCTATCATACCTCAATGTATGACATGAACTTTGAGACATCAGTACTATATGTAACCTTCAGGGGAAATTCACTCTTGGTACCTGCCGATCGCGTGTATTCTTGCTTCTGTTTAGCATGGTAAAACCTGGACAAACATAACAGACACTTTTATCTGTCAGTACATTTTTTTTGCTGGCATTGACTTTTCTGGGTATTGGAGCTGAATAACTTTATGAGCTTCTTAAAGAAATTTGGCAGACTGGGCCAGTAGTGCAGGGAGAGTTTAGAAAGTTTGCAGATGTTTTTGAATGACGGTCAAAGGCATGGAGCCAGCGAAGGCAGTCGTACATACGGCAATAGGATCGGAAGGAGTAACTAACAATTACTCTGTTCCTTTTTTATAAGATGTTCTAGCTTTATCCTAAGTCAAACCTCTTAAAATGACCAAGATTATAGAAAATGTACCAATATCTACAACTCTAAATTAGTTTAATTAATATCTTCATAGCATACACTGGTGCATTTTTCTATAAACTTGGTCAAACTTTAATAAATTTGACTTAAGACAAAGCTAGAACATCCTATAAAAAGGAATGGAGGGAGTAGAATCTATAATGAAAAGGCATTGATTTATCAATACATACAAGACGAGTCATAAGAAGAAGACTTTAGGGAAGCACAACCTGAACAAATTTTCTGGGTCATCACAACTTAGCCATCTCTTCCTCCATTTCTTCAAGGTCTCAACCATGCTGCAAAGTTATCTCACAGTTACTACAAATGGATCTCCAGAATAGTTAATTAGTATACTCCTAACAGAACTATTTTGACTTGACATACTTGGAATGATAATTGTGTAGGTTAATACGATGTTCCTTCTCCTCAGCTCTAATTTTCTTCTCCTTGTTAAGAACAGCATCTGGATGAGTATCACCACAACAAATAGAAGAGGACCTATAATTCAATAATTTAATCAATGATCAGTGCTTAAGAAATCTTAAAAGATAAACATTGCGGAAAAATTGATAGATAATCTAATGAACAATCTAAAGGAAAAAGAATAGATTGAGAAAAAGAGGAAGTGGGGCTGTTGTTATAGTGAATAAACAGATGATATGTGTATACATAAGTATCTGATGCTCTTAAAATAGGATAACAAGAACTCTAATTGATCTTAGGCGCTAAAACAACTTTCAAAGGTTTAAATCAAGGAAAAGTCTAGACACCCCCTGACGTTTGTTGCCAAGTCAATAGAACCCCTGAGCTTTAAAACTATGTAAGCAATCCTTTAAGGTTTGAATACTGTTCAAATCTTAGTTACCTGTCCGCATCCAAGTTTGCAATTCGCTACATCATATAATCGAGTTTGCTAGGACCTAGGGGGCAGACAACTCCTATTCGTGAATCGGAGATCTGTGAACTTGCCTTTTGTGGATCAAAATATGCTAGCCTACAACATATTTCTTAAAAAAATGATCATCCTGACCTTTTCTTCTAACTAGCTAAATGTCCGTGCTCTGCTACGGAATTAAGAATTTGTGTTATGCATGAGTTGTTTAAATATGTGTCACTCATATTTTTTAAAAATTCTGATAAATAAGAATTATGTCAATTTTTTTTAAAAAAATACAATTATCTTGAAAGTCATGAAAACCAATCAAGCATTGTCAAGAGATCGTGATACGTATAGAATGAGTGGCAATTAGATGATTCCGTAGCCATTAAGGGGTAGTCTTGTTGGAGTGAACTCGCGACCACCGACTCAGATCTTTATAAGTATAAAGATAAAGAAAAGATGTGTCGCTCATATTTAAAAAAATTCTGATAAATAAGAATTATTTCAATTTTTTTATTTAAAAATACAATATCTTGAAAGTCATGAAAACCAATCAAGCATTGTCAAGAGATCATGATACGTATAGAATGAGTGGCAATTAGATGATTCCGTAGCCATTAAGGGGTGGTCTTGTTGGAGTGAACTCGCGACCACCGACTCAGATCTTTATAAGTGTAAATAAAAAGAGCAAAATGAAAGTCAAAAAAGAAAAGGCTCATCTCATCAGCACAAGAGCCCAACAGCACCCCTAATCTCTTCCATTTAGCACTACGCTGCCTTTTTGGCTGTGTCGTTGTCATTCTGCTTCACACAGCTGCTGTAGCTTCAGGGCTGTGAAGAGTTGCTGCTGCACAGAGGCGACTGGTCTTCTCCACCGTCATCGTGATCTCATGGCTGCCCATGGGTCAAGCTTCTGGGCCAGGTAGCAATGCGTGGCGATTCACTTTTTGTGGTTTTTTTTTTGAGATCGACAACTCGAGCAGCAAATTCACCTCGATCCATACCCAATTTCAGTCTCGGATTTAGATTGTTTGATCAGGATGCAGGTTCAAAGACTGTCCTGGCGAACTACAGATGGTTTTCAGGATGGTTTTGCCACTCCGAAGTGACATGCACCTGCAACTACGGTTCCTCCCAAGAATCACCACCATCCAATGCTCATACCATAGTTCCCTGATTCAGGATTCGCTGGGTAACGATTCACAGTTCCCTACCTCTCCCCTAATTGGGTTTGTTAGGACTTAGGAGGTATACATCTCCAATACGTGAATCGGAGACCGGACTCGAACCTGATTTTTCTGGTTAGAAAATATGACATTTCAAACACATGCACACATACTTCAACTGCCCTCCCTTGGTATGATAGCTGAATATTATTGTTCTAGTTGCTTTTCATCTGGCAAATAGGTATAATGATGTCTTCGTGAAGTCACATACAAAAAGTGCGAGCTATAGAAGTCGGGTGCGCGGGTTGATGGCGAGGTCCAATGACCCAGGTCACCCAAACCTTATAAAGGGTCCAGTCCAGATTGACATGGGACATGGGTCGATAGCATGTCTGATGACCCAGGCCAGGGTCCTGTCCAGATTGACATGGGTTGATGGCTGGAACGTTACTGAAAACGAGCAAATATAGACCCCCGAGTATGAATGGTCCATGGAGGATCTGGCTGTGCCTTGGGCAGGGGCGTCATTGAAAGTGCATCTGGCTGGGATGCCATCATCGCGCTGCTCCTTGGGTTTGCCATGGTCACCTTGGGAACAAGAGAAGAATTGAGCTGACTAGAAACGATGACCTAGGGCGAGGGAGCCGCTGATGCCACTGTCTGCTGCTTGTGCAGGGTTGCAATTGTTTCGGGCATTACATGGGCTGGATTTGTGTTCGTACTCACGAGCAAAGGAAAAAAAAAGACATAGATGCTCTTTGCTGTGCTGTGTGCTGACATGGACCGTGCAGCAGTTGCTGGCATTTTGTGCCGAACATGTATGTATGTCACTGACCAAGATGTATCGACCCAAAATCACATCGGGGTCTACCTCCATCAATCCACATCTCAAGCCTACCCCGCCCCTTGACTAGGCCAACCAAGTTCCCAGGAAACTATGTGAGATAAACAATGCCAAATATTTCAAGTGTGCTATACCTAAGTTCATTCTTCTAGTTACCATCATATTGCAGCTAAAATATATTAAAGATATATTGCCTGCAGTATATGCTCAGTGTAGGTAGATTGACAAGTTCTTCAGCACATAAAAAACAAGTAAATGACAAAAATTGTATGCAGCTAAAAGCTTAGAAGTGCAAATATGAAAACATAATGGCAGAATCATATCGCAGGAGAGTACTTACCAGCTGAGACAAGGATTTCTGAAGTGGTGATTTTCTCCGGCAAGCAATGAATGTACATTTTCTTCTGCATCAATCTCACTTGGAAGAAACTGTATGAGAAAATTTCTCTCGGCTTCTGTCAGACATGTAGACCAAACCTACAATAAAGGTTATACATTCTGAAGGTAAAAAAGAAAATATAGCCCATAATAGGGGGGACTAAAAACTCTTATTCTGAATAGAGGGCTTAACAAATAGAAAACACAATCATCAAGGTTGGTGGGTGAGGCGGGGATACCTCATAGGATAACACCCCTCTCAAGTTCTCCAAAGAAAAAGTCTCTGGAGGAACATATGTAACATCAGCCAGCACTGAATGATGTTTCGGGCTGGATTCTATGAAAGGGGCCAAATCTGACCACAAAATTCCAACCTGTTCCTTTTTCGGCACAACTTTCTTTTGACAGACATCCCATTTAAGACCAATCTGAGACTTTAAACTTATAAGACAGTTAGATGAGTGAAGCCTCGGTTTCTTTCCTGATCTGTATTGCTCTGAGTAGGTAGAATTTATCAATCGTTTCTTTTGCTTGCCTGCTGCCATTCTGCAGGTCATCTGAACATAAGTTGAAGTAAGAAAACCTTTTCGCTCTTGAGTAACTCCCTACTCTTGCTTCTGTTCTAATTTATTTCCCACACTGAAAACAACCATGCTGCACCTGAAAATTGGAATATAATTAGGTTAGCTGGTCAGCTCGAAGATAACAAGGAGAAGATGTAAATCTCTCAATGGAAATAATGGACATACGTAGCTCCAGAGAATGAAAAAAAGTAAGGATGGGAAAAGAGAAGACATGCCAAACTGCTGACCACCCAAGCTTAGCAAATCCCAAAAGATTGTTCAATTAGGCTGATATATATGAGAAAAATACTAGCTAAAGGGAAAACAATCGCCGAGGATAAAGCCCATGCATCTAAACAATAATCAGCGTAACGAATCACAGGTTTGTTCAATGAGATGGCTCTAATCTGTGGCAAAATTTTGAACTGAATGATGGCAGATTAAATTTTCAACTCAACATAATCAAAACCTTAATTTCAAAGTTCACACTATTTAATAATGACTATATGAGTTTTCTGGGTACGCATGGAAGTATTTTGTTAGCAAACCAGAGGCACAGAGTTAAATCGATCTACCATGACCAAGCAATCACAGCAAGATGAAAACACCAGGATTTGTTAACAAGGCTCAGCAAACTTGCCTACATCCTAGGGGCATGACTAAGGGTGCTCCTCCCCATCGATACTTCAACACCAGCCAACCAGGCACCAGCACACGCCACCGGCACCCCTCTGCGTGCCTATTGCTATCTTGTTGTTTCGGTTACAACGTGTGCTGCCCTGTCACTATATGGGACGCCGAGGATACAAAGTGCACTATTCAGACACTACCCATATCCTACTCACATCTAATACAACACAAATACAACCCTTACTTAACTCATACATGATATTCGATACAAACTCCACAAAACCCGCCTTGGCAAATATTCTCCACCACCCGGAAGTTGTCCAAGCATCAAACCTCCAATGTATACACTTGAGTTGTTTCCTTTCATCGCCCTCCATCTTGATTGACTTGGCACCATACTAGACCATCAAACATACCCATTGCACCAACAGATTACTCACCATGCCCCTTAAATATCAGAAGTTCCTGGCTCTGTCGAACTCTAACACTCCACGGTACCCATCAACAACACACTTCAACTTCATTCTTGATCCAGTGAATATACAAATATGCATACACCTGGTAACAATGTTTGAACAAAAGTAGCAAAACAGATCAGAATACCCTTGATCAAGCCTGCCTATTTTCATTAGTCTTCTAATGGAAACACAATTTTTCATTGAAATCATCCCTCTGCTTGGTAGCATCATCTTTGTAGCCTACCTTGTACCTTTAGCACCAAAAGATAAAAAAATTGATCCATCCCAATGCCCCTGGACACCATGACTAAACCCTAGGGACTTGTCCATTTTTATCCAAACAAATCTCAAGATGTGTGCTACTTGCGATTCCTAAGATATTCTGCCGCCAATTGCAATGTATGCCGATAACTTCCTGATCATAAGCGGTCGGCCGCAGTACTCGTACAACTTCCGCTGAGAATCGCCGAAGCTATTCTCCTGCATCCTGCTTCTCCATAGAAAGTCATTCCACATCAAATTTGACACAACATCAGACAATCGCATGACAAAACTTGATGACAATTCCTGCCGATGTCCTTCGGATCACAATTTACTCCTAATTTCCGATAAATCCAGCCGCCAGTTTCCTCACAAGCAACTTGACACGGATTCAGCCTCTTCAAATTTTTTTAGGATCAACTCTCGAAACCTCCTTCAAACCTTGCTCTAATACAATTGTTATGCTATCCAGGCCCAGTAAACCATCGTCTCCAGCACACATGCACCAACCAGGCCCAGATGGATAGCAACACAGCCTTACAAGGGCCCTTAGGCACCATCCCCCCAGAATACTAGCCTGATTGGACAGTTACACTCATTCTTATATATCATTCCCTGCCTCCTCACAACTGGTGCGGGAGTAAACCCAACAAATCTCCCCCTCACACATCAGTCAACATAGGCCCGCTAGCACCAACATTCTAGCCCACCAACCATGTGACCCAACCACCATGAGTCCATCGAGATTTGGATCAACCCAACAAATCTCCCCTACTAAGGCTGTGAGTCTGCCAATATTTGTACCTGATACCAACTGTTCTGGAGGTGCACTGCTGATCTACTAAGGTTTAGAGGACTCGCCTGCATCCCCGAGGCATGACTACCTGTGCTTCTCCCCATCAATATTACGAATTGCAATACCAGCCACCCGGTCGCCGGAAAGCTCCCCCTGCGTGCATGCTGTTATCTTGTCATCTCGGTTACACGTCAACATATGCTGCCCCCTCACAATCTGGGAGATTGGAATGAAGATCGAGACGAGATAAAGAGCGTGGCTATTTATTTTCTACTGTAAATCCTAGATGCCGTGCCATGTCCAGCTAGTCCCATCTACACTGCGTTCGAGGATGAATTCACAATTCCATTCACCATATGCTGCCCCCTCACAATATGGGAGGCCAAGGATACAAAGTATCATATTTCAACACTATCTATTTCCAAACGTAAGGCAACTCATACATAATATTCCACACAAACTCAGGATATTTTTAACATTAATATGTATTTATCATAAGAAATACAAATTCATAAACTAGTTTAGCCATTGTATATTTAATCCATTTGCAAAATAGCATATTAGCATTTTTGGTCTAAAATTAAAATTAAAGCAGTATTCATGTAAGAAAAGTATCACTTTCAAATTTCAATAAAATTAGCAAATCAAAAGGTGTAAATAATATTATGGCGCCACCCAGGATATATTGCCGGTAATGTAAAGTAGTAAACTAGCCAAGTAGTTAAGATTGGTGAATGCAAGAACTTCAGCATTATCAGAACCCCTTCAAAAGTTCTTACGAGAGTATTTGTCAGTGCATTTATAGAGTATAGTAATTTACACATCAGTGAACCAATCTGTCAAGAAGTTGTCAAAAGTGGGGATCAGAGCAAAACTATTTGTCAAAAGAATCAGTGGTAAGTGGTAACTAGAAAATATTTGCCTTCTTGATGACAAGAATTATCACAGATTTTACAACATAGAAAAAATAAGAATGGAGAAAAGCAGTAATCTGATGCAATGATGTTTATCTTATTCTATAGAACTGCCAGTCCGTATTTGATCCTAGAAACAAAAGAAAATAGAAAAGGAGAAAAACAGTTTGAAACGCAGTAAACCACTTAACAAATCGTTCAACTCGGTCAGGAACAGGGAAGTGGAGAACCGGAGACTGGAGATAGGAGGAGGCAGGGGAAACTGACCTGCAGTCTTGCCCAGTGCAGCGGCGGCCGGCGACCGGCGGAGGGGGCTGCTCGTGCTCGGCGGACGGCGGAGAGGGACGCTCGGCAGAAGACCGCGAAGTGGCGAACAGAGGAGCGGCAGGCCGACGGCTGGATCTTATCTCCGGTGCGGTGGCGCAGCAGCAGGGGTGGCCGGCGATCCTCTGCAGTGTGGCGGCGCGCGGCGGCCAGGTCGGGGGGACGGGAGGTGAGATGAGAGAAAGAGGGTATCTATCTATCCAGGGGAAGACGGAAAGACAGGAAGAGGATAGATAGGGGACGGGGGTGTCAACTCAAGGTCCAGATCCCATGGAGACGGAGTACCAACTCCATGGACTGCAGTTATCTCAATCTCCAGTTCTCCACCATCAATTCCGGTTTTTAGGGTTTCTGCGATGCCTTCGCCTACCGCTTGGACAACGCCCATTGTGTCGCCGGTTTCTTTTTTTTTATGTACACATAATACATCACTTTATTTTTTTTAATGTACCGTCTAGACTGCGTGGACTTCTTGTGGCGTCCAGGCTAACTATCGTGTCAATAAGAAACTCGTCGTCGTCATGGTCCTAACCTCCAGACGCAACACAACTGGCAATGGTGGGCTACAACGTCACTGGCACCGCCGTCGTCGTCGCCATCTCCCATCCTCGCCTGCAAGTTCCCTACTTGCCTCGCCTTCGGCTTCGACCATGTCATCATTGGCCTTATCTGCTTTAGGCGAGGCCACTGCCAAATTACGATGATCTCAAACACATGTCCCTCCGAAAGCACCCAATGTCCACGTTGCTTCTCCTCCTGCCTCCATGTCGAAGACATCGAGCTCTTAACCTCCCACCTCATCTCCCGGCCCCTCTTTGATACGGCATCGAAATGGTCTTCAAGGTTAGTATTTTACCAAAATGTGTATTAGCCTAAGAATACCAACAAGACTTTAGAAGCTGAAACGTCACTCCCAACTACACATGTGCTTAAAAATATCTTTAAAGAGTTGTGTGAATGATTGTGAATCAACCAAAAGCAATTCAAAACAATGAGTCGTGCAACAATTTCCAGTTTCAACCGGAAATTAACCTTTACTCTTATAAAGAATCGAGTTGGTGGTCGTCCGTTCACTCCACACGGGAAGTACGATCCACACACAAACATAACACGAGATCATAAAAATCAATAGCCGAAATCATGTTGTCTAGGCCATAGGAACAAGCATTAACCATAGCAAAGAAGTACCGGCAATCCATATGAACCGATTACAAACAAGAGACTATCAAACATAAACAAATAGCATGTGCAAAAACAAAATGCCAAGTTCTAAGCAAGACATCAAGGATGCAAAGATAGAGTTAAAGCGGACGACACACAACAGCTACCCTCAGCATCAACTACCATTGATGGCAGCCCCCGGACTGCATGAAAGGTTCTTCAAAGGTGATGCGTCCAAAGAGAATGACATTGGAGTGTTGTCGTCACCAGATCCAAGCATTAGGTCAGATCAAGGGTTTTCACTCGGAAAAAGCAAGTCCAAGATAGCAATCTACAGGTGATGTCTTCAATAAGAGAACGGTGTGGAAACACCACCATTGCTTGCTACAGCCTGAAAAGGCATTTCTTTCCTAAATGGTTTTGGTGGTGATGACAACGTGTAGTGTGGACTAATCGTGCGTTAAGTTTTTCAGATTTGATATCAAATGGCGCAAAACGATTCGATGCCCTCAAGATTGGAAAAGAAGCGCAGTGGAGTTTAGCAGCCTTTTCATTTATTGAGTCCTAGGAACTCCGTACTATTTAGAGGGAGTCCACATGGGAAGGTAATGGGTGAATCGCTTTTCACGTACACAAACATACATCTTGCACCCACATAAAACCTACTAAAAAGTGAGAGAACAATTTTCTTAATCTAGTGGTGGTGCCTGTGTTTGCCCAGGTCCGGAAGTTCCGGTGGGGTTCTGGGCGACCGGAACTTCCACCCTACCTCCGGACCAGCTCCGCGATGCTACTGGAATCCTATATGGATTTCTGGAGGTTGAGCCAGAACTGGGCCGGAGCTTCCGGTCACCCGGAACTTCCTGTGTCGAGCGGAAGTTCCGCCCCTGGAACTCGCAGTGCATAACGGTTAGATTTTGGGGAGTCCACATAAATAACCCTTCTTTCCCAACGGGTATTTTGCCCGAGCACGAAGCCAAGAACAGCCCACTCTCACTCAAGAACACCAAAAGTTTCAATCTACTAGATCTCCCTCCATAGAGCCCCCCCCCTGTTGATTCTTTGAGAATTGGACGAGAAGAGCTAGATCTAGGGTTTCACCAAGTCACAAAGTTGATTCCCCTTTTCTTTTGGGAGCCCTAGACGGAAGCGTTTGCCTTGAGCTCTCCTTGGTGTGAGGAGTACGGGGATTGGATTAGGAGCCTCCAATTGGTTTGTGGAGCTAGCGCCGGTCAAGTTTGTAAGGGTTTGGACTTCGCCCCCAAGGAAGCAACTAGTGGAACTCACCTCACCTTTGTGATGTTGTGAGAGCTCATCCCATTTTTGTGGTGTGGTGAGTTGGAGAATAGAATGAGCCTTCGTGACGTCTCTACCTTTGTGGTAGAGCACTTCTCCAAACGGAGACGTACACCGACCCCAATAGGTGGAACTCCGGTGAAATCTTCGTCTCCGCGTGTGGTATCTTTTGCCCTTTACATTCTTACTATCTATTGTTGTTTCGGCTATTGCATTTCATATTAGGGTTGCATTCTTTTTAAAAAATCTAGCAAACCTTAAGATTAAGTGCTTTGTATTTTTCAAGAAAAAAAAACAAAAAGTAAAATTTGTTAGTCGCCTATTCATCCCCCATCTAGCCGACCATACCGATCTTTCACAGCCAATGAAGGTCATACCTAGAGTCAACTATCCACCACTGAGCTCGAGCTCGGTGCACAGAGAATGCACCACCGAAGTCAATCTGTGTTCCCACCTGCCGCTTGCCAAGCCAATTTGACTATACCTCTCAGCCTTGATAGCATCAAACAAGAACGGAATGCGCCCACAATCTTCGAAACCTGTATTCCGAGGAACCACTTAGGCAACGAGAGTTTCCATGATTTAAGTACAGGGAGGAAGAGAACTTTAAACTTGGAGGGGGCCAATTGAGTATAACTATGGTATCTTTTTTCATTTTTTCTTCATGATACTACTAGTTTTTTCCTTGAAATGTTCTTCTTTAGGAGGGGCCAAGCATGCCCCCCTTTGTCTGCCCCTAGGTGGGAAACGTGGGAGGTCTGGAATAGTTGAAGTTTGAAGGTTCGTCCATTGAGCCAAGTAAAAGCTAAGTCAACATAGCCATACTTGAGCCTGATGAAAAGGCTAATTGTTGCAAAACCCATTCACTACGAAGGAACACATATGCCACGAACATTGAAAGTTGATATGAAAACCGCTGCCATGTCATATATATCCAGAAAGAACCTAGTCAGTGCCACGGGAACCGATGCCAACACGTGTGCTGAAATCCCCTGAACCGATGCCAATCACGTGTGCTGAAAATCCCCCAAACCGAGGCCTGGCCAAGGTCCGCCATGAGCATGATGCAAGGGAGCCGACTCCGGATGGCAATGGGTACCCGATACCCGCATATCCGACGGCTATGTACCCGTTTAAGATATGGGTATGGTAAGGAAAAATACCCGCTGATACGTAATTGGTAAAATTCTGTGCCCGACGGGTATGACCGGTACGGGTATGTTATCGGACTACCCAAACCCATATACCCGCACCTAAGTTGTCAGCCCAGCAACACAAGCCCATTAAGTATTGCCTAAGGCCCAACCCAATGCACTTTGTATATAAACCCGCCCAACCTGTGACCTAACCCTAACCCCCAAATTCCCACCCCGCGTCACCGCCCCCGCCCCCAATCCCTACCCCGTCCGTCGCCACCACGTGAGGCAGGCAGGCCTGCAGGCGGCTGTCTTCGGCGGTTCGGCCCTCCAGCCTCCACCGCGCGGTCGCGCCCCTGCCTGGCCGCCCTCCATTCCACGTCCTTCGTCGCCGCATAGCTTCATCCTCGAGCCGCATAGCTCCGCGAGTTCGCCAATCGCTGGCCCGCGCCTCGTCCTCCCCCAGTCAGCCTGTCCGTCGAGCCCCGCCTCCTCCACCGGCCTCCTCCGCCCGAGAGCCAGAGATGGACATTGATTTTGAAGGGTCTGACACCGGCGACGGCAAGAGTGACCATGCGACTCGGACGCCGACTCCAAGCCCATCGCCGGAGCCATCTGACGTCAGAAGAAATGAGGTCTTCACCCCGATCCCGAGTACATCGCTGACACATAGCCCTTCGCTGGACCAACGTGCACCTTCGTCCGTCTTCCCCCGGCCGCCGGTGCCACTGCCACCATCGGGGTCAGGCAAGCGCTTGGGCTATCTCCTTGGGGTTCATCCCAGCTCGGGCAAGGTGCAAGGCAGCGGCTCCAGCACGTCAACTCCACTGTGTTTGCAACCTGCCGCCGTGGTGGCCGGGGCCAGACCAAAGAAGCGTCCCAGCTCACTTGGTGGCGCAAGCGACGCCAAGAACAGCAACAAGAGGGGCAAGGCTACATGGTGAGCAAATTTCTTTATTGTTCGCTGTCCCCTTATGTATAAATGCTTATGTTGCTGTCCAATAAAGATTACATGCTTAAATATGGTGATGTCCACTTATTTATGGTGATGTCCACTTATTTTTGTTGCTGTCCAATAAAGATTACATGCTTAAATATCTTGGATTGGTGGAAAGTTGCTGGCACACGGTA
Source organism: Brachypodium distachyon (assembly GCF_000005505.3). Classification (NCBI taxonomy): domain Eukaryota; kingdom Viridiplantae; phylum Streptophyta; class Magnoliopsida; order Poales; family Poaceae; genus Brachypodium; species Brachypodium distachyon. Next base: position 23,837,513 of record NC_016131.3, on the reverse strand, counting down.
TCCAACATTAAGGAAGGTTGCAAAAGATATATTTGCTATTCCAATAACAATTGTTGCTTCTGAATCTACATTTAGTACAAGTGGCAAAATAGTCAATGAACATAGGAGCCGCCTCACCTCTCTTATGCTTGAAACATTGATGTGCTCTCAAGATTGGCTTAGGAACAAATTAAAAGGTAAGCAAATAATGCATTTACTTAACACTTCTCATCACTTTCATGGTACTAATAGTTGTATTTATTCATGTATAAATTTCTGGACTTGTCTTCAAGACATCCAAGAAGGAAATCAGGTTAGTATTTATGCTTCAAATAAGACCGTTGTGAGCCTATTTAGTAATTACATACGCATGTCCTGCAATTTATGCTTCACTAGGACTTGGCTGATTGAGTTGGAGTCTTTGGAGCTGGGTTGTTGCAAGCTGCCGAAGAATCTGCCCATTGAATTTAATCTACTATTGTGTTTGGTGTGCTAAGCAGTAAAAAGAACTGTTGTTGTTTGCTGTGAGCCCAAGGTGTCATGGATTTGAACTTTTATTTTGAAGTCCCTTTATGTTTTGAGGTCCTTTTCGTAATGTATGAACAAGAAGTGCTATGTTGTTGTGTAATCTGTGATATTTGGCTACTTATGTTGCTGAATCCTGCTATTTGTGCTGTTGTTAACATGCTGTTTATGCTGCTATTTGTGCTGCTGAAATCTGCTGTTTATGCTGTTGAAACCTGCTGTTTATGCTGCTGGAAGCTGCTGTTTAACTGCTGAAAACTGTTGTTTTGAGGTTCCAGCGGGTCGGGTAAAAATACCCACGGGTAACTTGTACCCGTGACGGGTACGGGTATGGAATTTTTTTTTACCCGACCACGGGTACGGGTAACGGTTGAGGGTCGGGTCGTCAGGTATGGTTATGGTTGAGCGATACCTGTACCCGAACCCGTCAGGTGCCATCCGGAGAGCCGACGAAGGTCTTCTTCCCAATCTGCCCCCACAAGATGCCGCATCAACGACCTGGCCCCGCCACCAGGGGTGAGAGAACACCTCACCCCAAGGAGATGCCTCGCAGCCGTCAACCGCAAGGGATTTGCCATTGAAATCCCCGGTAGCGGTGATGGAGAGAAGCGCAAGAGAGGTAGCGAAAGGTGGGTGCTTGGTGGGTCGCCTCCCAAGTCGTGCCGGGATGACGCGAGGGTTGGATTGAATCTTCACGCCTGGTTAGCCACACAAAAACGTCTTTTTTTGCGGGCACAAAATAAAACGTCCGAGAACTTATAGATTCATATGAAGATCAAGACAACATAAAGAGCGTGGCTATTTATTTTCTACTTTAAATCCTATATGTCGTGCCATGTCGATCTAGTTCCACGACGCGCTCGAGCAATGATGATGAATTCACAATTCCATTCACCATACCAACAAAAACCCACAAGAAAACGTTAATCGAAGGCATCTCCAATCGGGAGACGCTTATAGTGTAATAAAGTCAAAACCACGGAGAGCGCTAGCCTAAGAGCAACTCTAGCAGATACCAAAAAACCCGATCCAAACTAGTTTCTCGCTTTTGGGCCAAAAAAAGGCCATACCAAATACCGAAAGAGGCCCGGCCCGCAAAAAAGTTCGGATTACCGAAGACGGGCCTCCGAGGCACGTATATGTATTGCTCAGAAAGGGCGTTTCGGTACCAAACCCCATCCGCCACCGCCGCAAAAATCCCATTTCTGGCGAGGCCATCCGTAAAATGTGTCCGCAAAATTGCTCCGCCGCGTCCTTCATTCATCGCGTGGCGAAGGACCAGGCGGAGGTGGACCTCGCAATCCACCGCTCACTGTTTGGAGAGGCTCCGGTGCCAGGGCCTGAGGTCATCGTCCTCTCCGGCGATGAGTAGGCGGCGGCGCGGGCGGAAGGATGCCGGCAAGAAGGAGCTTTTTTTTTTGTGAAGTGCTCCTCTTCCGTTTTTCTTTAACTTTGTGATGATGAACCGGATGAAGTGCTAACGATGAACTATGATGAACTAGTAGTTTTAATTTTGGGGCAGTTTCAAATTACTTGTTCCATTTGCGTTTTTAGATACTGTTCTGCCAAACGCTTAGGCAAACTGAAGTTTCGCAGTTCGGTTAACTGAAAACGCAAAGTTCAGATCGGTTGTTTTTGGTACCTGCTAGAGTTGCTCCAAGCGTCCCATATTCCCATGGGCTGAGGCTACTTCATCGAGCACATCGTAGTTCTGGACAGCACTTCTATTACTGTAAATTAAGCTAAACGCCAGCGGCGAGCCTCCATGTGAAGCGCCGATGCCAATTTAAGAACTGGGATCAGCCTATGCGCTGACCAGAAGGCCGGGATTTTCATCCCTGTAGCAGTGGAGCCTGCTACAACCGCTACAAGAGCCACGCTAGAGATGGCCGAACCGCCGAAGAACAGGAGGGGCATCACCATGCCGCCTTCTTCCCCGTCCCGTCTTCGGACAACGTCGATGCACTGTAGGTCTGGGGCCCCACATAATCACATCATAGTTACACGAATGCCTTCATTCCATCTCCAGAATCCAATCCAATAATCCAAATAGTATACAGCCCAACCAAGTAATCTCATACAAGAACCTAACGAGAACAGTAAACCCAATTACACAGTAACAGCACTACGGTAATGTTAACAACAACACTGCACGCCACGAACTACATTGATCCACCCTGAAACGGACTGAACCACTGCATACGCCTCCAGCAAGCTCATCAGTTGTATGGGCCCATGCCGATGCTGGAGCCCCCGTAGGGGGCGCCACCAGCAGCATCCCGGGATTTGGAGTAGCTGATGTAGTAGAACTCGCTCAGGATGGCTGTGAAGAAGGTGAAAGCTGCACCAGCAGCAAACACACCCTTGCGCAACGTCTCGCAAGACAGAGGGTCGCCGTTGAAGATGCCCCTGTACCGGGTGTGATATGCGTTACGGACTGATCCTGCCAGCAAGCACGCCGCTGCAACGAGGAAGGTCAACCTGCAAATGGGAAGCAACCATCATGTTTATGCAAATTCCTATGGGAACAGCAACTGAAATGACTTGGTTGAAATTTAATTGGTGAGAAGGCCAGACTACAGCTGGTCTAAATAATTTCAAGGCTGGGCTAGCTAAAGACACTTAGAAAGCAAAGCTAGTATTAATTAGGGGTGTTCAAAATTGGGTGAGTCCAACCGAAAACCGGCAACCATGCAGCTAGTTCATTTGCCTTTTCTTTTTTTTTTTGGAAAAGTTCATCTGCCTTCACAAATTACAAAAAAATGAACGACTAGTTTTGACAGGTTGGGCTCAGACACAAACACCCCTACTATTAATTGATGTTGACTTGAGAACAGCTTAGCATATCCCAATACATGATTTCAAGGAAGATCAGATAAAACAATCAAGGCACACACTATTCAAAGAACTGAAGTACAGTTCCTTCAGAAACTTAACATAAGTCAACTAAAGTGTAAACAAATAATCAAAAGCTGTCAGCTAATATTAAGCTAACTACTCCCACCTCCAGTCAAAAGAGCTTAATACTGTAGTATTAGTATATTAACACAGTGACCTTATTTTATTGTCAGAGGACAGCTGTTGCTATTCATTAGCACAGCACAGCTAAACACTAGAAATAAGAGGACACTAGAGAACATAAGCCAAGACACTAGAGGTGCAAGTTTGGGTCAGTTGGACATCTAAAATCACCAATGTAAATATCCAGCAGATCCACCACGTGTACTGAAGATATAGTCGTACAAAGACTGAATCAAGATGTTTAGGACATAGCTTCAAATCCCAGAAAAGTGGTCAGAAACTTGTATGAAAACAAGACGATGGTTAAACCGTTAAAGTGAAGAACACCTCTTGTATCACTTTTGGACTGTTGCATCTCTAGCCTGAAAACAAATCTGTTATGAAGCAACGACACGCAAGGTTGCAAGACTATTGTTGGAACTTGGAACCTGCTACTAATTTCCTTCTGCTAGGCTTTGAGCATGCAGTAATTGAAATTTAATCCCAACAGTTGTGTGCTACAATTTTGTTTCTGTAAGGAAGAAAGAGACACTTCACCAAACACTGACAGATCTAACAAACATGTATTTCCTCATCTCCATAGCAAAATCAAAACCAGTAGCGAATTGCACGCTCTGTTGCTCGAGAACGATTGAAACCACGAGATCTGATTATCTGACCCCGTCCCCCGCCACTATCTGCCAGCAGCAAATGGATCTAAAGTGAAGCTGGTGCGCCATCAGTAGCTTCATACCGCAGTCGCAGGGGTAGATCTAACTGAGTGAACTACTGATTGGTCTAAACACAGAAAACCGTAGTAATGGCCACACAGATCAGAAGACAACGAGCGGCGAGGACGGAAAGCGACAGAAGATCTCGAAGAACAAAAGGAATTCGAACCAAGCTACTAGTGCTAAAGGAGGCAGGGATTAATGGATGGAGTAATTAAATTACCATGAGAAGAGGAAGAGCATGAGCGCGCAGGCACGGGAGCCCCCCGGTTTGAGGCCGCGGCCGCAGCAGAAGCAGCGGCTGGCGACCATGACGAGGACCTGCGCGGCGGTGAGGAGGAGCAGAGCGCCGACGCCGTAGCCTGTGGCGACGTCGGAGTCGTAGACGCAGTAGTCGTACTCCTTGGCCAGGTCCGGCGTCACCGTGGCCTGCACGCAACGGACGCACCATTTCGCCGTGGGTTAGCAGGGCGGTTATACGAAATCAAAAGCGAATCTGCTACTGGGTGGCCGGTGTCCGGGGGGCTTGGGGTTACCTTGCTGCGGCGCTGCTCGGCGGCTACGGCGAGCCCGAAGGCGATGAGGTTGAGGAGGATGGCTGACACCTGCACGATGATGGACGCCATTGCTCTGAGGCGAGTGGAGGATTGGGGAGAGTTGTTGGGGGCGAACTGAAGCCCGAAGCTCGTCCTCGCTATGTTAAAAGGAAGGCTGGTTTCGTGTCGGTGAAGGAGCGGGTGAGTGCAGCTAACACACACACACGCGCAGATCTGGTGGGTTTGGTGCGATGAGGTGGACTGGCTAACCGCGCCGTTTGGGGGCCACCTGGCAGTGACCAGCCGCCTAACTCCGTGCGAGCAAAGTGTATTAATTTCGTGTCGGCGTTTGGTGCTTTTGCCTTTTTTTTTTTTTTAAATTTCCGACGCAAATGGCGCAACAGCAACATGGGGCTAGTACGAGAGAGAGGGCACCAGCACGGCAGAGGTTGCTTTCTTTCGGGGTTCCACGGCCGAACGTTACCACGTGGATCGCCGCCGTGGTATGTATCGCGGCGGCTGCACGGCAATTTGAGCAAAGGCAGTCGTGGCAAAATTGGATCCGAGGTGCTGTCTTCTGCGGATTTATAAAAAAACGAGAAAAGAAAAGGACTTCGCGTTGCGTGCGGACGGGGCGAGCGATGGCTCGGGGACAGAGGTCACACTAGGCTCGTCACCAGGATGAGCTGGAGCCTTCCTCCGCAACAAAAAAGAAAGAAAAGGACGGGCTGAAGCCTCGAGTTGAGATTTTTACCTTCACGCTTCTCTGCTACTGCCACAATAACCAATTGCAGCTGGTGAACAAAACAGTGCACATAATATGCTGACACGTTTTCTTGCAGTTATGTTGGCCGTTGTAGCATCCGATATAAAAATAGCAGTTAAACATTTGGACAAATGGATCTAAAATTGTTGAACATAAATGTAAATTTTGAAAGTAACGGTCTTCAACATGATCTAAATGGTTTGCTTGCCTAATATTCAAGAGCTCTTTTATGGTGATTGTCGAGTACTTCTCAGTGCTTTTGAGTACTCCCGCCAAAATTAATTCTGTCCGTTGATCTGTACTTTTAACTATTGCTCATTTTCCTAGGCCACGGCCCACCTCTCCTTCCTTTTTTTAGGGGAATCTCTCCCTTCTTTTCATATTTTCCTTCCTGGGCCACACCTCTCCCACATGGCCTGTGAATTGGCTGACCATGTTTCTCGGCCCAACTACGGGGTCGTCTTCAGGCCTCCCATTCGACTTCCACGAGAGAGAAACTCTAGTGCAGGTGTGTTGATCTGGGCTTCAATTCTCTCCTTCAATTCTCTCGCTCCCACACGTTTCTCTTCAAATCGAATCATGGGAGTTATTTCCTTTCACCCCAAGAACCGATTCTGCCCTTTATCTCCTCGTTTCATCCCCTCAATTCCCCAATTTATGACTAACGACTGCAAGGAGGAGGAGAAGAAGGAAGGCTGCAAAGGCTGCGAGGAGGAGGAGGGGTGCCGAGGAGAAGGGCGGTGACATAGAACGCATGGGCCTGGAGGGTTGGAGGCAGCGGAATGCAGCGATTTGCAGACGCGAGCAACGGCGGCGACCAACTTGATCGGAAGAGTCGTGCGTGGCTGTCTCGTCCGGATCGGATGGTTCGCACAGCGTGCGCTCGCTCGAACAAAAAAGTGCAGCCTTTGACCTTTGTATCTTGATATTTCATCTTGAAACTATGTGTGCTAGTGAGTCGATTTAGGGACAAGCACTATAAGCACAGAGATCGAACCCTGTACGGGGGCGGTCGCTTCAAGCAACTACCACAAGAATACGAGAAGCTGCAGCCACTTAAAGTCATGGGAAGAGAAGAGATGCTTAGGCTGCCACTTGCACTTCTAATGGGCCCAAGGCCATGTAACAGCCCAGCCCATCTTAAAATCTGAAACCCTAGCTCTCTTCCACCTCCCACCCTCTATATAAGTGCAGCCACCACCCCCTTTGGCTGGTTTGGTTTTGTTTAGATAGGTTAGCCATTGCTCCAACTTCAGGCTTCACCACTAGTGTTCGGTGTAGTCGGATCCTCAACGTCTACTTCTGCCCCAAATCGTAGTTATCCATCTCACCGAAAGATCGGGCCACCCCCAGTAGCCAAGGGGCGCATCAAGTGGTATCAGAGCTGAAGTTGCTCGGTGAGAAATTTCAGTTATCCCTTAGTTTGCTGTTCTTGTTCTACCTACAGTCCAGAAAAAGCCCCACAAAAATATTGTTGTTCAGCTATCTTGTCCTAGCACCAGATCTGAGCCGTGCATGTTCGATTTAGCCATTGCTTTGTTGATTTGTTGCTGCACTCTTTGTGTCAAGTTGCTGGACTAGGTTGGTTCGAGTTGGATTTGTTTTCTACCAGATCGTACCCCTTTTGTTTCCCCTATTCTGTGTGTTCTTCGTGTTCTTCGAGTTCTTCGTGTTCTTCGAGTTCTTGCTGCCACCACACCCCACCACTTCACCCGATCTACTACCACCCACGTTTTCCCCATCCACAGCTGCCAAATCACTCATCCAACACCACCAAATCACCCCTATCAATCCCAGCCACCGTGGATCTGAGAAAGTGAAAGACTAGAGAGATAGAAAGAGAGAGAGCTGCTTTTGGGCTTTTTACCCCTACTCTTTCTACCCCAAAATTTGTGAGTGAGAAAGTTGTTTCCCTGTGTTAAAGAAGCAAATATAATAGATCTGAGCTTGGTTCCCTTTTATCAAAAATAAAAATTTCGGCCCAAAATCAGAGGCAAATCTAGTCAAAATTGCTTTTGGGCTCGAAACTTCAAAGTGTCCAGAAAAATCTGGAAACATTATGTAAAATCAAGGACCATATCAGGAAGCTACTGTTAAAATTTCAGCTCAATCGGAGCTCGGGAAGAGGGTCAAAACACAAAAATACCCTACTGGACATTTCGGGAAAATCTTCGAATTTGAGTTCTTGTGCTCGTGTTTTCGGCCTTTCACTTCAGCATCTGGGCTTAGATTCTTATCCTACTTGTACTACTCAAAGTCCAGCAGCTAGGACTAGCATTTGTGAGCATATTATCGACTTTGTATTGCTATTGGTTCATTGCTTATCCTTGCTACTAATATCAACCACCCAAGCTCCACTTTACACGACTTTGTGCAGAGTTTCGTGTCTCCTGGCAATCGCTTATCCAATCTTCTTCGTGGTGAGACACCGTTGGTTGCTAAGTCACCCCCTGCTGCATGGTAAGAACTTGTAAGAATTGTGAAACGGCACGAGTGTTGAGAGCCTTTTTCCCCACATCCCACTAGTGCATAGGAGCTGTCGTAGCCCGGGGCTTAGACACTGGGGATGCGAGGCACCCCCTTTCAGGTTCGGCAGTGGGCGTTGGGGATCGCTCCGACGATCGCCAGCGAGGCCAATGTCAAGCGCAAAGAGGCACAAGTCCGTTTACCCAGGTTCGGGCCACCCTGAGGTGTAAAACCCTACGTCCTGCTTCTGAGTTTGTATTAGCAAATGAACAAGTGCTTTACAGATTGCCCGGGGGAGTCCCCGGCCGCTCTTCCCTTTTCTGCTAAGTGGCTACTTGCTATTTCTGGGCTAAAACTAGAAAGAACTGAACCCCCTGACCGTTGGCGCTGGTCCTCCTTTTATACTCAAGGGGATACCACAAGTGCCTTGGTGCATGGGGGACAAGTGTCGAGCAAAAACCCTAGGCAGCTTTCCCTCGATGCGCTGGCATGCATGCATGGCACAAATCACTGTACCTGGGGCGGTACGTGCCTTGGATTCACTGAGAGCCACTCACCGTGGGCTGATTTGACAGGGAACCACCCTTCTGTCGGAGCATTTAATGCTTGCTTGTGCCATACTCCACGCCCTGACCAGCCCTGCTCGCGGGGAGCCTGCCGGGTGGCCACGTGGCGTCAATGCCCTGCCTGCTGGGCACCGGCCCTGTGGTAAGTGCCTGCGCCAGGGAGCGCTCTCCCGGCAAGTGACCTTCCCGAGGGGCGCCCTGACGGAGATTCTCTTGTTGCCTTACGGGGTGACCCCCGCAGCCCGGCTAGTCCTGCCGGGCCGATGACTTCCCGGGCAGCTCGGGTGGTGCTGCCCAGGGTGCTGCCCTTGTCGGGGGCAAGTGAGACGACCCACGCGTTAAGCAACGGTGGTACCCCGGGTGCCACTGGTGCGACAGGAGCTTTGTATTTGTGCTTTGTTTTTCTTGTTTGCACTAACCATGGCAGGCCCTGGAGAGAACAGCGGCGATGACCTCACCCCTCGCTCACGCAAGGTGCATGATGACATCAAGTGGTTGTCCACCCATGTCACGGACATGGAAAAGACACATGCTGCCACCATCACACGACTAGATGGTCGGTTGGACGGTTTGGATGCGAGCATGCGAGAAATGAATACCAAGTTTGACACCCTCCTTGCTCGCATGGATGGAACACACCGGCAGCCCCCACCTCGGCAACAACCACAACAACCACCTCCAGCTGGTCGCCCTCGTGCCCTTCGCACTGAAACGGCGCAACAAGGTGCTGCATCCCGCACTGGAGTTCCTGCAGAACATGGTGAGGACATGGCGACCTCCGACGATTCTGATTATGCGGCTGATTCAGAGGACCCACGAGACACCAACCGCATCAACGACCGCCAACCTCGTCGGCTGCATCATAACCGAAATGGTATGGGGCCACGTCGGGAGGTACGTGATGATTTTGATGTCCCTAATTAAGGTTAAGTTTTCTATGCTGCCATTTGAGGGTCGCTATGATCCCAATGCTTACCTTACTTGGGAACTAGAGGTAGAACAACGGTTCACTTGCCATGACTTTCCTGAAGATAGAAAAGTTAGAACCGTTGTTTGTGAGTTTACTGGTTTTGCTTCAACGTGGTGGAGTGAACATTGTAGGTTGCATGTTAATAATATTCCCACCACTTGGGATACGTTAAAACGTGCCATGAGAGCTCGATTTGTACCTCCTTTCTATCAACGAGAAATGCTAGGCAAGCTGCAACGTTTAAAGCAAGGCTCTAAATCTGCAGAAGATTATTATCAAGAGCTACAAACGGGAATGATCTGTTGTGCTATCATTGAAGATGATGAGGCCATGATGGCTAGGTTTGTAGGTGGGTTGAACATGGATATTCAAACCATACTTGATTATAAGGAGTACAATAATATCACCAGTTTATTCCATCTTCCTTGCAAAGCTGAACGTGAAGTGCAGGACCGCCAACCGAAAACAAGGACTAACATTTCTGCAGGTCGCACTACTTCGTGGACGCCACGCACCACTTCAGCCCCTCCTACTCGCACGGCTGCTGCAACCACCTCCTCCAACAAAACAAACTCCTGGCAACCACGTTCGAGTACGGCGTCCCCAACTACGACTAAAAGCATGCCGGCTGCCCCAACCCCGAGCACATCATCTATAGGCTCCACGGGACGAACAGGAGATGTGCAATGCCACCAATGCAAGGGTTATGGTCATTTCCGCAAGGATTGCCCTACCAAACATGTGATGATTATTCATGAAGATGGGGGCTACGATTCAGCTAGTGACCTTGATGAGGACACCTATGCTTTGATTGCTGACCAAGAGCAAACGGAGGGCACGACTGAGCAAGAAATGGAGATGATGGGTGCTGAACACGCTGATCAATACAAGAGCCTTGTCACCCAACGTGTGTTAAGTGTGCAGCCCAGCCCGGTTGACCAAAATCAGCACCACAACTTGTTCCGAACACGTGGCGTTATCAAGGAGCGGGCCGTCCGTATCATCATCGATGGAGGGAGTTGCAACAACTTGGCTAGTTTGGATTTGGTTGAGAAGCTTGCTCTCACAACCAGGCCGCACCCCTATCCCTACTATGTCCAATGGTTCAATAACAGTGGTAAGGTCAAGGTAACCCAAACTGTTCGTGCACATTTTGCAATTGGTACATATGCTGATTTTGTTGATTGTGATGTTGTACCTATGCAAGCATGTTCCTTGTTACTTGGTAGAGCTTGGCAATATGATAGAGAGTCAATTCATGATGGTAGAACTAATCAGTACTTTCTTGTGCATAATGGAAAGAAGATTGGCCTCAAACCAAAATATTTTAAAGGATGATCTTTCTCGGGCTAGTAGAGCTAAAAATCTGGCCAAAGCTAAAAGTGAAAATCAGATTGTTGCTAAAGAATTTATAGGGCAAACAAGTGCACCCAAATCTGAACCTAAACTTGGTAATGAGATTTGTTTAAAGGGTACATGTTTGCTTGCTACCAAATCTGATATTTCTAAACTTGACACTTGTGTCTCTACTTGCCATGCCATTATTTGCAAAGAAGCTTTGTTTTCGCTTGAGGATCTGCCTTCCTCTTTGCCCCCTGCCGTTGCTAACCTTTTGCAGAATTTCGAGGATGTCTTTCCACAAGAGACACCACCAGGATTACCACCGGTCCGCGGGATAGAGCACCAAATTGATTTGATTCCCGGGACTGCACTTCCCAATAGAGCGCCATACCGTACCAACCCCAAGGAGACAAAGGAGATTCAGCGACAAGTGCAGTAGCTGCTCGACAAAGGTTACATTTGGGAATCTCTTAGTCCATGTGCTGTCCCTATTCTTTTGGTACCAAAGAAAGATGGATCCTCCCGCATGTGTGTTGATTGTAGAGCTATCAACAATATTACCATTCGCTACCGCCATCCAATTCCACGATTAGATGACATGCTTGATGAGTTGAGCGGCTCTACCATGTTCTCTAAGGTTGATTTGCGTAGTGGTTACCACCAGATCCGCATGAGGCTTGGAGATGAATGGAAAAACTGCCTTTAAAACTAAATTCGGTCTCTACGAGTGGCTAGTTATGCCTTTTGGTTTGACGAATGCCCCCAGCACCTTTATGCGACTAATGAATGAGGTTTTACGGTCTTTTATTGGACGCTTTGTGGTAGTTTACTTTGATGATATCTTGATCTACAACAAGTCTTTAGAGGATCATTTAAATCACTTGCATGCTCTTTTTGATGCTTTACGGACTGCATGCTTGTTTGGTAACCTTGACAAGTGCACCTTCTGCACGGATCGAGTTTCTTTTCTTGGCTATGTTGTGACACCACAGGGAATTGAAGTGGACAAAGCCAAAGTTGAAGCCATCCAAAGCTGGCCACCGCCGAAGACGTTCACTCAAGTGAGGAGTTTTCTTGGCCTCGTGGATTCTATCGGTGCTTCGTGAGGGATTTCAGCACCATTGCTGCCCCTCTAAACGAGCTCACAAAGAAGGATGCTCCCTTTGTTTGGGGACCTACGCAAGAAGAGGCGTTCATCATATTGAAAGATAAGTTGACACATGCTCCTTTACTCCAACTTCCTGATTTTAACAAAACCTTTGAGCTTGAATGTGATGCTAGTGGAATTGGTTTAGGAGGTGTGTTATTACAAGAGGGCAAACCTGTTGCTTACTTTAGTGAGAAATTAGGAGGGCCTGCTTTGAACTATTCTACTTATGACAAAGAATTATATGCTCTAGTTCGAACCCTCGAAACATGGCAACATTATTTATGGCCCAAAGAATTTGTTATACATTCAGATCATGAATCTTTGAAGCATATTCACAGCCAAGCAAAACTGAACCATAGGCATGCTAAATGGGTTGAATTCATTGAATCTTTTCCCTATGTAATCAAACACAAGAAGGGAAAGGACAATGTTATTGCTGATGCTTTATCTCGCCGTTATACCATGCTTTCACAACTTGATTCCAAAATCTTTGGTTTGGAGACCATCAAGGAACAATATGTGCAAGATGCAGATTTAAAAGATATTTCGCAGCACTGTAGAGAGGGCAAGACTTGGAACAAGTTCATCAGTGATGATGGATTTGTGTTCCGTGCTAACAAGCTATGCATCCCGGATAGCTCCGTTCGTCTTTTGTTGTTGCAGGAGGCGCATGGCGGAGGTTTAATGGGTCACTTCGGAGTGAAGAAGACAGAGGATGTGCTCGCTGCTCATTTCTTTTGGCATCGGATGAGACGGGATGTTGAGAGATTCATTGCTTGCTGCACCACATGCCAAAAAGCTAAGTCACGACTCAATCCTCATGATTTATATATGCCTCTCCCTGTCCCTAATGTTCCCTGGGAAGATATATCAATGGATTTTGTGTTGGGATTACCTAGAACTAAGAAGGGGAGGGATAGCAAATTTGTTGTCGTGCACATATTTTCAAAGATGGCTCATTTTATTCCTTGCCACAAGAGTGATGATGCCACACATGTTGCTGATCTTTTCTTTCGTGAAGTTGTACGTTTGCATGGTGTGCCCAACACTATAGTTTCAGATCGGGACACCAAATTCTTGAACCACTTTTGGAGGTGTTTATGGGCAACATTGGGGACAAAATTATTGTTTAGCACTACTTGTCATCCCCAAACTGATGGACAAACTGAAGTTGTTAATAGAACTTTGTCTACCATGCTTAGGGCTGTTTTAAAGAAAAACTTAAAATTGTGGGAAGAATGTTTGCCTCATGTTGAATTTGCTTATAATCGTTCGTTGCATTCTACTACTAAGTTATGCCCTTTTGAAGTTGTCTATGGTTTTATTCCTCGTGCACCCATTGATTTGCTGCCCCTTCCAACTTCTGAAAAGATTAATCTTGATGCTGGTGCACGGGCTGAAATGATTCTAAAATTACATGAGACCACTAAAGCCAACATTGAGCGTATGAATGACAGGTATAAACTTGCTGGTGATAGAGGGAGAAAAGGGGTTGTTTTTCAACCCGGTGATCTTGTTTGGTTACACTTAAGAAAGGACCGGTTTCCTGATTTGCGTAGTTCTAAACTCATGCCTCGTGCTGCTGGCCCTTTCAAGGTTCTAGCGAAAATAAGTGATAATGCATATCAACTTGAGCTGCTTGCAGATTATGGTGGGGTTAGTCCCACATTTAACATTGCAGATTTGAAGGCCTACTTGGGCGAGGATGATGAGATGGCGTCGCGGACGACTCCATTTCAAGAAGGGGAGGATGATGAGGACATCCACCCCCCCCCCCCCACACACATAGATACAACCGCGACATTACAAGGACCGATTACTCGTGCGCGTGCGCACCAGCTCAATTATTAGGTACTTTCGTTTCTTTGTACTATGGGCAATCTAAATGAGAATATGGTGCTGCCTAAATCAGATGCTCTTATGTTGATTAGGAATGAAAGACCGAGCCGTGACACAAGGAATGGGAGCGAGTCGAACTTCGAGGATGACGGCACACGTGCGAAAGGAAACGGTGCAGCAACTAACACAAGAATACGAGAAGCTTCAGCCACTTAAAGTCATGGGAAAAGAAGAGATGCTTGGGCTGCCACTTACATTTGTAATGGGCCCAAGGCCATGTAACAGCCCAGCCCATCTTAGAATCTGAAACCCTAGTTCTCTTTCACCTCCCACCCTCTATATAAGTGCAGCCACCATCCCCTTTGGCTGGTTGGGTTTTGTTTAGATACGTTAACCATTGCTGCAACTTCAGGCTTCACCACTAATGTCGGCTAGACCTACTAGAAGAACCGCTATCGGAACCCCACCTTGTTACTGTCTCCTTGAGACTGTTGTACTTCATCTTTATTTGCAATTTCAGATTGCCTTATCTCGATTTTTGCTTGTTCTCGATTGCTAGCAGGGATTGGAACTTCGTGTTCAGGTTGACGACGCCTTCGGTTCTGTCAATAACCACAGGGAGTTGGTGTAGCGATTGCTAAGGCGCACCGTCTAGTGTCCAGTGTAGTCGGATCGTCAACGTCTACTTCTGCCCCAAATCGTAGTTATCCATCTCACTGAAAGATCTGGCCACCCCCAGCAGCCAAGGGGCGCATCAACAGTAGATCCACGATCTATTGCAAATTTATTAAAATATACTAAATGTATTTAAAAGCCCAATAACAAAAATTATCAGGCCTCTATGTGCATCTATCTGAATCTATATATTCAATGCTTTGGCAAGGCCTGGCATTTTGGCAATGGTCAGCTTTTGCTTGGCACTCGCATCATCTCTGGAGCCTACTGCGATCCCTGTAAAAAAGAGGCTATTGCGAAGAAGAAGAAACATAAAAAGGCGTGCAACGCTACTCCTGAAGAATCATTGACACGTGCATGATATTGCATGACACGGCATCATACATAAGAAAGATGAAGGCTAATGCAATTAGTTTTAAATTAAAAAAATTCAAACGCTCGATATACTGAATAGCAATTACACTTGTTTTCAAACCTACAATTTAAAAGTTATTTGAAATGAATGCAAAATAGCATAAACGGTGCCTTATAGATTCTATGATGCAATGGTTGATGATAATGTTACAAGTAGACCAGCTAGTGCTTGAGACTGGATATAGTTTTGAACTACATATTATTGAGTTCCATTCACTGAACCAATTCACCAAAAAACTCTAACTGATGAGAAAGGAGGGCAATTAACTTATACTTCAACACCGCCTCACGCGTGGCTGCCTCAAGCCTAAACTTGGACCAAAAATGAGTTGCAATTTGATTGCCCCAGTCGTGTCTGGCTATGATATCATATTGAACTAGATGATACCCCATGCATTGCTGCGGAAATAGCTAATGTATACCGAGTGTGTTTTAGTATCGAGAGTATAGAGAAACAAACGTTGTGAATAATAAATGTAAATATGAAGTTGGGAGTCATGGATAAGGAAGTTTCTAAAATGATAATAGAAAGCCTACCAAATGTCAGCAGAGAACTTAAATCCTAAATGCAATTACAATGTCATGTTCAGGAATGAGGAGCTACAAATTACAATGTCATGTTCAGGAACGAGGAGCTACAAATTACAATGTCATGTTCCGAAATGAGGAGCTACGATGATGCATTATTGGTAAAATGACAGCAAACTAACAAATCAGTGTGTTAGATTATATATAAAGATCAACGACATAAACCAACAAAATATAAAGTGATAATAATGAGCTGCATATATCAAAAGATGTAATATGTTTTTTCTTTGGACAAATAATCTGCAATGGTTGTATATTTTTACTTTCTATTGGAATAAGAAACCAGCTTTTATTTTGTTTGTTTCTACTGCACTGAGTAATAAACTACCATATACAATAGAAAACCAAAAGGACATTATACGGAGGTTTCCTCACCAACAACAATCCGCATTGCTTTACAAATTGTATCACATAAGAGCTCCGAGACACGTCATGCATTTGCGAATTGAGCGTAGCTCAGATGGTTGGTTCCTTGTGGTGAAACCAGCCCACCCAGATTCAAATTTACTTGACATGGGTTTTTGCATTTTTCTGGATTTATTTCAGAACCTAACCGGCGTTGTGCTTCTTGTGGAAAAAAAATACTGTAAAAGCCCATCACATATAGAACATACAAATTGAGCTAGCTGGATTAATTACCGCGGTCTTGTTTCGGGACCTCCTGATCTATATGCTTTCCATGAGCATGTCTGCAAAATAAGCAATCCTACAAAAAAAAATGGCATAGTACATCGTTCATCTAGTTTGTTCCCATAAACATGCCTAAAACAAGTGTGTTTTACATGTGCTCCCTGCAATGCTCGTTCATCTAGTTTGTTCCCTTAAATATGCTGTACTGGAGTTAGTGGCAGAGCTAGAAACCGAAGAAGGATGGTGCTAAAATAGAGATCTAATGGTGCTGTATTATGGGTATTTCATAATTATGAGCTAGTAGCTAATAGAATCTCTTGTAAACACCCCCTGCTGGAGTGCACGGTAGCACCGCCCCTGGATCCGCCCCTGACTGGAGTATTAGTATGCCTGCAACCTCTATTTGTGTCCCTATACTCTCCAGCAAGCCTCCAATATTGCCTGAAAAATGTAGAACCGGTATTGTAGGAAAGGGAATCAAGATTGAAGAGCTTAAATTTGGGATTAAATTGAAGCAATCCTGCATGAATCGGAACATCGAGCACTAAATTATCATATTGGCAATAGTATGCGCGACATATCAAATAGAAAATTCCAATCGAAAATTACATGTGAAAGAAGTTGTATGGAAGGATAGCTGACTCCCTGATCCTTTTCCTTCACTAACACTGCAAACAATATCAAAAAAATAGACGAGACAACAAACTGTAGAATGAGAAAATCCAGTACAGCACCTGGGTGCTATCATACTCTAGTGGCGGGCGCTTCAGCTACGGGACGGCGAGGAAGGCCTCTGTACAGCGGCGGCGGCATGGCAGATTACCCAGGAGCGGTGCGGCAGCAGCTTCGCGCGTCTGCTTCCTCGGCTCGATGGTGAAATTGACATCGAGGTGGCTCATGGCAGGAGAAGTCGAGGGCTATAAAAAGATATGAGAGATGAAACAAACAGGCGGAATATGTAGAGCCAAAGAAGATGAAATAATACAAAGTCTGAGAGATGAGAAGTCAATGACTGTTTGTTACTACGGCCGCCGAGATAATACCCCACAGAAAGCGGAATGGCCGAACGGCCATTAGCTACTCAATCAATAGTTTTCTTTTCTCCGGGAAACTTGATCGCTAGCTTTTTTTTTTGAGAGGAACGGGGGATTTTATTCATACCCAAAATTTGGGGAAGTTTACATGATCTGGAAGATCAAATAACCAAACATGCCTACCCAAATCTAAATAGGTTGCCGATTTTGCAAGCTGATCAGCCTCCTTATTGCTATCCCGCAGTGGCGGACCCAGGAATGAACAAAAGAGGGGGCTAACATATGACACAACAGAATTGTTTGCTACTCCCTCCGATCCATATCAATTGTCTCAAATTTGTCCAAATATGAATGTATCTATGCCTAAAATATGTATAGATACACGTAATATTTCGACAATTGATATGGATCGAAGAGAGTAGATAAGAAATTGAAGATAGCAAAAGCATGTACTCGTCGGCCCAAACATCATTAGTCTCGTGAGCAATTGAATATATTCTACAGGTCAGACTACAGCTACCGATGGTCGATAATGGATCACTCAAAATTAAGACATTTTAAGTAACACAAACCAAAAGCAATCTGTTTGGCCGTGGAGATTTTTTTCCCCGAACCTAACGAGCGATGGGATTTTGTGTGGTTTCCGATCTGTAATCTGCTCGTTAACAATTAACGGTGTGGCTTCCGATCTGTAGCAAACTGTGTGGCTTCCGATCTGTGACCAAC
Source organism: Brachypodium distachyon (assembly GCF_000005505.3). Classification (NCBI taxonomy): domain Eukaryota; kingdom Viridiplantae; phylum Streptophyta; class Magnoliopsida; order Poales; family Poaceae; genus Brachypodium; species Brachypodium distachyon. Next base: position 23,819,577 of record NC_016131.3, on the reverse strand, counting down.
TGCTCGTGGGACGGCGTGGGTCAGGATCGATCGATACGCCTGGAGCGAGCGATCACGATTCACAATTTCACAGTGATGGTGCTGGCCTGCTGGGCTGAAGAAACGGCTGGGCCTTGGGGGGCTGCCGGCTAGGCTTATCACGTATGATGTGTTCTTCACTTGGGCCGGACCCGTGCTACAGCCCGGGTAGCACGGGCCGTAGGCCCGCCCCTGCTATCCCGCCGTTCATGGCCGAAGATGGCCTCCCTAACTAGTTTCTTCTTCTCTGCAACTTCTCACACAATCATGCCATAGGGGGCTCTTGAAGTTTGAACACTGCAAGTCCTTCACAACACCCATGCAGTCCGATGCAATAGCAACACTAGCGGAGTGCCCGTGCGTTGCTACGGATTGACAAACTCATGTCCAGGTTAAGGATGTTGCTTTCACATTTGTTGTCTTCCCCACACCCCCAAATCTCCATACAAGACATCTTCTCCTGTAAGGCCTTACCCAATGCCTAGTCGCCTTCCAACACACGCCTGGCAGAAGTTCAGACTTTCGGTTTGGACCAACATTACATACAATTGAAAAATTGAAGCATTAAAATGATTCCATAGCCTGACCAAACTGTTCAAAATTTGTATTGTAGCGTTATTGTTTGATTAAATCTAATCAGAAGGGTCGGGCATTTTAAAATATAGAAACATCCATGTCAGCTTCAGCATATTCTTTTTTTTTTTGAGGAACACAGTAGAAACGCAGACGCTCACAACACGCGTGTACACTGACCCGTATGAACGGACACACGCACACCCTATCCCTATGAGCACCTCCGAAAGATTGAGCCGGCAGATCTTGAGAGATTGACGACAGCCGAATGCTCATAATTTCCATGTAGGAATTACTAATTTATCTTCTATGCAATAGCAATAAAGAGAAATGCTTAGTGCTGACAAGAAGAATAAGTGCCTGAAGTTTTATGGCCTGAATACACATTCATTCTTTTTTTGGTATTTAACCTACAACCTACATAACCTATATATCCCCGGTAAAAAGGTAATTAAGAATAGTATTATAGCGAGGCATCACAAGGTATTCGAGAAAAAGCAAGACATCACAAGATGAAGCAAATCACCTTGTAACAAAGCTAGATGTGGAGAGAAATAAGACTGGCACTATCTTCTGATCAATTTTAAGAAACATGCAGAGCAGGGCATATTTACTCGAACAATAATTCAGGAATAGAGCAAATAATGTTTCACTCCCCCCTCCCCTCCTCTGTCTAGTCTCAAGATGATCGCTTCCAACATAACAGATGTTGTAGAAGCAAAACAATTAAATGACCTTGATAAGCATCAGCTGAAGCAGTTAGTTGTAGTCTTATCAGGAAGGAGACAAAATGAAATGCAAGTATGCAACCTTATAGGCAAAAAAGTAATCACAGAGAATTAGTTGTCTTCCTATTTCGTCATCTCAGGAATTGAGTTGTAGCACACTGAAACAAATGTTACTTGGTAAGCAAGCACTTCAGTCAAGTCATCCATAGGCATATTCCTGAACTTATTTTTCTATTATATATCTAAAAAGGGAGATCAACCAATACAGCCATAGGAAAAATGTGAATTGCTTCTGCAATCATATGTTCCCAAGTTGCTAATTTACTATCTTACTGGATGACGAAATAATCTTCAGCAATTATCCTTCGTCATCTCAGCATCGGCCGGCCGCAACTTATACCGGGGTTAGTATACCATCCGCTTTATCATCTCCTGCAGCCTGAATCTGTCCACCGCCACCATTTTGTTGCTTCTGAACCTTCTTGCCGTCAGCTTCCTTCCCATCCCCCCTCTGTTGATCCTCTAAGCTTGCCGGTGCTGTGCATGGTGGATCTACTCCAAGATGACGCTCACCGGAGTTTCGTGACCCGCTGGTGCCTCCATGGGTTAATGCTCGGCGAAGTCGACCTGCAGCTGGTTCGTCTCGCCAGTGTAGAGCACTCCGGCTGCTCCGCCCACCTACACCGGGAAGAATTCTTTCGCACACGAAAAAACAACCCATACGGGCAGCTCGCGTTTGGGCGTCGTCCCCTTTGGATCCGCCGGCTCGCGTTTGTGCGAGGCCCCCTTCAGATCGTGCCCCAGGATCGCGTTTGGGCGGCTACCAGAGCCGCTGGGAGCGCAGCCCCCTTTGAGATGAGCGCCCCCCGTTTGGGGAGAGGTGGGGTGGTCTCCGCCGCTCGTCGGCTGCCTGCGCCCGATCCCGCCGGCGAGAAGGCAACCGAGGGGGTTGAGGAACGAGCGGGGAGGGTGAAGGCAGCGTGGACGAGAAGGTTGCAGCCCCGACTGGCGGCGCAAAGGAGAGGGTTCGTGCATCGAGGAGGAGGCGACGAGCGCAGGGGAGGGCGAGACGGCGGCGGCCTTTTCGTCTCCATGGAGGCGCGCGCAAGGGAGGAGCGCGGCGGCACGGGCCGTCCGTGGATCTTGACCGGTAGACGCGGCCTTGGCAGGCGGAGTTGGCGGACTTGGAGGGCGGAGGCGACGCGCGCAGGCAAGGAGGGTGGAGGCCTTTTTTTTTTATGTTGGCGTAGTTGCTGCGGCGCAGGGAAAGAGGGAACGGGGCGAGGGAGTCGGAGGGGACCAGACGTGCGGCTGTGCGGGCGTACCACCGACTCCAATTTAATATATTATTAATATAGATATCTAAGACGAAGATCTCGCTAGCAAAAAAAAGCTTCGCTGCATGCCAAGGTCTCAAGCGTTGCCGCATCTGCCAGACCATCAAAAACGACAGCTGACGCCCTCTGAAATTCACGCTGGGCACTTCGACAAACCGCAGCTATTGCACCCTCCGCAGCAGACTATGCAACAGCCCCATCTACATTGATCTTCACATATCCTGGTGGTGGAGGCACCCATCGTTGCACCTCCTTCCGGCAACCTTGCGACTCGGACTTCTTTGAGACCGGTATCTGCTCGAGATCATCCAGAAAACGCTTCACAAAATGATAAGTAGACAACGGGCTCTGGAAATCTCCTTCATGTATAGCCTTCCGCCGAGCCCATCAAATTGCCCAGAGGGTCGTCGAGATAGTCACAAAGTCATCTTGCTTCATAGTCTCACTCAAAGAGAAAAGCCAAAGTTTTGCGTCTTCAGTTTCGTCTCCCATGAGCGGAACAACAACATCATCATCCATTCAACTCCACACACACTTGGCCATGTGGCACTCGAGAAGAGCATGGCGCCAAGAGTCCACAGCGGCATTACAAATAGAGCACGTCGGCGAGGTCGCCATATGCCCATATGCCGTCTATGACGCTCCTGGCCTGTAGGAATAGAAGACCGCACCAAACGCCAAGCAAAGATGCGAAGGTTTCGAAGGGACCTGCACCTTCCGGAGTTTCTGCCAGCTCTTCTCCGAAGCAGATGGATCAGAGCTCTCCGCACGTCCCTCCAGGAAACCTTCCCTACGATTTAGTGGACATAATCATCCTGTAGGCAGACCGGACAGAGAATCTTCCGTTCTTCTCGAAATGCCATGCATAAAAATCCTCCTGTTGGATAGAGCTAATGGGAATAGACCTAACAACTTCATCATCCATCGGAAGCAGGTGCTCATCAAGCTTTGCCATATCCCTTGGTAGGACCACAAATAAGTTCAGAAACCAGCTGAGGAGGATTCAGAGACCTAGGACAGATCGGTCGAAGCTGGAAATCCCGCAGGATCCAGTTGTTCCCCAGATATTAGTAAACGCACCATCACCAATTCTTTTAACCAAACCTTGCACCGGCATATCTCTTCCTTCATGAAGCGCATGCCAAATCTGCGACGGGTTTGTCCAAAGGTGAGCATACAAGATAGACGAGTTATTACAGTACCTGCCTTTAGCAGCCGCCACTATTACAAAACGGTCTATATCTCACGGCACATCACTACCATCATTCCTCGCGAGATACATCAGTGGCGGTCGATTAAGAGACGACCGGTCGCCCTAACCTGCCCGCCACTGATGTTAATTATTAGGCTAACTATCAGTAACGGTCGCTTGCGGACTGACCGTTACTGGGCCGGTATAAAGCGACCGTTACTGATGTATCCCCTATTATCAGTAACGGTCGCCCAAATCCCGACCGCCACTGATAATCATCGCAGTTTTAAGTACGCGGGGCAGAGCCGCAGCTGGTCGCGCGGCGCGTCGTAACAGACCAGCTGCGGCCCCTTCTTCTCCGGCGACGGCGGAGCGCTGCCCAAATCCGCCATGGCCGCTGGCGAGCCCAGCAGGTAGTCCCTTCTCCTCCCTCTTCCTTCCTCCTCTCTCCCCCCACCGGCGCCCCCCATCTCCATGGCCGGCGGCGGCCCCCATCTCCGGCGAGCTCCATTTAATTTGGAGCTCCGGCGGCCGGTGAGCTCCAATCTTCGAGCCCGAAGCTTCCCTCTCCCTTGCGAGCTCTCTCTCCCTCTCGATCTTTCTCGCCGGCCTCCAATTTCTCTCCGAAGTTCCCCAATTTCAAATTTTTGAGCTCCAGTTGCCGGCCAAAATGCGGCCTCCTCGTCATCGCCCGGAGCTTCCCTCTCCCTTGCGAGCTCTCTCTCCCTCCCGATCGTTCTTGCTGGCCTCCAATTTCTCTCCGAATGTCCCTAATTTCAAACTTTTAGTTAGCCCCTTAACCCCGGTTAATAAACACCTTAATCCCCTTGTTAATTATTAGGCTAACTATTTTGCTTTGTGTTTTCTTGTGTATTGTGTTGTAGATCAAAGGACCGTTCTAGGATGTACGCCACGGAAAGAATCAATGCTCGATGGATAACTGAATGGGCGGTCTTATTTGGAGTCGCGAAAGGTGATATGGAACGAAAAGGACTTGTGATGATGTGTTGTCCATGTCGCAAATGTGGAAACACATGCATGATGAAGTCTGAAGATGTTCAGATGCACGTGCTGGCATCGGGTTTTGTGGAAGGTTATTCACGATGGACTTGTCACGGGGAGGATGCGGTTGATGTCGGTAGCGGTAGCGAAGATGATCATGTCCTGCGGTATGATTTGGCGAATGATTCCGAGGAAGAAACAAGGGTCGATGAGGAGGCTAATGTGGAAGGTGAAGGAGCTCCACGTGACAGAATTGCCGAAATGCTAGATGACCCGTACCTACGGGATCAGCTGGAGGACCCCGAAGATGAGGCAGAGTGTGGTCTGTTTAAAAAATTGTTAGAGGACGCAAACACACCCTTGTATGATTGTCGGGGGGGGGGGGGGGGTGACCCCGGGTAGGGTCATGACAACACATATTAGCCGAGATAACGAGAGCAAAGCCGACACAGGCGAGTATGACGGCATCCTTAAGCCGAATTAATAACAGGCCGGCATACCAAGGGTATGCCGGCATATCTATCTTGTCTTATGTGATTGTAGGATAAGCACAAGCTATCTGATCTCGGCCAATGCCGAGATGTGTCAACGGTCTTATCCTAGGCACATGGCGCAAAGTAAAGCAGCGCCCCCTTTATGACGGAAAAGCAATCGTTGCTCACGTCGTGGTGCCAGGCGACTGCACAGTGACGCGCCGTAGAAGGACCGATGACGAAGGTCGGGGCGTGGCTACAGTGTGCACCGCCTGGCGGTACGAAAAGCAAAGCTGTTTTGTCCCCTCCCGGACAACCCGGAGGGGACCATGGGGGGTACCCGGCTGGCCCCGTAGAAGATAGGGTTTGCTTTTCATCCACATGTCAGTGTGACATCGGCGGCCTATAAATAGAAGCACCACCCCTCCTGGGAGAAGGGTTCCTCACTTAGCCATCTAGGGTTTTCCCCTTCTTCTTCTTCCTCCTCAAGAAGCAGCTGGCGTTCGTCACCTCCTTCAACAAGGTGAGGGAGCACCATGAGCTCGTGAAGGGCCAGCTTGGCGAGGTGCGGCGAGACATCGAGAGGGAGCGGCAGGAGCTCTCCCGGCTGCGGGAGGAGACGTGCCTGGCTCGGCTGGCCAGGGGCGAGACCGCAACGTCGGTTGTCCCCGAGGCGGAGCTCCACCGACGACTGGAGGGCCAACGCGCCGAGCACCTGCAAGCACTGGACTCACTAACTACGGCGCGGGAGAAGGCCGACAAGGAGCACGAAGTGGTGCTCGTGACAACTCAGGCTCGCCTCAATGAGAAGAGCGAGCTGGTCAGCAGCTACTCCTCCCAGCTCCAAGCGCTGCGCACGAAGCTGGAGGAGCAGGCGAAGGCCTTGGAGGACACGGCCGTGGCATCGGCGCGGCAGGAGAAGGAGCTCAACTCCGCCAAGGAGAGGTGCGCCCACCTCGAGTCGGAATTGTTCACCACCCGGGGTGAGCTCGTCAAGATGGGCGAGGACAATGTGGCCAACGCCAAGGAGATCACGCGGTTCGCGGAGCTCCTCCGCAAGACCAAGCACGTGGTGGCGCTGGCACGCGGCAACCACGACAAGCTGGCGGGGCAGCGGCGGGAGGAGACGAGAAGCTACGCGGGATCGCCCAGGTCATGCACGAGCTGCTGCTGAGGTTCGAGCTGCAGGCCGTGCAGGTGGACGGCACGGACGTCAGCACCCTGATCCCCTTCTTCTCCGACATGGTGGGGAAGTTCGGGGCGCTGGATGTGTGGATCTCCAAGTTCTGCAACGGGGAGATAGCGTCGTGCCCCAGGGAGATCGCCGAGACGATCCTCCCCCGGGTGCACTACCACCACCCCGACTTCCCCTTCGAGACGCTGCTGGATGCGTGGTCGGACAGCGAGGACGGGCCCTCCCACACCAGGGCGGTAAGCCGTTTCGTCGATGAAGTGGTGGACCAGATGCGGAGGAAGCCTGAGCCGGAGCCGGAGCCCATAGCGAAAGCCCCCGGCAACCAGCCGTCTTAGTCCCCCGCTAGTTTTTGTCTTTCCTTTTGTTCCCTGCAAGTGTTGCGCTTGGCGCCGTTCGAACAATTATGGTTTTCATTAGTCCATGTAATCGTTTGCTGCTTCTATGAATTTCGTTTTCTGGTTCTACTTGGTACTTAGTTCTTTTTCCCGGAATTGACTCGCGGGGTGGATCTTCTGGCCTTCGTGTGTTATGCCTTGTGTTGCCGGGGACTCACGCGCTACCCACTTAACCAGACCAGGGACCCGGGACGGACCTACAGTGCCAACTTGGGGTCAAGTTGCAGCGGCGAGCCACTCCGCCTGCGGGGTAGCTACTCCCAAACATGCGCGCACGGGACGGACCCGCAAGCCGCATGGGGAGCACACTCCCCCCGCAAGTGTCCTTCTAACACCTCAGCCACACGCAAGACTCGAACCACACCAACGAGCCAAACGTTAAGTACAAGAAAGCTAGACGGCTAGGATCATGTACTTAGCTGTCCGTTCTCCTCCCGAATGTATTGGTTCTGTACTTGGAACGCCTACTGGAGGGGTGCGGCAAGGGCGCGATGGCAATGCACCCATCGGCGCTGAGCACTGATGGCATGCACCACCATCGCGTCCCTGCGGCCTCCCTCACATTCGTAGCCATCTCCTCAGCTTCACTCTGAGTTGCTCCGTGGCCACCATGCCCTTTTATAGGTGCGGTGAAGAATGCTGCCGCCGCGCGTGTCTATCGCAGCACACGTGGCAATACCCTCCTGTGGTAGGAATCTTGAAGTGGTCGCCACGCTCCAGTGGCTACTCACTAGATGACACAATTCGAAATGCACGAAAAAGGATGCAGCACATATAGAAACAGACATAGCACAGGTAGCTCTCCTTCCTCCCAGCCCTTGGGCACAGAAGGGTCGATAACAAACTTGGGTGTGAGCACTCTTCTAATCCCAAGACACATACATTGTGTGGTGCATGTTGCGGGGAACCCAGGAATGGCACGACTCCGTGCCGGAGTTATCCGGCAACGGGATTTTTGTTTTCGAGGCTTCGGCAGCCCCTTGCTCACAGCCAAGGATGGAAAGAGACTTCTGTGCACTTAGAGCAGGAGACAGAAAGAAGAACATGCAAATAACAAGATAAATTGAAATTCAGGAGAAACCACTTATCTTTATTTATAGAAACTAGCAGATTACAATATGGGGTTGCTCGGCTACACTAGTTCGAGAGGCATGCTGCCGGAGCATCACCTGTGGGTCGGGATCCGCCACTTCACGGGTAGAACTTGTGCAAGTGCTCAAGGTTCCAACTGTTTTGCACCGGCAAACCCTCTTTGGTTTCCAGCCGGAAAGCCCCCGGCCTGGTCACCTGCACTACCCGGAAGGGCCCCTCCCATTTCGGAGCCAGCTTGTTCCCGGCCTTCGTTCCTTGTATCCGGCACAGGACACGATCTCCGATCTCGAGCTCCCGGGGACGGACCCGCCTGTCATGACAACGGCGGAGCCCCTGCTGATAGCACGCAGCTCTGATAGCAGCCCAGCATTGAAGCTCTTCGATGAAGTTAAGATCGTCAACCCTCTGCTCGTGTTGGCTATGCTTGCCGTACGCGCGTACCTGAGGGGATCCATGCTTGAGCTCGAGGGGCAGCACCGCTTCTGCCCCGTAGACAAGTGCGAAAGGAGTATCGCCCGTTGTCTGGCTAGGTGTGGTCCTGATTGACCACAGCACGGGCTGGAGTTCTTCGACCCAGTGCTTCCCGTGGCCCTTGAGCTTGTCAAAGGTTCTCGTCTTGAGCCGCCGCAGCACCTCTGCGTTGGCTCGCTCCGCCTGTCCGTTGCTCCTCGGGTGAGCGACAGAGGCGAAGTGGATCTTGGTGCCCATGCCCTCGCAGTAGGACTGGAACACGGCGCTCATGAATTGCGTGTCGTTGTTGGTGATGATACCATTGGGCACACCGAACCGGCACACGATGCCCTTGAGAATTTGATGGCCGCCTGAGCGGTCACCTTCCGCACTGGTTCCACTTCCACCCACTTGGCGAACTTGTCGATGGCCACAAGCAAATATTCGTAGCCGCCAACTGCTCTCGGCAATTTGCCAACGATGTCCAGACCCAGACCGCGAACGGCCAGGAGGATGGAATGACTTGCAGGGCCTGTGCCGGCTGGTTACTTTTCTTCGCGTGGAACTGGCACGCCTCGCATGTCTTGACTAGCTGCTCAGCATCGGCTAACGCTGTAGGCCAATAGAAGCTGTGTCTGAAGGCCTTGCCGGCTAAAGCCCGAGAAGCCACATGGTGTGAGCACGTGCCTCGGTGTATGTCTTCCAGAAGTGCGCGCCCTTCGTCTTGGGGCACGCAGTGGAGCTTCACTCCGTTTGCACGCCTCCGGTAGAGATCCCCGTCTACCAGAGCGTACATCTTGGCTTGTCGGGATACATGCTCCGCGGCAACGTCATCTTCCGGGAGGGCTTCCCCTTTCAAGTAGCGGGTGATGTCCGCTGCCCAAGGTGGGGTTCCCTACTTACGCATGCCGCCAGGTCAGCGGCATGGACCTCCGCTGTTGCGGGGTTTCCTTCGGTTGTCGGGGGGGCCTCCCTGGCAACCGGCTTGGGAGAGACCGAAGGCGCAGTCTACCTGTGCCAGAACACTCCCGCCGGAACCTTCCGGCGCTCTGCTGCCCACTTGGATAGTTCGTCAGCCGCAAAGTTATCCTTGCGATTGACGTGCTCGAATCGCAAACCCTTGAACTTGCGTTCCAGCTTGCGGACTTCATCTACGTACGCTGCCATCTGCGGGCAGTTGTAGTCCTTGTTAACCTGGTTGATCACGAGTTGGGAATCCGCGCGAACAACCAGGCGCTTGATATCAAGGGCGATCGCCACCCGCAACCCGGTGACCAAACCTTCGTACTTGGCCGTGTTGTTGGTGGAGTTGGGGAAGTCAAGCTGGATGGCAAACTTCACCTGGTCTCCTGTGGGTGACTCGATGACGGCTCCGGCGCCAGCTCCCTGCAGGTTGAACGCGCCGTCGAAGTACATGATCCAGTGGCCTTCGTTCAGCTTGCCGGGCAGGCTAGTCTCCGGCTCTTCTTCTTCTATGCCCGTCGAGGTCCACTCTGCAACGAAACCAGCCAGAGCAGCACTCTTGATACTCTTGGTGTCGGTGAAGTGTAAATCAAACTTCGACAACTCCATCCTCCACTCGGCCACCCTTTCGGTGGCTTGACGGTTGGTGAGGGCCCGCTCTATGCAAAACCCTGACACCACCGTGACGCGGTGCGCCTGGAAGTAGTGGCGCAGCTTGCGTGATGCAAGCAGAATCCCCAGCAAGAGCTTTTGCACTTGCGGGTACCGCGTGCGGCGTCGCGCAACACCATGCTAACAAAGTACACCGGGTGCTTCACGAGCCGCTTGCGCGGTGTTGACGCCGCCGGCTCGACCGCGGTTCCCGGGTCCGAGGCGGTTGCCGGGGCTGGCTCAGCCCCCTGCCCCGCAAGCTCAGCCCCCGCGAGTTCTACTTCTCTCTCTGCAACTAGCACCGAGCTGACCACTTGGTCAGTTGCCGCTAAGTAGAGTAGCAGCGGCTCGCCTGGCTTGGGGGCGACGAGGATTGGTGGCGACTTTAGGTACTGCTTGAGATCCTGGAACGCCACCTCAGGCTCGGGGGTCCAGTCAATTGGGCCCTTCCTCTTCATAACCTTGAAGAAAGGCAGGGCGCGTTCGCCCAACCTCGAGATGAAGCGCCCCAGCGCTGGTACGCAGCCGTTGTGGCGCTGCACGTCGTTCACCCTGCGGGGAGCCTCCATTTTCTCGATAGCTTCTATCTTCTTTGGGTTGGCTTGAATCCCCCTGTGTGAAACCAAGAAGCCCAGAAGCTGCCCCGAGTCTACACCGAAGGTGCATTTCTCAGGGTTCAGCTTAAGCTTGATCCTGCGGAGGTTTACTCTCCCCCTTGGGTACTACTACAGGGTTAGCTAACCAAGTGGGGTACAGTACTTCCCTAATAGCCCCTGCAGCTTTAAGCTTGTCCACTTCTTGCTTGATGAAATCTTTGCGCTCCTGTGCTTGCCGGCGGATCTTCTGTTTGATGGGGCGGGCGTCCGGATGCAACGCGAGTCGATGCTCGATCACCTCCCAAGGGACTCCAGGGAGGTCCGACGGTTCCCAAGCGAACACGTCGGCGTTCTCCCGAAGGAAAATGATGAGGACGCTTTCCTATTTGGCATTGAGGTTCGCACCGACGGTGACAGTGCGCTCCTCGTTGCCATCTTGGAGGGGCAGCTTCTTCACCTTGGCGGCCTCCTCCTTGAGCTTCTGGCCCTTGCCGGGGCATGGGCTCGAGCCTGCGCCTCCCCCAGCAAGCTCCTACGGGGTACCACGGGCCTTCTTCGCGGTAGGGCCGTCGCCCGGCAGCCAGCCTTCACTTCCGGCGACGCCTTCGTCATCGGAGTCGGCTGCGGCGGCGGCCTTGACGACCTCGCCAACACTCCAGGCCGCATCCTTGAGATCGCACCTGATGGAGAGGACCCCGTATGTGGACGGCATCTTCATCACGCCGTAGGCACAATGAGTTGCCGCCATGAACTTGATCAGCGCCGGCCGACCAAGGATCCCGTTGTACGCCAACGGGGTATGAGCCACATCGAACACGAGGTGCTCGGTCCGAAACGCTTCCCGAGACCCAAAGGTAACCGGTAGCGTGATGCGTCCCAGGGGGCGCACGATCCCGGGGTTCACTCCCCGGAACGGGTCGGTGGGCTTCACCTGCTCCAACGGCAGCTGAAGCTTTTCCACCAACTTGGCGGACAGGAGGTTCAACCCCGCTCCGTTGTCCACCAGCACCTTGGTCACTGTCATGTTGTTGATGATGGGTGAGACCACGAACGGCAGAACCCCTGAACCCAGCAGCCGGGCTGGGTGATCGTCGGCGCTGAAGGTGATCGGCACGTGCGACCACTTCAGCGGCTGCTGCACCTCCATGTCCGGCAACAGCGCACACACCTCCCGAGTGATGCGCTTCACCGTGCTGTGGGATGAGAGATGGTAAGCTCCCCCATGGATGCAGGCGACGCCGCGGGGCTCCTAGAAGCCGGGCTCGTCGCCCTCACTGCTCCTCAGCGCGAGCCTTGTCTCGTCCCCAAGGAGGCCGCTCCTTGCCAGCGCGGGCTTGGCCGCGCCCCCCCTGGGCTTCTTCTCTGCCGGCGTCCCCGCCGGCAGGCTTCGGTCCTGCTCGGGGGTCGTTCGGGAAATCCCGGGAGAGATGCCCGATATCCCCGCAGTTGAAGCAGGCGCCGGCCGCTCGGCGCTCCTCGTGGCGCTGCTTGCCCCTTTGCTTGATACCCTGCAAGATGCGGCAATCCTGCGCGTCGTGGGTGGCGTTGGCGTGGATGGGGCAGTGGGGCACGTCGCCCGACTTGCCACGAGACCCGCCAGCGGGCGAGGCCTTTTTCGCACGCCTTGAGGCAGCCCCCGACTCTGCGGCGAGGACTTGCTTCCCGTTGCGTTTCCGGGAACCCTTCTTCGGCGAGCCCTCAGCGGGGCTCGCGGCAGTCTTAGCTGCAAGTTCGGGCGCCAGGTGCCCTTCCTCGTCCATGGCACACTTGTGCGCCAAGGCGTAGAGATCCTGCGTCGTCCGGATCCGGTGCGTGCTCAGTTTCTTCCGCATCTTTGGGTCTCGGACGTTGATGGTGAAGGTGTTGATGATGGCGGCAGCCTCCGCCTCTGGAATGGAGTAGGAGAGACTGGAGAAGCGGTTGACGAAACTCCGCAACGTCTCTCCCGGCTTCTCCACCACGGTGTGCAGCTCCACCATGGTTCCTGCCCTGGAACGCGCTCACAAACTGCTCGCGCAGGTCAGCCCACGAGGCTATGGACCCGGCAGGCAGGTTGAGCAACCAAGTTCTCGCCGATCCTTTGAGGACCATCAGGAACTAGTTGGCCCTGATCTTGTCGTCGGCGCCGATGGCGTGCATCCCCAACGTGTAGGTCAGGAAGAAATCCTTCGGGTTCACGGTCCCGTCGTACGTCCCAAGCGCTGGCGCTCGGCACTTGCGGGACCATGTTACCCGGCACAGCTCGTGGGTGAACGTGGTGCAGCCGTCTTCAGTGCCCATGGGAGCATCCTCCAGCTCCTCTGGACGCTAGCGCTCTGCCTCTCGCCAGCGCCGGTGCTCCAGGCGCTGGCGGAGGCCTTCCTGCGGGCGGGCGTTCAGGACGCCCCGCGCGTCACCCCGCGGGACGGTAGGTGACGAATCCGTGGACCCCAAGGCATTCTTGGCTCCTGGCCCTCCCTGCGGGGTTGGGTTTTCTCCCTGCCCCGAGACGCGCGGCGCATCTCTGCGTCCCGGGTTCTGCCCCCGGACGCAGCCTGGGGCGTAGACATCGGGGGTGTGCGGCACCCCCTTTAGGTTCGGCCGAGGGTGTCGTGGATCACTCTGGCGATCGCCGACGAGGCCAATGTCAGGCGTGAAGATGCGCACAATCGTCTTACCCAGGTTCAGGCCACCCTGAGGTGTAAAACCCTACGTTCTGCTTCAGCGTTCCTATTAACCAATGAACAAGGGTTTACAGGTTGCCGGGAGAGTTCCCGGGCGTTCTCTCCTTTTCTGCTAAGGGCTAATTGGTATTTCTGGCTAAAACTAGTAAGGAACCGAACCCTGTGACCGTTGTCAATGGTCCTCCTTTTATACACAAGGGGATACCACAGGTGCCTTGGTGCATGGATGACAAATGGCGAGGAAAGAACTCGAGCAGCTTGCCCTCGCTGCGTTGGCTTGCATGCATGGGGAGTAGGCCTGCAGCTAGGACGCTACGCGCCTAGAATTCACAGCGGGCCAGTCACTGTGAGCTGACTAGACGGGGAAACCCCTTTCTGTCGGAGCATTAAATGCTTGCTTGCGCTTCACTCCTTGCCCTGACGAGGCCTGCGCACAGGGAACCCGCCGGGCGGCCACGTGGCGTCGATGCTCTGCCCGCCTGCCCGCCTGCCCACGTGACCCGACTCAGCCATCACTGATGCCGGCAGAGCCGCAAAGAGAGCAGCCGACATACAATCCTGCCGGGGCATTCCGAAGGAATGATCATCAAGACTATCGCAACAAGAGAAGGGACGACATGCCGAATTACTGGTATGGGCCAGCCCATGTCGCGGCTATTCAAGATCAACCTGATGCCAGTCCTAGCCAGCGTCAAACGACCGAATACCAGCAATGGGCCAAGAAGGGAGAGCAGAAGAAGCCCTGGCAAAATAAGCAGAAATATATGTTTGAGATGATGCTGGATCAGCCTTGTCGTTTCCACACGACCAATCCCAGCAAACCGGCAAACCACACAACCCGGCAATGCAGCTGGATGCATCGGGTCGAGAAGGGTGAGGCAAGTCGGCTGCCCCCTCCTCCGCCGCTCACAGGCGCCAATGCGCAGATCCAGGGACCCCCTCCGGCAAACAATGTTGTCAATCAGGTGGAAGACCAAGGCATCCCAGAGTATGCCTGAAGAAATGAGTTCAAGGAGCATCACCAAAGCTACATGATCTTTATCACGGAGCCGACTGACAAGTAGAGCCAGCGCAGGCGTGAGATGGAAGTCAACATTGTTATGCCAGCAGTGCTGAAGTTCATGTACTGGGCAGATCATCCCAGGGTCATGCCGAATCCTGGTGGTTATGCTCTGGTGGTTGACCCGACACTCATTGGGCCTGACATCAATGCCAAGTTTACTCGGGTTCTCATTGATAATGGGAGCAGCATAAATATCATGTACCGAGACACGATGCTCAAGCTCGGCATTACTGATAACATGCTTGAGCCTAGCCGGACTACCTTTCATGGTAGTGTGCCAGGAGTGTCTTGTGCCCCGGTAGGCAAGATTCAAGTTGACGTCTTATTCGGCACCAGGGAGAACCGTTGAACCGAGAATTTTGTGTTCGAGGTGGTGGACCTCAGCAGTCTGTACTATGCGCTGCTTGGCAGACCGACATTGGCCAAATTCAAGGCGACTGCCCACATTGGCTATCTGAAGATGAAGATGCCGGGACCGAATGGCACCATAACCATTACCGGCAACTACAAGCGTTCAATGGAGTGTGCAACGGCAGGATTTGCTTGGCCGAGTCACTGGTTATCGCTTGTGAGAAGAGGAAGCTGCAATAAGTCGTTGCATTGGCTCAGTCGGCACAGATTGGTCTGTCGGCTATGACCAACCCTCATGGAAGCGTGGCTTTCCAGGCAGCCAAGGAGACGAAGAAGATCCCGGTCGACAGTGAGTTCCCGGACTGCACCGTCATTATTGGTGCTGGCCTGAATGAGAAATAGGAAGGCGAGCTCACCAGCTTCCTCCGTGAGAATCGAGACATCTTCGCATGGTCAAATCAAGACCTACCGGGTGTGCTGAGGGAGTTGGCTGAGCACTCATTGCATGTCAGGCCAGACGCAAGACCAGTGAAGCAGCCCCTTCAACGCTTTGCCGATGACAGAAAGAAGATCATATCAGAAGAGATATCCTGGCTTCTAGCTGCCGGCTTTATCATGAAAGTATTACATCCCGACTGGTTGGCCAACTCTGTCATGGTTGAGAAGAAGAAAGATGACCCAACTGCTGCCAAGGTGTGGCGCTTGTGTATCGACTACGATAGCCTTAATAAGGCATGCCCCAAAGATCCTTTTCCGTTACCTCAGATGGATCAAGTGATCAACTCCACTGCCGGGTGTGAGTTGTTGTCTTTTGTAGACGCGTACTCTGGTTTTCACCAGATACCGCTGAACCCTAATGATCAAATAAAGACATCATTTATTACCCCATTCAGTGCTTATTGCTATCGCACTATGCCGTTTGGTTTGAGAAATGCAGGGGCTACCTATCAAAGGTGCATGCAGAAATGCTTGCACGATCAAGTCGGCAAGAATGTGCAGGTATATGTCGACGATGTCGTCATAAAAACCAGAGAAAGCGTCACGCTGCTGGATGATATTCGGGAAACATTCACGAATTTAAGGAGATTCCTAATGAAGCTAAACCCGGCCAAATGCACATTCGGTGTGCCGGCAGGGAAGCTACTCGGTTTCTTGGTGTCGAGCCGGGGTATAGAAACGAATCATGTGAAAATTGCCGCCATAGAGAGAATGAAACTGCCAAAATGTCTCAAAGATGTGCAAAAATTCACTGGATGCTTAGCATCGTTAAGTCGTTTCATTAGTCGGCTGGGTGAAAAGGCAATGCCCTCATACCAGCTGATGAAGAAAACCGACAAATTTGTGTGGACACAAGAGGTAGAAGTTGCCTTCCAAGAACTGAAGAAGATGATTACTACGGCGCCGATATTAGCCTCGCCAATGGCGCAAGAGCCAATGTTGTTATATATAGCAGCAACAAACCGAGTCATCAGCGCTGTCATAGTGGTGGAGAGAGATGAAGACGGCAAGTCGGTGCAGAGGCCGGTATATTACCTGAGTGAGGTGTTATCTTCATCTAAACAGAATTATCCTCACTACCAGAAGATGGCATACGGCGTTTATATGGCGGCAAAGAAGCTGAAGCATTATTTTGATGCACATCAGATCCGGGTCATATGTGAAGCACCCATCTCGGAAATCATGAGCCATAAAGATGCAAGCAGCCGGATAGCTAAATGGGCTATTGAGTTAGCACCCTACACGCTGCAGTACGACATACAAGATGCAGTGAAGTCTCAGGCGCTGGTGGATTTCCTGGTGGATTGGGCCGAGTTGGAGTATGAACCGCCACACCTGAAACTAGCTACTGGAAGATGCATTTTGACGGCTCCAAAATGAAAAGTGGGCTTGGTGCCGTCATAGTTCTCACTTCGCCCAAGCGCGACCAACTGAAATATGTGTTGCAAATTCTATTTGCAGCATCCAACAATGTCGCCGTGTATGAGGCACTTGTTCACGGACTGAAGATGGCGAAGGAAATCGGTGTTCCCCGGATTCAATGTTTTGGCGATTCCGACTTGGTGGTCCAGCAAGCCTCTGGCAATTGGGATGCGTTGGATGCCAATATGGCGCTATACCGCTTTCATGTGCAGAAGATTAGAGGCCACTTCGAAGGGTGCGAGTTTCACCACATATCGCGGGCGGAAAACGAAGCTGCCGACACTTTGTCAAAGTTTGGATCAACGCGACAAGCCATCTCGGCCGGTGTTGCATTGGAGCATCTATGCAAGCTATCAATCAAGCCGTCACCAGAATCAGAATCCATATTTATTCCGGCAAGCTCAGAAGCTGACGTCACTCCAATGGACATTGATAGCGGTAGCGGTTCTGGTAACCCGGGGACTGAGCGTCCTAACTCGGCTGAAGCAATGGCGGTTGAACCAATGGAGATAGACGAACCAGTTTTCGTAACTTGTCCTGTGCCGGCTTGGGCGCAACCAATAATGTCTTACCTCAAGGATGGGAATCTGCCGGAAGAGGAAGTGCCGGCAAGGCAAATGCAGAGAAGAGCAAAGGCATACACCATTATCAATGGTGAGCTATACAAGAGAAGTGTCACTAACGTCTTGCAACGCTGCGTTGAGCCGGAAGAAGGACAAGACATACTCCGGGATATTCACCAGGGAGAGTGTGGTCATCATGCATCCTCCAGAACGTTGGTGGCCAAGGCACTCCGGCACGGTTTCTATTGGCCGGGTGTATTGCAAGAAGCAGAAGACATGGTCAGGAAATGCAATGGTTGACAGCGGTATGCGAGCAAAATTCACATGCCAGCATTTGAGCTCAAGACCATCCCAATCACTTGGCCGTTTGTTGTTTGGTGTTTGGATATGGTAGGACCCTTCAAGCGGGCGTGAGGAGGCATGTAACAGCCCAAGAGCAACTTTTACATTTAAGCCCCTGTGTGGACCTGGTTGTAATTTATTTTTGTTGCATGACAATTACATTTGCATCCATGCCATGCCATGTCTATTATTTGTGTCACATGAGTTTTAAATTTGCATCTCAAATTGTTGTTTGAATTCTTGTTGTGTAATTTTTGCTAGAAGATTCAAATATGAATCACTCTCCTTTGAGTTTGAATTCTTTTCCCTCTATTTTTCAAATGAGATCAAATGGGTATGTTTCAAACCTTTAACTCATTGAATATTTTACAAATACTAGTAACATATTTGATCTCTCCTACTTCTCAGCTATTCAAAAAGGTTTTTGAAATTTGAATCCTAAACTATTCGCAAAAACAGAAAAAGAAAAGGGAGAAGAAAACCTTACCTGCTCACTTGGCCCGAGCCGGCCCAGCTGTCTCAGCCCGCCTTCCTCCCGCGCGCGCGAGCATGCAGCCCTGAAGCGGAGGCCTCGGCCTAGCCTCCCGCGCGCGTCGCGCGGCCCAGCTCGGCCCAACTGCCAGCGCACCGCCCCGCTTCCCGTTTTCCCACGACGAAAGTGTAAACTCCAAAAGTGCGCGTTCTCTCACAAGCTGTAACATCCCAAAATTTCAAACCTTTGCATGAGCATTGCATTCATAAGCATCATGCCACAATTGCATATTTGAATTCAAATTTGAATCTCAAAAGGGCTTTGGAAAGATTTTTGATTCATTTTAAACCCTAGGGTTTACACCCATTTGAGCTTTGGATCTTCAAACCAGGTTCAAGTATAAAAGGGGTTTATTGCATATATAAGCTATCCCATAATTTTTGGATAATTATTTGGAGTTGAAAAAGTATTTTATTTAAATGGATATATAGCTCTAAAGGCATTTATAGGGCAAATGTATTTCTATATATTTTATTTTGAGAGGAAACTACTTCCAAAAGTTGTATCATGGTATAACATGATTTTATAAATTTTCTGGGATTTATTTGGACCAATTTGGAGTTCAAACTCAAAAGATATCAAAGAAATGAGAAAAACAGAAAAAAGAAAAGGTCTAAAAGAAAAAAAAAAGGGTAAACCGGACCGGCCTGGCCAAAATGGGCCGAACCGGCCCAGTCCGACCGCGCCCGACCGGCCCAGCCAGCCCGGCCGCCTGCGCGCTCGCACCCGCTGACAGGTGGGGCCCACCTGTCAGGGGCTTCAGCCGCCGCCGCGATTCCCGGCCGACGTCCCCGCGCGCCCGCCGCTGCAATCTTCTCCTCCGGCCTTCCATTTTCACGCCCGAGCACGTCTTTATAATCCCCGCGACCCCCTCTCCTTTTCCCCCCCATTTGCCCTCGCTCGCACGCCGCCAGGCCGCCGGAATCCTTTGCCGGAGTCGTGCCCGCGCCGCCGCCCGTCTTCGTCCTAGGTGCCGCCGCGCCGTCCCCGAGCGCCGCCGACCGCGCCCCCGTCTCCGCCGTGCCGTGCCGCGCCTCCGCGTGACTTTCTCGAGCCGCCCGCGACGCCGGAGCACCCCGCGCCGCCACGCCCGTGCCCGCGCCGCCGTCTCCTCCAACTCCAGCCGCCCGCGCCGCCCGGTAAAACCCTAGAACTCCCCTCGTCCGTCCGATCTAGATCGATGGCTAGGATTAGATCACTTATAAAACGAACCGGTACGCACTGTGGAGCGTCCGATCTTTATAAGTTAGATCTAACAGCTCGGATTTATTTATAAACCGAACCGGTACCATCCAATAATAATGCGCCACGTGGCACCCGGTTTTATAAAATAAAAATGTAATTTTAATCCCCCGGAATTAATAAAAGGCACTTTTGCAGATAGGCTCCTGTAACTTCAAATGATCATAACTTTAAATCTGTTTGGCCAAATTTAGCGATCCACACCTTTTTGGAATCCTTAGGAAGTGTAGAATCTTTTGGCACTGTCCAATTTCAAATTTGAATATTTGAATCACATTCAAATTACAGATTAGTGTTTTTATACCATTTAAATCATAACTAATTAACTAGAAGTCCTTTTTGAATGAAACCAGTGCCCAAAATTTTGTTTTATTGTCTTCTGTCCAATGGGACAGATAAATAAATATTTTGAATTAAATTACTTTGCAGATGCAAATAAAACCTCACTTTTGGATTTAAACCCTAGCTTTTGCTTTTGTTTAAAAACCCTAATCGCATGTGCTTAATTATCAATGCTTTGGATCAATAGATCACCCAAATAAAACCAACCCACTCATGTCACATGATTTGCATCGCATCATGGCATACATATTCTTTTGTCATGTTTGTATTGTGTGTTTATGTGTGTGTATATGTTTGTTGATTGTATAGTATTCTCGGAGAGCGAACCTTGCGATTGTGACGAGTGTTTGAACTCCAACTACTATCAAGGCAAGTTCACTTTGACCATTTACCCGTTATTTTATTATGCACTAGATTTTATTAGTTGCATTGTCAGGATTATTATTGTATCTATGCTAGCTATGATCTGTCCTAGTACTATAGGATACCTTTGCCATGACTTCACCACCAATTGCCATCATAGTAGTAAGAGGCTATGCTATGATAATATACGAGGGTGGTATTGTTACAATGTGATACTGTTGAATTACAATATGATTTTCCTAGTGTATGGCAAAACAAGTAATTCAATGAACCGTCCTGGGTGGGCTGCTTTGAGTTTTCGGATGTCGTGACGTTAGGTCCATTTCTATGGGGCCCGCTGGGTCGTCTCTCCGTGTGATTCGGGAGCGTCCATGGTCGTCTCCCCGTGCGATTCGGGGAGCGCCTGCGTCACAATGTGGGATGCCACCCGGGGTAACCAGAGACTGGACTAGGTTCCTGTTTAGTAGATTCCAGTACAACCACATGGTATTATGGGCTCTGCCAGGATGGATGTAATAAATGTGAACCCGGATCCGAGGTGACATCGGTATGTAGCAGTGTAGGTGGGGGCGCGTCCCTCAGGTGCTCTGGGGGATTATGTTCTGAAAATTCCTGTAGTCGATGCCGTTGCTACTCTACCCTGACGACAGCAAGGGATTAACACGTCGATTTCTTGTGGATAAAGTGTACCACCTGTCGAGAGTGTCAAACTAAGTACTTAGCCGTGTCTCCGGTTACGGACAATTATGAGCAACTAGATATTGGAGCTGTAAGGAAGGTCTCACTCATTCTAATTTCCTAATAAAATGAATGGTTTGAACTGGGTAGGAGCATTGATGTTTCTACTCAATGTGCCTAGGTTAATAGGAGCATGGGTGTTTCTACCCCGTGTCCAATAGAATTCAAAGCTATTTATCTAAAAATGATAGGATTTGAATAATGATGCCTTTATGCAAAATAGCCAAACCCCACTTAGCCAAACTATGCATGTACTTGGTAGGTCCTTTATAACTCTAGTGAGCTTGCCAATACATTCAAATGTATTGACCACGTAGTGGCTGCAATTAATAATGCAGGTGGATCCGACGATGAGTGAGGTTCGTCGTTTTGTCATGGGTCATGTGCTTACATTCCAACATGCTCTCACCTTGGAGTAGTGTGGCCCTTATGTTCTACCCTTTTCCGCTGCAGTATTTTGAAATATTGTTTTATGATGTTGAAACAGTATTTTTTTTATGCTGGCCCCAGAGGTCATGCGAGGTTGTAAGTACTATTAAATTCTGGATGATGCGATGTAATAAAATACTTTGACCTTTGCTTCTATATATTTCATCATGAAACTGTGTGTGCTAGTGAGTTGATCCAGGGACTAGCACAGTAAGCACAGAGATCGAACCCTTGGTGAAGGGGGATCGCTTCACAAGCCTTCTTCTTCCTCTGCTTTTTCTCCCTCCCGATCGGTGAGCCCCCCGGCCACGTCCTCTTCGATAGCGACAGCCACGCCTCCCCCCTCGCCTACATAAGCCGCGCCGCACCTCCTCCTGCCCGCGCCGCCTCTAGGAAACCCTAGTTAGGGTTTTCCCCCTTCCCTTCTGCGCAGCGCCGTCGCCCGCTCCTTCGGCCGTGGACGCCACCGCGTCGCGCCGCCGTCTCCGGCCGAACGGTGACGCCCCGACCGCGTCACAAGCTGAGCCTCGTCGTCATCTACGCGCACGTGCAAGCAATTGGACGGAGAACCCCTACATCGACGCCTAGGACATCTTCCCCAATTCCGGCCGCCGCTCGTCTCCGGCCAAATTCCGGCGAAGCCATCGCCTCTTTCCTCGTCAGCTTCCTCCTGAAGATCCGGGGTGAGATGCTCTTCCTCTTGCCTCTTTCCGCGCCGTTTTTCATGCACCGTGGCCTCGTAGCGCCGCCCGCATGCTCCGGCTTGTCCCCGGCAAGCCTCCGCTCGTCGTCGCGCCGTCGTTTAGCTAAGGACCATGTGATGGCCTTCGTGCCATCTAGACCCTCTCCGCACGCCGCTCTCGTTTCCGCCGCTAGTTGGTGCACCGCCGTGCCGTGTGGTCGTCGCCGGCGAGTCCTTGCCGTGGCCGCCGCGCGTGCCCCAAGCCACCAGTTTTGGATTGTTCAAAAGGGTTTGCACCCTGTAGCTAGTAAGATCCGTTCCACCGCCCGCTTGGCTAGCTCCCTCGTCCGTTCGCTCGGTTAGCGCGACCCGCGTTCGAATCCCCGTGGCCGCAGGGGTAAAACCCCCAAATTTTTGTGCTCGAAACCGGCCACTGACAAGTGGGCCCCTTGAACCCACCTGTCAGTCGCCTGGTGCACCGATGCGCCCGATGGACCGAGTCCTTGCGCCGGCTCCGAGTGGATTTCTTTTTGGTTTTGTTTAATTGCATAAATGAAGTTAATCTTGTTTAAATCCTAGAAGATGCATGCTATATCCAATTTGGGAAACCACATATGTTTTGGAATAAAAAAAATGCAAGGAATTTAACTGTGCAATTAGAATTACATTCTGAGGTTTCAAATTTCAAATCTGTTCCAGATTTGAAATTCAAACGTATGAACTTGTTTAGTCTCTAGTTTAAAATTGGTAACTCTTCTGTGGATAATGTAAACATCAAAGTTGATCCCTGTCACTAGTAGAACATAGTAGCATACTTGGTTAGGCCATTTGTGTATTTTAAAGATGCTGTTTACCATGATCTAATCACTTAATGGTTAGCTTTGTTGCTAAATAGAACCTTTTCACTTGCATATGGTCGCATCATGTTGTCACATGCCATCTCATGTTGTATTGTGCATTGCACCTATGAAGTGTTACTTATTCGCACATTGTATGATTTGGATCTTTACGATAGCGACTCCGTCTTACTCCGTCGGCGATCCGGGCTCCAACACTTCTTCGGATCCCCTCTCTCGGTGCCCAGCAACCGAGAATCCAGGCAAGCAACCATTCGCTGAACATGTTAATTATACCCAATGCCTCTCCCTCATTCTTGCATTAAGTTACGTTCTTAGTTCTTGTCACGATGTCTCTAGGATTGCATAGCTTTAGTGAGCTCTACTAAAAATGCGTGTTGTCTTGTTCCTTATCCTATTACCATGTCACATGTTATTTTGCCCTAGTTGGTCATTAGAAGTCTTGCTTAGATTGCTCGTCCAGTGTCCTTACTTGGGGTTATACAACTGCTACATCCACATGCTACTTTTCTGTATTTAATTGCAGTTATTAAACTGTGACCTGTTATTACCTGCACAAGGCAACAATGGGTGGCCATGCTAACGCATTGGTGTTTTGTTCCATTGGTGCCGACCTAAGGACTGAGTTCTCGTTTTCGCCGACCCAAGAAACTTCGTGCTAACCGCTCGTGGGAGATTATATGGGTTCCCCCTCGGCTTAATACTCGTTTCATAGCTCTTCCAGGGCCCACATAGTTCGGGCATTCCATTTGGCATATCGCATATAAACTGGTGTTGTGTTTGGAGACTTGTTGTTACTTTGCATACATATAGGACTGCGGCACTAGTCTGGAGTGGTCATTCTGCGGACACTGAACCACTACCAGATGTCCACGCAACTCTTGAGTCCGTACGACGCTTCGGCCGGGCTCTCGTTTCGGATTAGACTCAGTTGGGTGGTTCCTTGGATTAGTTGTGGGGCTTGGAAACATCGTGTCGCTCAATCCTGCCGGCACATGTTTTGCATGTGTTCCATGCTAGTGGCGTCAAGGGTTGAACGAACGTGTACGGGTAAATTGGCACACCCTGCAGGGATAAATCTTTCGGAAAGCCGTGTCCTCGGTTATGGACGACTTGGTTGGTTATTACTTGATCATAGAGAACTCATACCATTTAATTAACTTAATCTCTTAAAACCTGAGTAGTAATTAGCCTGAATTATGGATATGCTTAAAACTGCTTAAGTGTGAGTGCCTTTGGGATCATTTCCTCACAATGGGTTGAGGGGGTGATAAGAGGTTGTGTTCTGTTTGGTGTTAGTTGATAGAAGGTCACCTCACTTGGTAGACGCTCCTTATCTTCTATCTAGACGATGCCATTAGTGTGTCTCTCCAGATATATATCGCTGCTGCATAACCCACCTTTTACCCATCCTTTGAGACTTGTTGCATATCTAGTATAGATTTCCCGTAAGTCTTGCGAGTACTTTGTACTCAGTTGCTTTGCAACGTTGTTTTCCCCAGAGTTTCCGGAGGAACAGGTGAGTGGTTACTTCGTGGAGTTCGACGACTACAGCTTCGACGTTTAGCCAGAAGATTCCAGAGCAGGGTTCTGAGAACTTGTGGTGGCTCTCCTTTTCAGTTTCAGCCCCTTAGGCAATATTTGTAATTTGTCCGTACTCGGGCATAATTTGCTTCCGCTGGTGTAATGATGATGGACATGTGTTCGTGAGTTATAATAACTTGGTATTTTGCTCCATGTATGAGTTTGACTTAATTTTTTTTGTGTCTTGAAGTGATGTAATGATATCATTGTTGTTCCAACCTGCGGTGAACACATTGCGTGTATGTTGTGAAGTGTTCATCGTAGGGAGGCACTGGGACTTGATTTATGCGCGAGTTAGCATTTGGGGCTAAATTGCATAAACGTAGTCTCGGGGTCTTCACATTTTGGTATTAGAGCTTCGCTGCCCTTAGGTTTCTCCCTGGTTAGAAATGGTCGAAGTTGAGTCGAGTAACTATTTTCATCTATAAACTATTTGAAAAATTGAAAAGTAGACTCTGATTTTTCTTCTTTTCCCACCCACCCACCCTTCTTGTTTTGGAAAATTCCCTCTTTCCTCAGTTTATAAACTAGGTATCTCGGGGTTTGTTTCCGTAGTTTCTTTTAGTTGGTGGCAGTCAAGTTCTTTTGTGGTTTTCGTTGTCAGAGAAAAAGACCATTCCTTCTTGTTTAGCTCATATCTATAGTGCATAGAGAAAGCTAGTTCTTCCAAAGTTCTAATCCTGCAATCACTTTCTTTCAGATGTCGCTCTACACTCCTCCTCGTACACAGGTGGTCTTGATGTCCAACTGTGAGACAACCCAAGGTTTTCCTGAGGTGCTCCGTGAGATCATGAGGCAAATCGGTTTCCGACACCAGCCGGAGTACACGGTATTCGAGGATTTTGCGCGGAAAAGAAAATCCGACTGGATATCGCCTTAGTGGCACATCCTCAGTCCAACGGACAAGTTGAGAGAGCAAACGGCATGGTTTTAGCCGGCATAAAACCTCGGCTAATTGAGCCACTAGAACACACTCCAGGATGCTGGCTAGATGAACTCCCAGCTGTGCTATGGAGTCTCAGGACAACTCCAAATCGCTCCACAGGCTATACGCCATTTTTCCTCGTATACGGGGCGAAAGCTGTCTTACCAGCCGACATTGGACATGACTCTCCGCGAGTGACCATGTATACGGAAGCCGAGGTAAAAGAGGCCCGAGAAAACAATGTCGACCTGCTCGAAG
Organism: Brachypodium distachyon; assembly: GCF_000005505.3. Taxonomy (NCBI): domain Eukaryota; kingdom Viridiplantae; phylum Streptophyta; class Magnoliopsida; order Poales; family Poaceae; genus Brachypodium; species Brachypodium distachyon. Next base: position 23,794,058 of record NC_016131.3, on the reverse strand, counting down.
AAGCACCTAAGGCTTTATCTCGGTCGGCCATCTATCAACAACACCTAAGGCGTTATCACAATCAGAAGGTAAACCCGCGGGTATTCCGGGAAGGAGATCTTGTGCTCCGGCTTGTGCAGCGTACAGCCGGCATGCATAAACTATCGCGCCCATGGGAAACATTGTGAGCAAAGCGCTGCACAATGATTCCTACTATCTTATAGATGCGCAGGATCCCAACGTGAAGAGGATGTACCGGTCTGGCGAGGAAACCAAGAAGCCATGGAATGTAGCTTTGCTTCGTCCATTCTATACTTAAGAGATGAGTATTTGTATCTTTTTTTCTTTATGTTGAATATTTTGAGACAATCAACTATCCGCCGGGTTCTTAAAAGGAACTCGGGGACTTCCATGCTATAGGAGTGTTGTATTACATTTATCTATTTGTATGTCGGCACGGCTTGATTGTGTGATCTTATGTCGGTTTAGTAGTGTGTTGGTACTGAAAACTCCCTCTATGACTTAGCTGTTGTCCGCAACCCGGCTTTATGGCAAGCTAGAGTACGGGTATGAAATTACTGGACACATGAAAAACGATTGCGGAAACAAGCAAATGAGCAAGCCGAGATGCATGTTGTTTTACCTAACCCAGCATTCCCTTCCTGTATCGGGCATTTCCAGGCAAGTTTTTTGAGTTTAAGACTTTCTGAAAGGTCTATTCTATGACTTTGTGATTCATACGTCGAACGCCAACAAGGCAGACAAAGAACCGAGGTCATGTAATTTCACCAATAGAAAAAATAAACTCGGGGACTCGGTTGGAAATTCGATAACTAAAGGCATAAGCCAATTAAAAATATTGTGTATCACAACTGAGAGTACTTTAAAATATTTATATCTGCACCCGGCATCCCGGGGATCTAACTATTTTAAAGAAAGTTTTGGCCAACATAACTAGGCATAAACTCAAGCAGTAGGATTATTGGTGCCGGCAATCGGAGCATCCGTTGCAGTGGAAGGCGACTCGGCCATGATTTCTTCGTCGACTTCCTCTTTTTCTTCCTCGGCCGCCTCCTCGTCCGCGTCTGATCTCGGACCCTCCACAAAAGTGTGCATGTCGGCATACTGAATGGAGGAGTAGGCCCGTTCTTGACGTCTTGCGATCAACTCCGGGTCTGAGAGGAAGGGCGAGCCGACACACATGGACTGCATGTAACATCCCAAAATTTTCAAACTTTTCATCATGCATTTGCATTCATAAGCATCATGCCACCTATGCATTTTTGGCCATCTTCAAAACTTTGCTTTCAATTTTTGAATCCCTTTTCAAAGTCTTCCTTACTTTAAATCTGGTTTTCATCTTCCTTTTGCAAATTGGATTTTAAACCCAATAGGGTTTTGATCATAAAAGGAGTTTATTGCATAAATAAGCTACCCCATAATTTCTGGTATTTTATTTGGAGTTGAAAAACTATTTCACTTTAAATTGTCATAAAGCCATAAAGGCAAGTATACAAGCAAATTTTTTATTTTTTTACATTTTATTTTGGAATAAATCAAGTCCTAGAGGCTAAAGCATTTGAGGATTTGACTTTACAAATTTTCTGGAGTTTATTTGGATTGATTTGGAGTTCAAAATCAAAAGTTATAAAAAAACAGAAAAAGAAAATGGAAAAAGAAAAGAACAAAAAAAGAAGCAGAAGGAAACGGACCGGCCCGGCCAAATGGGCCGAACCGGCCCGACTTAGCTGCGCGCCCGAGCCTGCCCAGCACAGCCCCACCGCGTGTGCGCGCACCGAGCCACTGAGAGGCGGGGCCTGCCTGTCAGATTCATCTTCTCCGGAATGCAAGCCCGCGAGTCACGCGCGTGACGACCGCGAGCGCCATCGCCGCCATCTTTCCTTCCCGTGCCTCCCTCCACTTTCCTTGCGTGACCCTATAAAGCCAGAAGCCTCCTCTGCATTTTCCCCCTTCCGATTTTGCTCATCCTGCGCCCACGCTACCCTAATTCGTCGCCGGTGCAAGCCCTCCTCTGCCGTCGTCTCAAGCTCGTCGCCGGTGACCAAAAGGTTAATAACCACCGCCGCCTCACCTATCTCTTTCCTCTTACCTTGGCGCATGTTTTGACGCGACCATTTGGTCTTTGGTTCCCCACAACCTCGCCGTCGTCGCTGCCCCGGAGCTCACCGTCGCCGCCGCCGTTACCGTTGACCTAGGCGTCGTCGCCGTTGTCCCCGAGGAGTGCCGCCACCGTCATCACCTTCGTCCCGTCAAGTCACACCCCGACGCCCGCTTCCCTGAGCCCGAGGATCCCCGGAGCAGCAGCGCCGCCGCTTCCCGAGACGCAGCCGACGTCGCGCCCTTGCCGGAACCCTAGTGCCGCCACCGGTAAGCCCCGGTTAAATCTCACCCGTCCGATCTAGATCCGACGCCCAAGATTAGATCACTTATTCCCCGAACCGGTATCCAATCTCGGCCGTTCATCGCCACTTAAATTAAATCTAACGGCTCACGTTAGTCTCCTTCCCGAACCGGCATCTTCCAATCACAGGCTGCCACGTGTCCCCTGTTTAGGATTAAAACTTACTCCCCGGCCGAATTAATTTGTAACTTTTCAGAAAAACCCCTGAAACTTCAAATGCTTATATGTTTTAATCCGTTTGGCCAAATTTGATGTTCTACACCTTTTTGGAAACCTCTCGGCCTGCAGAATCTTTTGGCATAGTTTAATTTTAAATTGAATAATCTAAACCCAGTCAAATTTACAGAATGGCTTTTAATGCTATTTAATTCATATCTATTGTTTAAAAAATTCTTTTTACTTGAAACCAACTCTCAAAAATTAGGTTTTGTGTCCTTTCTCCATTAGGACCAGAGTAATAAAATTTTAAATTATTTTATTGTTGGTTTCTTATAAAACCTTGTTCTATGCTTTTAAAACCCTTATTTTAGAACCTGGCTTTTAAACTAGGGTAATAAACATTTATTGCTAAATCTTTTTGGATCAGAAATTAAAACCTGTGAGTTATGTAAAACTGAAATCCCTTTTGTTAAATAAAACAAACCAAATCATGTCACATGTTTGCATTGCATCATGGCATAGTTTTCCTTGTATTGGATTGTGTGTTTATATGTGTGTATGTTTGCTTTGTTAAGTTCTTCCGGAGTGCGATCTTTGTTCGTGTGACGATTGTAACCCATACTCCGGTGAAGAAGGCAAGTTTCACTTTGATCATAAATTCCCATTACATTCCTTATTTTTAAATACTTATGCACTAGTGTTGTGTAGTTTGCATTGATAGGGATATTATTCGTATCTATGCTAGCTATATTTTTGTCCTAGTAGAGTAGGATACCTGTGCCATTATCTTTCCACCAATTGCCATCATAAGTAGTTGAATGCTATGCTATGTTAGTATACGTGGGAGGGAAACTCAATTACCATGAAATTGATATTGTGGAGTATTTAGGAAACCTGGCAAAAACAACTTTAATGAATCATCCTGGGTGGGCTGCTTTGAGTTTTTGAGATGTTATGCGGCGTCAGGTCCGTTTCTATGGGTCCCTCTGAGTCATCTCTCCGTGGATTCGGGGAGCTTCCATGGACATCTCCCCGTGGATTCGGGGAGCGCTTGGGTCGCAAATTTGGAATGCCACCCGGGGTATCAGAGACTGGACTAGTTTCCTGTTTAGTAGCTTCCAGTACAACCACATGCTAATATGGGCTTTGGCTTGATGGAGTAAGACATATGATCCTGGATCCGAGGGATTGTGCAGATGTAGCCGTGTAGGTGGGAACGTAGGTCCCTCAGGTGGTCTGGGTGTCTGTGGTCTAAAAATTCTTGTAATCGATGTCGTTGCTACTCTATCCTGAGGACAGCAAGGGATTAACACATCGATTTCTTGTGGGTAAAGTGTACAATCTCTTCAGAGTGTCAAACTAAGTACTTAGCCGTGTCCTCGGTTACGGACAATTTTGAGCAACTAGATTTGGGGGCTGTAACTAAGGTCTCACTCATTCTAATTTCTTAATAAAATGAATGGTTTAAACTTGGGGTAGGAGCATTGATGTGTCTACTCAATGCCCATAGATTAATAAGAGCATCGGTGTGTCTACCCGGTGTCCATTAGTTAACATTATTGTAACATTCATTTGTAGTAGGGTAAAATTATGTTCTGCTTCCACGCAAAAAGCCTGAACTCCACCTAGCCAAATAATGCATGTACTTGATAGGACCTGTTATAAACCTTAGTGAACTTGGCAATACATTCAATGTATTGACCCCCTAGTGGCTGCAACGTCTAATGTTGCAGGTGAACCAGGTGAAGAGTGAGGTACGCATTGTTAGGGTTGCGAGTTTACATTCCAACATGTTTCGTGTGGAGTTGTTATGGGACTCCTCTGTTTTCTGCCTTCTGCTGCAAGATTTTCTTTTCTTTTGAGCTAACCCATGCGGTTATGCAATATGTAAGGTACTATTGAATTCTGGATCAATGCGATGTCATAGACTTTTGACTTTTGTATCTTGATATTACATCTTGAAACTGTGTGTGCTAGCGAGTTGATCCAGGGACTAGCACTGTAAGCACAGAGATCGAACCCTATATGGGTGCGGTCGCTTCACTGCAGCACATCAAGATTAATGTCGTCGTACCAGGAAAGTACGAACGACAGTGCCTCGTCGGCGCCGACACGAGCGGCCGACTCCCGCCACTCAATTAGTTGGTCCTCCACCTCCAGGAGACGCTTGGCTAATTCTAGGATGCCACTCGACGCTTCTTCTCCCGGCCACAGAGCTCGGAAGGCGCGGATGCCGGCATCGAGCATGTCGACCCAGAAGGACTTCAGAGGCTTGACGCGGGTCCAAATGCTGATGAGGTAGTCATCCAAATCATACTCCGAGGGCAGTGCCTTGGTTGAATCCCTTTTCCCACGAGCTTTGATCACGGCGGCCTGAGTAGTCTTGGTAGAGTGCGGAAAAATTTCTGACAAGGACAAAGAAGAAATAATAAATCCCGGCATACTATTGTTGTCGGCTTAGTGACCAAAGGAAGAAATTTGGGTTAGGGCAACTTACTAGCCAGCAGTCCATCTATCTTGCCGAGATCCTGGGTGCACACGCTGAGCATATGGGCGCTCTCGGCCTTCTCCTCTTCAGCGGCAGTGGCTCGAGTCTCGGCCTTAGCAACAAGATCTTTACATTTTTGCACTTCGCCTTCCAGACGGATCTTCTCATCGGCTTGCGTGGAGAGGGCCGAGGTAAGTTGAACTACCTCGGCCTTGTGCGCCTCAGCCTGCGCTTCGAGTTGCGCCCTTAGCCGGGGCACCTCATCTCGGTGCTGTTTCTCCAGCCGAGTCTTGTCCCCTGTTTGGAAGACATGAATTACAAGAGTTCAAGATTGAAATGGATGCAACCCGAGAGAAGGACTAGGTCATACCTTGCACTTCCGCGACGCGCTTCAGGAGCTCCGACACTTGAGCATCGTTCCCGGCTGTGTACGAGGGCACATATAAGTCTTCACAGTACATAGATAGCTCAACATAGCTTTATGTCGATGGAAGTATACACACTCTTGTTCTGCTGTTCGGCCACCAAAGCTTTGTGCTTCGCCGCCAGCTTCCGGTGCGATGCGAGCAGAACTTTGAAGGTGGCGTTGCGCTTATTCATGCAGCTCTGCAAGAAGGTGATCCACAGTTAGTTCTATTGCAGTGGCAAGTCAACAACTATCAGCTTTAGGCCGTTTATTCTAAACCCGGCCTGAATCTTGGGGAATAGTGTTTGACGTTTTTAAGCTTCAGGCCGACTATTCGAAACTCGGCATGAATCTCGAGGAATAGTGTTTGAAGTTTTTTAAGCTTCAGGCCGACTATTCTAAACCCGGCCTGAACCTCGAGAAATAGTGTTTGAAGTTTTTAAGCTTCAGGCCGACTATTCTAAACCCGGCCTTGTAACATCCCAGAATTTTTTTTTCCATTTTGGAATGTTAAGTTAAATAATTATTTTAATTAAAATATTGTCTTTGGAGATATTTTGGTGGTGAAAATTCTGAAGGATTTTAAATTTTTAGGACCTATTTAAATTTTTCCACACCATGTTTGAATATTCAACAAAAGAGTGGATTAATATGACTATCCCAAATTATACAACATGGTTGGGACATTTATATAAGTTCAAAAAATTCTATTTGGACCCATGTGCATCTCAGGATTCTTTCCGGATTTTTCTTTACAAATCCTATGTCCTATTTGAAGGATTTACTAACACACTAAGATTCCAATTTGGATGCCATGACCATTTGAGAGCATCGTTGTAATATTTAAATCGATCAGAAATGTTCTCCAACATTTATCTAAATGATAAAGAGAGGGAATAATATGACTTTCCTAGTTATAAGGTTGGAAACATATTTAATGATGCACCTATGTTTTCTCGATTTTTATTTTGACATGTTAATTTTGTTTTCGAGAAGAAGTTATCAAATATTCGAGAAGAGTATAACGTGACATCCTCATGTGCAAATGTTATTCCAACATTTATTCCATCGTTGAGAGTGGGATAACGTGACTTCCCAAATATATATATATTTGGAAACATCTGCGATGGTTTACATGGTTTGTGAATTGGTGTTATAAAGCTATTTGGGAATTTAGTGAACCATATAATTATTATAAGATTTTATTTGGAATTTAACCCAATGGGGTATTTAGCTAAGGAAGGGTTTTAGTGGAAAGTATGCCAACCCAATATGTTTATTGGAGTTTAAACTAATTTATGAAACAAAGTTTCATAATAGATTTTGTCGTCGCTCGGTGCTCCGACACCGGGGGCGTGCGGCCACGTCCCCCTTTTAGGTTCGGTAGGGGCGTCTGGGGCAGAGACCCGGTGATCGCCGGCTCGGAAAGTAGATCTGAATTACACCGGTACTCAGAAAGTAAATCACACATAAGAATTAATAAGGCCGTCTACTCTGAATAGGAGCCTACCTGCTCTCCTGTCGCTTCTGTTGTCAATGTCCCTAATTTCGAGCTTGGAATACTCTGAACAATCACCAAATCTAGGCATCATCAGGACAACCAGCCATAAGAACAGAGAAATGATTTTCTTTTGTCCGGCAGTAACACAATCGCAATGCAATCTGTTTTATAATAGGAAGTGACGGCTGAATCCTCTCTCCAAAGACGGCAGTGATGGAATTCGCCGTCAGTTAATTAGCACAATGGAGCCCTCTGAATCGCTGCGGGGTTGGCTGGTTTGTGTGGGGAGGATCATCAAAAGAGGACTGACTGACCTGGTGGCGAGGACCTTGTCGCCGACGGTGAAATTGCTGGTCTGCTCGGCGGAGGAGCCGGAGAAGATGGCCTCGATGTAGGTGCTGCCGTCGGACCCTTGGCAAACTTGATCCTTTAGGGCTTGAGGATCCCCAACTTGTATTCCTCCTCCCGTCCCCGGCTCCCGACTTGGGCTCCGCCTACGCTGACAACTCCCGGACGACAATGGCAGTGTGGCTCCTCACCGCGCCCTGCTGTAGCAGCCTCAGGCAACAGGTGCACAAGAGAGGCGACATGGGGTCCGGAGACAGCCTGATGCGAGGCGGCGGCGGACTGATCCGATGGCAACCCCGAAGTAGCAACGGGCGCAGACGGCAAGGTGGCGGCGGCGCGCGCAGGAGAGGAGAGCCACGGGGGAGTAGAGGGAGGGGGCGGTGGCGTAGCGCGGCTAGGGAAGGGCGGCGCGGTGGTAGAAGTTGGAGGTCGTTTTCCTTTCTTGCGTGCGGCCGGTTTTTCTTGGGATGGTTTTTTCGTTGGGTCGGCATCGGAGTGTTGCAACGTCCGAGGAACGACCGACGGACACAAACTGTAAATTGGACAGGACTATGGGGCGACCGTGCCCACCGATCTTACGGTGCGGCGCCCCACGGCCTTCGCTGCGCGGCTACGCTTCTGCCCGCTCAGCACGTGGTGCAGCCGGCCGGTTCAGCAGCACGTTTGCCCAGCGCCACAACTCTCACGCGCAGTGCGTTGCCCAGACAGCCTCGTTAGCTGATCGCGTGCTCCAAAGCCAACTATGCCTAGCCTGTCGTCCGGTCTAGCTAGCTTTTGGTTTCGCTCAACAAAAAAAAGCTACGGAGAGTGGCTTTTTTTTTCTTCTAAATTTGTTGTATATTTTTGCAGCATATTAAGAAAAAAGTGCTATGGGCGACGTGCGCACAGCAATCTACTCGTGCGGTGCTCGCACATCCTGCGCGTTCCGTGAAGCTCGCGCTTCAATTTTTTACGCGGCCCTACGCTAGTGTTCGGCGGCCACGTTGTGTTACTTGGATGTAATTCTATGATCTAATGACATCTTGGACATCTTTCAGGTTATAATCACTCGTTTATCAGATTATAGCCACTTGTTTATCAGGTTTTTTGTTACTAATGTTTACCAGGTTAGTATCACTTGTTTACCAGATTGGTCAATCATATACCAAGTTAAATACCACACGTTTGCTAGGTGAATATTGCTCGCTTACCAGGTCATAGACACTCGTTTAACAGATTAATATTGCTCGTTTACCGAGTTATAGTCACTATTTTATCAGGTTATAATCACTTGCTTACCAGGCTACTAGGCCATAATCACTTGCCTATCAGGTCAATAGTCACTAGTTTATCAGATTAAATATAACTTGTTTATCAGGTTAATATAGATTGTTTACCAGGTCATAGTTACTAGTTTATCAAATTAAATATAGCTTGTTTATCAGGTTAATATAGCTAGTTTACCGAGTTATAGGCAATCGTTTACCGGGTTAGCTCGTTGCACGGCTTGATTACGCACAATTTCACGAGCCGCCGCCGTGGGAAGCCAAGAAGAAGAAGCCGGCGGCGGGAGACAAGAGGAAGAGGGGCGATCTCATCCACTTTAGGGGTCGCCATCGATGCAAGGCGGACGAGGTCGTCGTGTTGATCTCCTTCAACGGCAAGTCCTGAACTCCGTCGCCGACTTCCATGGCTTTACGACGATTTGCTGACCCTTCTCGTGCTCCTCCTCGACTCCTGCGTGGAAGTCGGCCTTGCACGCCGCGTCTAGCTTGCTCTAGGCGCCCCCGCTCCACTGTTGTTTGATTGGAGCCTTGGAGGCCGCGTCCCAGTTCACCGCCGTTGCGGTGTTGCCGCCGCGCCCCTGCTCCGACCGCTGTGCACTGCTGTCTCGTCGCGGTCTGGCAGCCGCGCAACACACCGCGCCGCCGCGTCCCTGCTCTCCGCCCCCGTGCTCGTACTCCGCCGTCGCGCCCCCTGCTCCGGCAGCATCGCGCTGCTCCGCCGCCGCGGCGTCCCTGCGCTCCGCATCCGGCCCCCCTGCTCCGCCGCCGCGGCGTCCCTGCCCTCCTCATCCGGGCCCCCTGCTCCGGCCGCCGCGTCCCTGCCCTCCGCATCCGGGCCCCCTGCTCCGGCCGCCGCGCCCCTGCCCTCCGCATCCGGCCCCCCTGCTCCGGCCGCCGCGTCCCTGCTCTCCGCATCGCGCGCCCCCTGCTCCGGCCGCAGCGCGCCGCTCGGCCCCCGTCGCCGCGCCCCCCTGCTCTCCGCATCGTGCGCCCCCTGCTCCGGCCGCTCTCCGCATCGCGTGCCCCCTGCTCCGGCCGCAGCGCGCTGCTCCGCCGCCGTCGCCGCGCCCCCCTCCTCCGACGCCGAAGTCTGGGTCCCCGCCCGCGAGGATCGAATTTGTCTGACGCATGCTGCAGCCGCTGGTTTCGCGCGAGCGTGAATCTCCAAGTGCGCCGCACGATAAGACATAGCTGGTCACGTCTTCTAGTTAGATTAGCCGAATTAGCCGTTAAAAGAATAGTATAGATGAAGGTATGATGGTAAACTTACTCAAAACATTGGGTGATTCAAGGTGGTCGCAAAGAAAAAATAGAACAGTTTCTGTAAAAAAAATGATGAAATTACTCTGGAAAGGAAATACGGAGTAGCTTTTTTTTCAAAAAGGAGGTGTAAGCCCCCGGGCTCTGCATCAAAATGATGCACACAGCCATGAAAAGGAAATATGTGACTGTTTTATTACTTACTTTAAGTATTTTTTTAAGTCAGGCTACTCAGCTTAATGACCATAGTATGCAAGATCATTCTGCAGGGAGCGTTACAAACGAATTCACCAATTCAGTCCCTCAAAAATAAGAAAATTGGAAAATCTTCGGAACATGAGAAATGATGCTTCTCCAGCCCGCTGCTTTCTACATGGCTGCATCGAGTTGGATAGAAGATGATATCACCAAATTGGTCCAGAATTTCTACTATTATGGTACGTTGTCTCCTCAACTTAATTAAACCACCATTTCTCTTATTCCTAAGAAAAATATTTTCGTCCAACCTCAAGACTTTAGACCCATAAGACTTTGTAATGTGATATATAAAATAATTGCAAAATCTCTAGCTAACTGTATCAATTTTTTTTTGCGAGGATCTAGCTAACTGTATCAAGCATCATCTCCCCAACAAAATCTTAGATACTCAACAAACTTTTATTGAAGGGAGAAGAATTGCTAATGATCTTATAATTGTGCAAGAAATCACTCACTCGTTTAGTCTCTCCTCTTGGAAGTTTCCATGCTTAAAATTGATCTTGCAAAACCCTTTGATAGACGTGAGTGGAGCTTTCTCATGCATGCTCTCCATAAACAATTGTTCCCTCATCATTTAATTAATTTAATCAAAGTTTGCATCTCTAATTCTAAATTCTCTGTGAAACGAAGGGAGTAAGAATGCGGTGGTTGCACAGAGGGACACCATAAACGGTTTTATCAGAGTAGTAGATATGAAACGTGACTCAATCCATTTAGGCCATCCTTTTATTATGTCTAGCAAAAAAGAACTACTGCTTATGATTTCATCTTAGATAAGTTTAAAAGTAAGCTCAATGGTTACAAGGCTAATAAGATTGCTCACGCAGGCCGACTTGTTCTAATCAAATCAGTTTTAGCTGCTTTACCTGTGTAACATATGTCTAATATTATGTTTTCCAAGTAGATTTTCGCTAAAATTAATGCAGTGATAAGAGACTTCTGGTGGACTCGTGTTCAAGAGCAGAATGGAAAGAAGCCCCTTTATCTCAAGGCTTGGGCTTATATTTGTAAATCCAAGAAAGAAGGTGGTCTAGGAATTAGAAACTTAGAATCTGTCAATAAGGCTGTGCTAGTTAATTCGGCATGGAAAATTGTCACCACTCATCATAGCATAACATGTTGGAAAATTAAGCAATTTCGAGAACAAAAATTTAATAAGTAATTTCAGAATATAGATCATGACGACACTAGCAACTAACACATGCATCTCAAAAATACGAGAAGTATTTAACAGCCCAACGAACAGCAATATGAACTCACAGATAATAGCTAAATTGTAGATCGGATCACGGATTACGTACTGTTTCGATGAAGAAGAAGAAGTCGTGACGACGATTTAGTTGACCTGACGACGTTCCTGGCGACGAAGACGGCGGCACGTAGCACCGCCCGACTTGGACGGTAGACGACTCGTGGTGACGGAAGAGAGCAGTCGCGCGGAGTGCTTCCCAAAAACCTTATTCGCCCTCTCCCGTATAGGATCGCAAAGGCGAAAGGTTTCGGAGACCTGCTCTCCCATTCGCCGGTGCACGCTGGCGCTCGGGATGGAGTAGACTACGAAGACGGCACAAGAGCGAAAGGCAGAAGAAACCTGAACCGACTCTAAAAAAACTGCACGCCTTTGTAACAGATTCCAAAAATACCTCGCGCGCGTGACAAAAATATAGGAAGCCCGGCCCCGCACCGACATGGCTCGGCTCGAACTCGAACTCGATCCACGAAACGCGAGACCAGGCGAGCGGAGGAGGAGGAGCGCGCGTGGGGATTTTCCTTGCTCACTTGCTTGCTAGGTGAGAAGCAACATCCCTTATGTGTTGGTCTCACTCACTCTAAACTAGCAAGGTGGGACTATTTCCACTCCCCTCATCCCACTTCATGAATGGGCTTTTGAGATTTTCAGAATTTATTAAAACTTGGGCTTGGGCTGATCAGGCCCACCAAATTCTAACAATCCCCCACCAGATCTCAAATACTCATTTAGAGATTTGCCTGTTCTCGCTACTTGTTTATATACTAGTGTTTCAGCAGAGACTATTAAGTTGAACTTCTGCCTAGAACTTTAAGTTACATCCATCCACACTCACAATGAACTAAACCTTGAATTGCAAGCTGGCGCGAAATAGATTTCACTCAAAATCAACTAGTATTGGGCTATCAGTAGTCTACCCCGTGGGTGGAGCATATGCGTCGTACTCCGTGGTCTCTTCATGAGTTACTAGAGATCACCCAAATCTCATAGACTGTGACTTAGACAGTCGTACTCCTATAGGTGTGTTCTTTCAGGAATGCTCTGTAGGACATCATCTTTCGCTATTCATAGTCACAATGAACACATTAAGGCATATCGCCAAACTGCCTTACAGCAATTTGAGAGTTGCACATCTTCACATAGAGAGGGTTATATCATACTCTCCTCTGTTATGCCGATAGCTTCATTCTTCCCAGGTCCTACTTCACGGGATCTCCGATCACATAGGTTGGGTTACCACTATGGCGTAATGTTCATGGGTCTCAATCCCATCTCCCTCGATGCGCTCTCTACCACATTACGTGATAGTCCCTTTGTAAAGGGATCTGCCAGGTTTTTGCCTTTTTGAATATATGTAATAGTTATTACTCCGGAGTTTCTCAATTTCCTAACAGACTTCACACGTCTTCTCACGTGTGAAGATGACTTAGCATTATCCTTAGAACTGTTCACTTTAGCAATCACAGTTCATCAGGATGGCCGATATAGGTTTTTCAACCACCAGCAAGTCCATCAAAAGATCTCTCAACCACTCTGCCTCAAAGGTGGCTGTATCTAAAGCAGCAAGTTCTGATTCCATAGTTGACCTTTTCAATATGGTTTGTTTACAAGATCTCCATGATACTGCGCCACCACGGAGTGTGAAGAGATACCCAGTTGTGGCGTAGAGCACATCTGCATCAGAGATTCAGTTCAAATCACAATATCCCTCAAGCACAGCTGGATGCCCCGAATAATGTGTTCCACAGCTCATAGTACCCTTTAAATAGCGCAATATCCTTTCTTGTGCACGCCAATGATCTATACCCGGGTTTGATGCGAACCTACTCAATTTCTTCACAGCAAAAGAGATATCAAGCCTCGTAGCGCTAGCTAAGTACATAAGGGAACCGATTATTTGAGAATATCTCAATTGATCTTTCCCTTCTCCTTTGTTCTTTCTGAGCATCACGTTGAGATCATAAGGTGTGGGTGAAGGCTTGTTGTCCGTAAAGCTGAACCGACTCAAGACCTTCTCGACATAGTGGAATTGCAACAAAGTAATTCCACTCTTGTCCTTAATCAGCTTAATGTTAAGAATAACATCAGCCTCTCCTAGATCTTTCATGTCAAAGGACTTTGATAGAAACGACTTGACCTCATTTATTACTTTCATGTTTGTACCAAAGATTAGGATATCATCCGTGTGCAAACACAAAATAACACCTTTGCCCCACCATGGCGATAGTACACACATCTATCAGCCTCATCAATGACAAAACCTGCAGAAGTTAAAGTTCTGTCAAACTTCTCGTGCCATTGCTTAGGTGCTTGTTTCAGACTATACAAAGATTTTAGCAATTTGCACACATTTCTCTCTCCACCCTTTATCACAAATCCATCTGACTGATCCATATAAATTTCCTCTTTCGACTCTCCGTTAAGGAAACCTGTCTTTACGTCAATTTGATGAACGACAAGACCATAGGAGCCAATCAGGAATAGTAGTACTCGAATGATAGTAAGTCTAGCAACGGGTGAATAGGTGTCGAAGTAATCTTCGCCTTCTTTCTGAGTGTAGCCTTTTGCCACCGGTCGTGCCTTATACTTTTCAATAATACCGTCAGGCCTTAGCTTCTTTTGAACACCCACTTGCAGCCCACTGGCTTACAACCGTGGGGTTGTTTAGATAGCTCCCAAGTACCATTAGAAAGAATGGAGTCCATCTCACCCTGGACAGTTTCTTTCCGGTCATCTGCATCAGGAGATGCATATGCCTCTGCGATGGTTTTGGGAGTATCCTCCACAAGGTACACAATGAAGTCATCACCGAAGGATTTTGCAATCCTTCGTCTCTTACTCCTGGAAGGAGCTTCATTGTCATCCTTCTCAACATCATCATCACGATGTTCATATTCATTATCAGATGTATTAGATGTAGGTATGCTCTACAGGTAATATTTCAGAAGAAATTCTAGCAATGCTATGCATATCTTTCATAGGAATAATATTCTCAAAAACTGTTGCATCACGAGATTCCATAATAGTATCAACATGCACATCAGGTACCTCGGATTTAACGACTAAGAATATATAGCCCACGCTCCGCTGAGTGTCGTACCAGTGGCCCAAGGGGTCCCACTGATACATGACGCGTGGGTCGCCAGTGACAAAGCCCCGTCAGGAAGGCCACTCGGGAAGCGGCAAGTCCGGGACGCCTGCCTTTAGGAGACGGCCTTTGGCGAAGTTAAAGCTAAGGGCCGAGTACGAGATGCTCTCGGGAACCCCAGCCCCGAGAAGCCGAAGGAATGCCTCCCGACAACTAGCAGGTGCGCTAGCCGGGAGGGCGCACCCCAGCAACCCGCGCTCGGGCATGCAGGCGGGACCCGCAGAACAGTGAAGACAGGACAAGACGGCAGGCGCAGTTAATTTAATGCACCGACAGGAGTCTTATCAGCAGGCCTAGTCTTGCTGAGCAAGGCTAGGGCGACTACCCTAAGAACTATTTTTCTACCGTGTACAGTGGACCGGGCGCTGCATGGCGTCCAGCATGCATGAACAAAAGTGTATTCCATGCGGCCATGACATGCGTCTAGGAAATGTGTCACGCTGCATGCTTGGGCACCTGTGGTATCCCCTTGTCTATAAAAGAAGGACCAATGCCACCGGTCGAAGGGTTCGAACCCGAGTGAGTAGGCAATAGCGTAGCATTCACCTAAGTAGCCAACCCGGGAACCCCCCGGTTGATATGTATGCACTCAAACTTGTGAATAGAACTAAAAGCAGGACATAGGGTATTACACCTCCGGGTGGCCCGAACCTGAGTAAAACTCTTGTGCCTACGCCTCGTGTCTATCGCCACGCCGGCGATCGCCGAAGCGATCCCCTTGCCCTCCATCGAACCAAAAAGGGGGTGCTCGGCATCCCCGGTGCCGGAGACCGTGCTCCGACATCTGGCGCGCTAGGTAGGAGGGCGTGCAGAGAGCTTCGGTTGACCGTCAGCGGCATCGTCGTCAACACCGGCCTCGTCATCTATGACGTCTTTAACGACTAACTCGCCATGCCGCCCGAGAAGGCAGACAAGCCCCGGGGCGACTTGCGCGACACTCTCGCCATGCGCACTTGGTCCCATGACGCCGCGCGCGCGTCGCAAGTACAAGGGGACCAGGGGTCCCCTCCACGGCAGCAGCAGCAGTCACAGCTACCACCTCCACCGCCTCGGCCGTCGGCAGACAACCGGCCGAGGGGGCATGCGGCTCCCAGCGCCGGAGCCAGTCGCGCGAGCGGCCACAATGCCGCTCACGCCGACCAGCGAGCCCACTCGCGGCCGAAGATGCGCAGTGGTAGCTGCACCACGAGCACAGCGCGTTGCGTGCGACGCCGATGGAATCTTGCCCCACTCATCCGAGGGCACCGGGTGACAGGGCGGAGGGCAGCCGGTCGGAGAATCGGCAGCCTCCCGCCCAGACCTCGGCGGAAGCCATTATAGCCGCGCGTGTCATGGTGCGCTACGAGCCACCGCAAGGCACGCCGGCGCATGAAGCATGGAGTGCGGAGCTAGACGCACTCCTTGCACTCGCCGCCCAGCAGCCGCAAGGCGAGGGCGCCCCTGCTGGTTCGGGCCGGGGGCAGAACCCGGGACGTGGAGACGCGCCCCGCGTCTCGGGACACGGAGAACACCCTCCCCTGCCGGGATCCCGTGGGGTCCTCGGATTCGTCACCGACCGTTACGCGGGGTGACGCGCGATGCGTCCTGAACGCCCGCCAGCAGGAAGACCTCCGCCAGCGCTTGGAGCGCCGGCGCCGGCGTGAAGTAGAATGCCAACGCCCAGAGGAACAGGAGGATGCTCCCATGTGCGCGGAGGATGGCTGCGCTGCGTTTACTCGCGAGCTGCGCCGGGTGACATGGCCCCGCAAGTTCCGAGCACCGGCGCTTGGGACGTACGACGGGACCGTGAACCCCAAGGATTTTCTCCTGACCTACACGTGGGGGGATGCACGCCATCGGCACCGATGACAAGGTCAGGGCCAACTGGTTCCCGATGGTCCTCAAAGGATCAACGAGGACCTGGTTGCTCAACCTGCCCGCCGGGTCCATAGCCTCCTGGGCTGATCTGCGTGAGCAGTTTGTGAATGCGTTCCAGGGCAGCTACAAGCGCCCGGGAACCATGGCGGAGCTGCACACGGTCGTGTAGAAACAGGGGGGGGGGGACGTTGCGGGACTTCACCAACAGGTTCTCCAACCTTTCCTACTCCATCCCTGAGGCGGAAGCGGCCGCCATCATCAACACGTACGCCATCAACGTCCGCGACACGAAGATGCGATAGAAGCTTAACACGCACCGAATCCGGACCACCAGGGATCTCTACGCTCTCGCGCACAAATGCGCGATGGCCGAGGAAGGCCGCTTGGCGCCCGAGCTTGCCGCCAAAGCGGCGGCAAACCCAGCGGAGGGCTCCGGGAAGAAGGGCTCCTGGAAGCATGGCGGGAAGCAGGTACTTGCCGCGGAGCCGGGGTTCCCCAGAGGCCCACCAAGAAGGCGGCGTCGGTAGGAGCATCGGGCATCAAGTCAGCAGCGGCCGCGCGCTGCCACATCCACACCAACGCCACCCACGACGCGCAGGACTGCCGCATTCTCCAGACCATCAAGGAGAAGCGCGAGCAGCGCCACGAGGAGGACCAGAGGAGCGCCACGCTGCCGGGGCTTGCTTCAACTGCGGGGACATCGGGCACCTCTCCCGGGACTGCCCGAACAACCCCGCAGCGGAGCAGGCTGGGGCGCAGCCGGCGGCGACAAGGGAGAACCTGCGGAAGGTCGCTCCCAGGCCCGTGGCAGAAAGGACCGGCCTCCCCGGGGACGCGACAAGCCTCGTGCTGAGCAGCACGGGGATGTCTACAGCGACGACGACGCTGACGAGCCTGGCTTCCAGGAGCCTCGCGACGTCGCCTGCATCCACGGGGGAGCGTATGCTTTCACATTTCACGCCACCATGAAGCGGCTCGCGCGTGAGGTCTGCGCCCTCCTCCCCAGTGTGGAGGCGCAGCAACCGTTGAGGTGGTCGCATGTGCCGAGCACCTTCAACTCGGACGATCACCCGATCCGTCCCTTGGGTTCAGGGGTGCTCCCCCTCATGGTGTCGCCGATCATAAACAACGTGACGGTCACCAAGGTACTGGGGGACAGCGGGGCAAGCCTCCACCTGCTGTCCGCCAAGCTGGTGGAAAAGCTTCAGCTACCCCTGGAGCAGATGAAGCCCACCGACCCGTTCCGAGGGATTAACCCCGGAGTGGTGCATCTCATGGGGCGAATCACGCTCCCGGTAACCTTCGGCTCTCGGGAAGCGTTCCGGACTAAGCACATCATTTTTCATGTGGCTCACACCCCGTTGCCGTACAACGGGATAATTGGTCGGCCATCGCTGATCAAGTTCATGGCGGCAACGCATTGCGCCTACGGCGTGATGAAGATGCCGTCAGCATACGGCGTTCTCTCCATCAAGTGCGACCTGAAGGACGCTGCTTGGTGCGTGGGCAAGGTCGTGAAGACCTCCGCAGTGGCGGATCCCGGCGACTACGACGTTGCCGGGAGCGAGGATTCACTTGCGGGTGAACAACCCGCACAGAAGAAGGCGCAAGCCGCTCCCGGACGGGATGCCGGGGGCAGCTCGAGCTCCGGCCCGGGCGCCAGCAAGGGCACGAAGCTGAAGGAGGAGGGCACCAAGGTCAAGAAGGTGCCCCTGCACGCCGGCAACGAGGCACGCACCGTCTCCATCGGTGCGAGCCTCGGTGACAAATAGGAAAGCACCCTCGTCACCTTCCTCCAGGAGAACTCTGACGTGTTCGCTTGGGAGCCGTCAGACCTTCCCGGAGTCCCTAGGGAGGTGATCGAGCACCGGCTGGCGGTGCAGCCAGTCGCGCGGCCCGTCAAGCAGAAGGTTCGCCGGCAAGCGCAAGAACGCAAGGACTTCATCCAGCAGGAAGTAGAGAAGCTCAAGAATGCCGGGGCGATCAGGGAAGTGTTGTACCCTACTTGGTTAGCAAACCCTGTTGTAGTCCCTAAAGCTGGAAATAAATTGCGCACGTGTGTTGATTTCACCGATCATAACCGTGCATGTCCTAAGGACCTCTTCCCTGTACCCCGTATCGACCAAATAGTAGATTGTACAACGGGTTGTGAGTCTTTGTGCTTCCTAGACGCCTTCTCCGGCTACCATTAGATCAAGATGGCAGTCGAAGATGAGGAGAAAACAACGTTTATCACCCCGGTTAGCTGCTACTGTTACACGTGCATGCCTTTCGGGTTGAAGAACGCGGGCTCGACATTTAGGCGCAGCCTGCTTGAGTGTCTGGGACCCCTGCTAGGCCGAAACATTGAGGCCTACATGGACGATATTGTCGTCAAGTCGCGGCGTAGGGACTCGCTCGTCGGCGACCTGCAGGAGACATTTGACAACCTCCGCAGGATCAAGCTCAAACTTAACCCCGAGAAGTGCATGTTCGGCGTGCACTCGGGGCACTTGCTGGGCTTCGTGGTCTCTCACAGGGGAATCGAAGCCAATCCACAGAAGATCGAAGCGATCGAGAAGATGGAGGCACTCCGCAAGGTTAGGGACGTCCAGCGCCTCAACGGGTGCGTTTCATCTCAAGGCTGGGCGAGCAAGCCTTGCCTTTCTTCAGGGTGATGAAGAAGAAGGGTCCAATCAATTGGACTCCCGAGGTGGAAGCGGCGTTCCAGGATTTGAAAAGGTACCTGAAGTCGCCGTCAGTCCTCGTTGCCCCTAAACCGGGCGAGCCGTTGTTGCTGTACCTAGCAGCAACGGATCAGGTGGTGAGCTCCGTGCTCGTCGCCGAGAGGGAAGAGCAAGTCCCGAGGGCTGAGACAGAAGGGCTGGGGGCTCCCGGCGAGCCGAGAGAACCCCCGGCTACCTCCTCTGCCCCTGGATCCGAGGGACAGCCCATGTAGGCTGCCCCCCGCAAGCGGCTAGTGCAGCATCCTGTGTACTTTGTTAGCACGGTGCTGCGTGATGCCCGGATACGATACCCGCAGGTCCAGAAGCTTCAGCTTGGGATCCTGCTTGCTTCAAGGAAGCTGCGCCATTACTTTCAAGCGCACAGCATCACGGTGGTGTCAGGGTTCTGTTTGGAGAGGGCCCTCACCAACCGTGAAGCCACTGGAAGGGTGGCCGAGTGGAGAATGGAGCTGGCGGAGTTCGGGCTGCGTTTCGCAAACACCAAGAGTATCAAGAGCACCGCTCTTGTTGACTTCGTCGCGGAGTGGACGTCGACGGGCATAGACGAAGAAGAGCCGGAAGCGAGCCTTCCCGGCACATTGCACGAAGGGTACTGGGTCATGTACTTCGACGACGCTTTCTGCTTGCAGGGCGCCGGCACGGGAGTGGTGATTAAGTCGCCCACTGGGATCCCAACTCGTGATCAACCAGGTGAACAATGACTATGACTGCCCCCAGATGGCAGCGTACGTGGAAGAAGTGCGGAAATTGGAGTCCAAGTTCAAAGGACTTCGATTTGAGCACGTAAAGCGCAAGGACAACTTTGTTGCGGATGAACTGTCCAAGTGGGCAGCGGAACACAGCAAAGTACCTCCTGGGGTGTTCGTGCAGAGGCAGTCGAAGCCCTCGGTCGACCCCAGAGCAGTTGTCGGGGAAGCCCCTCCGGCAACTCAAGATGACCCTGCAACCGCAGGAGACCATGCCGCCAAATTGGTGGCATATACTAGCCGGGAACCACCACCCTGGGGGACGGATATTATTTGCTACCTCAGGGACAGGACTCTCCCGGAGTAAGACATTGCCGCAGAACGAGTAGCCCGGCAAGCTAAAATGTACGCCCTGGTGGACAGAGAACTCTACCGGAGGCATCCTAACGGAGTCATGCTTCTCTGCGTGCCCCAGGAGGAAGGGCGCGCATTGCTGGAAGATATACATCAAGGCACTTGCTCACACCATGTGGCCTCCAGAGCACTAGCAGGAAAAGCGTTTCGGCACGGCTTCTACTGGCCGGCAGCACTAGCCGATGCCGAGCAATTAGTCAGGACCTGTGAAGCATGCCAATTTCACGCCAAGAAGAGCAACCAACCAGCGCAAGCCCTGCAAGTCATCCCGTCCTTGTGGCCGTTCGCGGTCTGGGGGCTGGACATCGTCGGCAAGCTGCCGAGAGCAGTTGGCGGCTACGAGTACCTGCTCGTGGCCATCGACAAGTTCTCGAAGTGGATCGAGGTGGAGCCTGTCCGAGCCGTCATGGCTCAGGCAGCGATCAAATTCTTCAAAGGCATTGTGTGCCGGTTTGGTGTGCCTAACGGCATCATCACCGACAACGGCACGCAATTCACTAGTGCGGTGTTCCAAGCTTACTGCGAGGACATGGGCACTAAGATTCACTTTGCCTCCGTTGCTTATCCGAGGAGCAACTGAAGCGATCCCCCGTCACCAAGGGTTCGATCTCTGTGCTTACTTGTGCTAGTCCCTGGATCGACTCAGTAGCACACACAGTTCAAGATGTAATACCAAGATACAAAGGTCAAAAGTACTTTATTACATCGTATCATCCAGAACTTAAATTGTACTTACAAACTTGCATGACCTCCTAGGCCAGCATAAACAAATAATGTTCAAAACCATGATAACAAAGTATCACGAAGCTGCAGCGGAAAAGTAGAGAAAAAGGGCCTCATCTACTCCCAGAGGAGAGAGCATGTTGGAATGTAAGCACATGACCCAGCGAAATATCGACGAACCTCATTCTTCGTCAGTTTCACCTGCATTATTAATTGCAGCCACTACGTGGTCAATACATTTGAATGTATTGGCAAGCTCACCAGAGTTATAAAGGACCTACCAAGTACATGCATAGTTTGGCTAAGTGGGGTTTGGCCATTTTGCATAAAAGTATCATTATTCAAATCCTACCATTTTTAGACAAATAGTTTTGAATTCTATTGGACACGGGGTAGAAACACCCATGCTCCTATTAACCTAGGCACATTGAGTAGAAACATCAATGCTCCTACCCAGTTCAATCCATTCATTTTATTAGGAAATTTGAATGAGTGAGACCTTCCTTACAGCTCCAATATCTAGTTGCTCATAATTGTCCGTAACCGGGGACACGGCTAAGTACTTAGTTTGACACTCTCGAGAGGTGGTACACTTTACCCACAAGAAATCGATGTGTTAATCCCTTGCTGTCCTCAGGGTAGAGTAGCAACGGCATCGACTACAGGAATTTTCAGAACATAATCTCCCAGACCACCTGAGGGACGCGCCCCCACCTACACTGCTACATACCGATGTCACCTCGGATCCGGGTTCATATTTCTTACATCCATCCTGGCAGAGCCCATAATACCATGTGGTTGTACTGGAAGCTACTAAACAGGAAACTAGTCCAGTCTCTGGTTACCCCGGGTGGCATTCCTCGGTTGCAACGCAGGCGCTCCCATAGAAATGGCGAGACGACTCATAGAAATGGACCCATAGAAATGGACCTGACGCCGCATACATCTCCACTTCCTCAAAGCAGCCCACCAAGGACGGTTCATTGAATTACTTGTTTTGCCATACACTAGGAAACTATATTTGTAATTCAATAGTATCACATTGTAATAATACCGCCCTCGTATATTATCATAGCATAGCGTATGACTACTACGATAGCAATTGGTGGTGAGGAAATGGCAAAGGTGTCCTATACTACTAGGAGAGATCATAGCTAGCATAAGTACAATAATAATCCTAACAATGCAACTAATAAAATCTAGTGCATAATAAAGTAATAGGTGAATGATCAAAGTGAACTTGCCTTGATAGTAGTTGGTATTCAAACACTCTTCGCAATCACACTGTTCGCTCTCCGAGAAAACTATACAATCAAGCAAACATACACATACATAAACACACCATACAAACAAAGAATATGTATGCCATGATGCAATACAAATCATGTGACATGAGTTTTGGTTTATTTTAAACACACCAAAGCATTGATAATTAAGCACATGCGATTAGGGTTTTTAAACAAAAGCAGAAGCTAGGGTTTAAATCCTAAAATGAGGTTTTATTTGCATCTGCAAAACAATTTAATTCAAAATATTTATTTCTCTGCCCCATTGGACAGAGGACAATAAAATAAATTTTTGAGCACTGGTTTCATTCAAAAAGGACTTCTAAATAATTAGTTATGATTTAACTGGCATAAAACCCTAATCTGTAATTTGAATGTGATTTAAATATTCAAATTTGAAATTGGACAGTGCCAAAAGATTCTACACTTCCTAAGGATTCCAAAAAGGTGTGGATCACTAAATTTGGCCAAACGGATTGATCATTTGAAATAACAAGGGCCTATCTGCAAAAAGACCATTTAATTATTCCGGGGGATTAAAATTACATTCTCATTTTATAAACAGGGGCCACGTGGCGCGTTATTATTGGACGGTACCGGTTCGGTTTATAAATAAATCCGAGCCTTTAGATCTAACTTATAAAGATCGGACGCTCCACAGTGCGTACCGGTTCGTTTTATAAGTGATCTAATCCTAGCCATCGATCTAGATCGGACGGACGAGGGGCTAGGGTTTCTTACCGGGCGGCGGCGGCGGTCACCGGAGATGGAGGAGACGGCGGCGCGGGGTGCTCCGGCGACGTGGGCGCGATGGGGAAGCGACGGGGAGGCGCGGCGCGGCACGGCGGAGACGGGGGCGCGGTCGGCGTGGGCTCGGGCGGCGCGGGTCGTCGGCTAGGTCGAAGAAGACGCGGCGCCGCGGGTGCGGCTCCGGCGAGGGATTCCGGCGGCCTGGCGGCGTGCGAGCGAGGGAAAATGGGGGGGAAAAGGAGAGGGGGTCGCGGGGGTTATAAAGGCGTGCTCGGGCATGAAAATGGAAGGCCGGAGGAGGAGATTGCGGCGGCGGGCGCGCGGGGACGGCGGCCGGGAATCGCGGCGGCGGCGCGGCCGCTTTCCTTCTGGGCAAGAAGCCCCTGACAGGTGGGCCCACCTGTCAGCGGGTGCGGGCGCGCGCGTGGGGCGGCCGGGCTGGCAGGGCCGGCGCGCGTGCGGTCGGACTGGGCCGGTTCGGCCCAAAGTGGCCGGGCCGGTCCGGTTTACCCTTCTTTTTTTTTGACCTTTTCTTTTTTTTTCTCATTTCTTTGATATCTTTTGAGTTTGAACTCCAAATTGGTCCAAATAAATCCTAGAAAATTTCTAAAATCTTATTCCACCATGATTCAACTTTTGGGAGTAGTTTTCCCTCAAAATAAAATATGTAAAAATACATTTGCCCTATAAATGCCTTTAGGGCCATATATCTATTTAAAATAAAATACTTTTTCAACTCCAAATAATTATCCGAAAATTATGGGGTAGCTCATATGTGCAATAAACCCCTTTTATATATATAAATTTTAATGGTTTGAAGATCCAAAACTCAAATAGGTGTAAACAAAATCTTTTAAAGCCTTTTGTGATTCAAATTTGAATTCAAACATGCAGTTGTGGCATGATGCTCATGGATGCAATGCACATGTAAAGGTTTGAAATTTTGGGATGTTACAGACCTAACCCCCTTAAGATGAATCTCGTCCTCGGGATTCGGTGTGGCTAGCAAAGAGGTGTGGGTGGTCTTCTCGAAGATCATCTTCGCGTTCCCAAGTGGCTTCTTCTTCTGTGTGATGGTCCCACTGAACCTTGCAGAACTTGATGGTCTTGGATTGGGTTTGTGTCTCAGCTGTGTCCAAGATTCTGATTGGTTTCTCCTCATAGATGAGGTCACTCTGTAATTGAACTTCCTCCAGTGGAATTGTATCCCTCAGGTGTGTGTCGGCCATCTCGGGGTGACACTTCTTCAGTTGCGATACGTGGAAGACGTTGTGGACATTGGACAGTGTTTCCGGCAAATCCAACTTGTAGGCTACCTCTCCTTGTCGCGAAAATATCTTGAAAGGTCCGATGAATCGGGGTGCTAACTTCCCTTTTATACCAAACCTCTTGACACCGTGTATCGGTGAAACTCTGAGATAAGCTATGTCTTCAGCTTCATAGGTAACCTCCCAACGTTTGGAATCTGCATAGCTCTTCTGTCTTGACTGAGCCACCTTCAGTCGGTCTCAGATGAGTCTAACCTTTTCTTCGGCATCCTTTATCATATCCGGGCCGAATAGGCTACGGTCTCCTACACCATAACAATGGTGTTCTGCATTTCCTTCCATACAAAGCTTCAAACGGTGACATTCTTATGCTGGCTTGGAAGCTGTTGTTGTACGAGAATTCTGCATACGGCAAATTGTCATCCCAGCTGGATCCATAATCCAGAGCGCAGGCTCTCAACATGTCCTCAAGAATCTGATTTACTCTCTCGGTCTGTCCATCCGTCTGCGGATGAAAGGCTGTACTGAATTCTAGTCTCGTTCCTAGAGACTCATGTAGTTGTCCCCAAAATCTTGAAGTAAATTGGGTACCTCTGTCTGAAACTATTTCCTTGGGTACTCCGTGTAAACACACTATTCTGGACATGTAGCGTTTCGCTAACTGTGCACTGGTGTATGTAGTCTTCACTGGTATGAAGTGGGCAACCTTGGTCAAACGGTCAACCACTACCCAAATAGAATCATATCCCGCTCTAGTCCTTGGTAGCCCGGTGATAAAGTCCATGCCGACTTTATCCCATTTCTAGTTCGGTATAGGCAATGGTCTCAGTAACCCTGCTGGCTTCTGGTGTTCTGCCTTAACTCTGCTGCACACACCGCACAAGGCAATGAACTCTGCGATGTCACGCTTCAATCCGGACCACCAAAATGTTTCCTTGAGATCCATGTACATCTTTCTGTTTCCAGGGTGGATTGAGTATGGTGAATCGTGGGCTTCTTGCAAAATCAACTTTCTGATTTCTCATTTCTTTTTCTGTTTTTCTCATTTCTTTGATATCTTTTGAGTTTGAACTCCAAATTGGTCCAAATAAATCCCAGAAAATTTCTAAAATCATATTCCACCATGATTCAACTTTTGGGAGTAGTTTTCCCTCAAAATAAAATATGTAAAAATACATTTGCCCTATAAATGCCTTTAGGGCCATATATCTATTTAAAATAAAATACGTTTTCAACTCCAAATAATTATCCAAAAATTATAGGGTAGCTCATATGTGCAATAAACCCCTTTTATATATATAAACTTTAATGGTTTGAAGATCCAAAACTCAAATAGGTGTAAACAAAATCTTTTAAAGCCTTTTGTGATTCAAATTTGAATTCAAACATGCAGTTTTGGCGTGATGCTCATGGATGCAATGCACATGTAAAGGTTTGAAATTTTGGGATGTTACAGCAACGGGCAAGTTGAGCGAGCCAACGCAGAGGTGCTGCGGGGGCTCAAGACGAGAACCTTTGATAAGCTCAAAAGCTACGGGAAACACTGGGTTGAAGAACTCCAGCCTGTGCTGTGGTCATTGCAGACCACACCAAGTCGGTTGACGCGTCAAACTCCGTTTGCCCTCGTCTACGGGGCAGAAGCTGTGCTGCCCCTCGAGCTCAAGTATGGATCCCCTCGCGTCAAACTCTTCATCGAGGAGATTCGATGCCGGGCTGCTGTACGAGCTGCAAGCTACCAGCAGGGACTCCGTCATTATCATGACAGAAGAGTCCGTCCCCGGGAGCTCGAGGTTGGAGACCTCGTCCTGCGCCGGACCTGTCCGCAACGTGTTACGTGCCAGCGAGGCACCATGGAAATGTAAAAATGCTCACAGCCAGGTTTGAGGTCGACTCTTCTATGCCCGGGGGCTCGGAGGCAGGAGGTTATCTAGTTTATACTGTTTTTGATACATTTCGAATTTTTTTCTTATGTACCTTGGGCACTGCAGGAATCTGACATGCAGGATAGAGATAAGGCGAAGGCACAGTGCGATGCTCGTGGGGTGGTCACGGGTGTCGTCGTGTTGCGAGTAAGTTGTACACATATGGCAATTACTTCGAGGTTTGATGCAAGAAGCTGAGACAGGGCCAATGCCTCCACGCGTTGACTGGTGGTCCCGGGCGTGTGGAGGCAAGAGCAGTGCTTCGGCTATTTAAGGAGACCGGGGCAAGTGCAACACCAGCAACGGGCAAGAAGGCAAGAGATGTCGCAGAGAGACGGTGGTCGTGCATCCCTCTGCGCTTGTCGCTGAGGGTGTTCCCACCACCGTGGCCCTGCCACATCTCTTATGGAACGACACCAGAAAATGGCGATGCAGTGGGCGAGGGGCGTCGCGAAGACGTTGTGGGGGTGCATGCCTCCGCGCATGCCGCTGGAGGGTGCACGGCCACAGCGTCTTGCCCCGGCTCTCAACGAGGTGCTGCAAGTCCAAGGAGAACGGGAAGCTAAGTATCTCATTTTGGGTCCTTGGTTCTTTTCCTTTTAGCAACGCTGGCTTGCTGAGGTAGGCTCGATCCCCGTGTTTCCTGAGCGTAGGAAGGACGCTTGCAGGGTGAGGACGCCCCCCACACGTGGCTCGCGGGTGGCGTGCACGCTGGGGTAGTTAACCCGCAGGCGGAGTGACTAGCCGCTACTGTTTGGTCCTAGGTTGGCACCGCGGGTCCGTCCCGGGTCCCTAGTCTGGCCAAGCACGTGGTTGGCGAGTCCCCGGGTACGCAAGGCTAAAACACGAGAAGGACAGAGTCCTTCCCCGGCAAGCTAGTCTTAAGCAAAGAAGCAAGTAAAAATAACATCGGATGTATATATTAAAGCTTGGGCAAAACAAGTGACGAATAACACTGGCAATGACAAGGGAAGCTAACATAAAACATACTAAGGCGCCATGCGCCACTTGCAGGAAAATACAAAGAAAAAGAAGGAAGGGAACTACGCGGGAGATGCTCCCGGGGCGGCTGCGTCGGTGTCAGGGGCATCCTTGACATCGGGGGCTTCTCCGGCAACCTCCTCAGCAGCGGCTTCGTCGTCATCGACCTTGCCCTGCATCCGAGCCACCATCTCGTCCACGACGCCCTGCACCACCTCCCGGTGAGTCTTGGACTCTTCCTCGTCCGACCAGGCGTCGAAGACCGACTCGAACGGGAAGTCGGGGTGGGCGCACTGGACCCGGGTGAGGATCTGCCTAGCAACCTACTCGGCCGCAAGGCCGACTTGCCGGTCACCAAAGGCCGTGACACAAGTCTGTAGGCCGCCCACCCGGCCGACGAAGTTCGCGAAGAACGAAGTGAAGCTCCCCAGGTCTGCCCCACCGAAGGTAGCCCCAGGGATGTCGAACCCCTGCAGCGCCTCCACCGCCGAGTCGGCCAGCTTCTTCAGCCTGGCCACCTCCCCCGTCCTGTGGGCCCGTAGCTCGGTGCACACGGCGGGAGCCTCCTGGGCCTGCAGCTTGTGCTCGCGGCACTCGGACTTCAACCGACCGATCTCCGACGCCTTCTTGGTGTTGTCGTCGTCGATCAATCAGAGCTCCTGCCGCGCCATGTCGAGCTCACCCTGAAGGGATGAGCTGGCATCTTGGGCGGCCTTGAGCTGCCCCGCAAGCTCGCGCTCCCAGGAGCGGGCCTGGTCTTGCAGCTCCTTCTCCCGGCGTGTTGAAGCTTCGGCTGCTGTTGCGGCCGCCGCCTCCAACTCTCCGACCTCACGGCCGAGGCGCTGGATCTCCAGGGAGTAGCCGGACAGTAGGTCTGTCTTCTCCCGGAAACGCCCTTGGAACGAGTCTAGAGCTGCCTGGTGCTCCTCCTCGCTCTTGGCGTGTGTGGCCTTCACTAGCTCGAGCTCCCGCTGGTGCTCTGGCTGGAGGTTCCACAGTTGCTGGAGGACCTGTGCCTCCGGCAACCCTTGCACGAGAGGCACTGCCCTGGCTTGCCGCGCCTGCTGGAGCTTCTCTCGGAGCCGCTGCAGTTCGGTGCGCTGCTCCTCCGCCTCCCGTCGCGCTGCGCCCCGTTCTGCCACTACGCGGGTGTGGTGCTGCCGTGCGTCATTGAAGAAATCGCCGAACATCCGCTGCTGCAGCTGGATGTTATCGATCACCTGGTGTCCCTGCGGGAACACGCTGGGGTCGAAGGTGATCCGGCCCCAGGTCCGCCCGGCGAGCTTCCCTGCTCCTAGGCTGAAGGCGGCTCCAGCAGAGGAGGAGGACCCCGCTGCGACCGTCTGCGACCCCGAGGGCACGCCGGGATTTAGAGGCGTGCCCCCAGCATGGCTGAGCCCCGCTGCTCCCTGCTCACCCGAAGGGGCGAGCTGGGTGCTCGGGGGCTTCTCCGGAGCATCGCCGCCCGCCCCGGCTGGTGGAGGCTGCTCTGCGTCGCCTGCATCAGATGGCACCCCCTGCGTGGCGTCACCTGCGGCAGTGGTCACGGCCTCGGCGGGCGCCGTGGCCGGTTGCTAAAGGGCTCCTGCGGGGGTTGCCCCCGCCGGAGCATCGTTGTCGACCTCGCCCGTAAGGTCGATGACCCGCACCTCTGTAGGCGCGGGTGTAGCTGGAGCCCCTCCGGCAGCTGCACGAATGACACCTGCGTCAAGTGTGGGGATTGACATGCATGGTAAGGGAAGCATTCGAACTTGCGTGTACCAGTCACCAGACCGGTACCCTGCGAGCTCGAGTCGGGGATCCTTGTGTCCCCCGCGGTCGCTGCCGCCACTGTAACCGCTGTGTCAGCGGTGTCGGCGACCAAGACGCCGTCGCCCGGTGCCGGGCGAGGCTTCTTGGATGGGGTAGCCGGCGACACGCTGGTTTGCCCCCTCTTCCTCGACGTCTGGAAAACGCAGAAATAAATTAGTCGGGCACAGAATAATTTAGTGGAATCGAAGCAGTTCAGGGTGGTGTCGGACTTACCCCGCCGGCTTGAGCTTGAGCACCCTGTCTGCCAGGATGCTCCTCGCCAGAGGGCCGCTTCACGCAGGGGGAGCTGTCGGAGTTGCCGGGGTGGTTGGGGCGGCTGCCGCGGCCGCACCACTACCGCCGGAGGCCCCAGCCCCCGGGTCGCCTTGAGGCTCCTGCAGCTGCGGGCTGGCCTCCCGCCTGCTCGCCCGCTCCACCGCGGACAACCTCGCCAGGGGGACGTCATCTTCTTCGTCGTCCTCCTCTGGCACGACCTCGCGGGCTGCCGGGGGAGCATCGTCGTCGTCGTCATTGAGGTCTCCTCCGACGCCCAGCGAGGAGTCGTCGGAGTCCGAGCCCTCTGACTTTGCGGAGGCCTGGCCTTGGCCCCCTTTCCCCGAGCCGGCATCCGGCCCCTTGCCCTTCTGGGACCTGGGCTGCGGGGGGGAGGGTTTCACCGAGGGGTCCTCCATGATCCCCCACTCGTCGCAGAGTGGGAGATCCCGGGCTCCCGGGTTCGGGATCCCGGCGTGGAGCGCATGCGCTCTAGGTGGGAGCATCCGGCAAGGTTCATCCTCATCGGTAATACCCTTCACCCAAAACTGCACCTCCCCCGGGAGGAGGTCCGTGCGTTGCATCCGGGTCCGATCGCCGGCCCCGGTGTACAGCTACGCCGGATGCGAGCGCCGCTGCAGGGGAACCACGCGCCTCCCGATGAAGTGGCGCGCCCCATTCGTGTCCGTGAGCCCGGCATCACGGAGCGCCCTGATCTTTGCGCAAATCGGGGCCAACTCCCCGTCCTTCGGGTCGCGGAGCGTCCAATCGTCAGAGCCCTTCGGAGGCCCGAGGGGATCCTCGTGGAACTCCTGGAGCTCGTCGGTGTGCACCCAGCACCAATCGCGGTGCCATTCGTCCTCCATCTTCTTCTTCCCCAGCTCGATGAATTCCAATTTGAGCCCGTAGGACTCCATGTTGGCGGAGAGAAAATAGGAGTGTGGCGGCACGAACCCGACAAGGACGAACCTCCCGAAGATCCGGAAGTAGTGCTCGTCGCGCTCTGCACCGACGGGGAGGATCCGCGTTGGTCCGTGCTTGTTGTGCTTGGTGGCCAGTGCCAGGACCAGCTTGTCGACTCGCTGTTGTACCCGGGGGAGAAGAAAGTGAACTTGGCTCACATCTCGTCATCCTTCTGGGGTCTGTCCGAGAGCTCCTTCTTGTCGGCCTTGTCATGCTTTTCCCCTTTGCTGGTGCTCCTCTTGGGACGGTTCTGCCCCTTGGAAGACATCGGCGGAGGTGGAGAGGAGATTTGGTTGGAGTTGGGGTGCGGGGAGCTTGGGAGGAGGCAATGGCAGGAGCAAGAGACAATGGGGAGTGCCCGCCGCCAGCCTTGGGTATTTATCGGGGCTGGCGGATTGCAACGGACACCCCCACGATGGGCAGTAAAGAGCCCTAAAGAGGCGGAGATTATGAGGGGAGTGCGCGACGTGGCCTTAACTCTCTGGTGATTAAGGGAGATAAGGCACGAGATCGTGCGCCCGACCGTTTCGCTCAGAGGAGTGGAACGATAAAAGCGGCCCACGAGGCCGGGAACCCAGGGGTTTCCCCCTTGGGACCCACGCGTCAGATAGGGCGTAGCCCGGCAACCGACCGAAGATAGCACTTGTTGGAAGCATCGAGGCTGCCGGCCTACGCCCGGGGGCTACTGTCGTACCAGTGGCCCGCGGGGTCCCATTGATACAGGATGCGCGGGTCGCCACTGACTGAGCTGCGTTAGGAAGGACTCCCGGGAAGTGACGAGCCCGGGAGGCCTGCCTGGAGGTGACGACCCCTAGTGAAGATAAAGCTAGGAGCCAAGTACAAAATGCTCCCGGGAACCCCGGTCCCGGGAAGCCAAAGAAACGCCTCTCGGCAACTGGCAGGTGCGCTAGCCGTGAAGGTGCTCCCGGACAACCCGCGCTCAGGCATGCAGGCGGGACCCACAGAACAGTGAAGGCAGGACAAGACGGCGGGCGCAGTGCATTTAATGAACCGATGGGAGTCTTATCAGCAGTCCTAGGCTTGTTTAGCAAGGCTAGAACGGTCCCCCTAAGAACCACTTTTTCTACCGTGTACAGTAGGACAGCCGCTGCATGGCGTCCAGCATGGATGAGTAAAATTGTATTCCGTGTGGCTGTGACACGCGTCTTGGCAACGTGTCACGCTGCATGCAATGGCACGTGTGGTATCCCCTTGTCTATAAAAGGGGGGACAATGCCACTGGTCAAAGGGTTGGTTTTTAGCTCAGCTGGAGCCTTAGTTAGAGTCATCACCAAGTAGCTTCCCGGGAACTCCCGGGACACCTTGTAAGCAACATATACAACTTTGAAGACAACAAAGGCAGGACGTAGGGTGTTACACCTCCGGGTGGCCCGAACCTGGTAAATTCACCTGTCAACACTTCGTGTCTCTCGCCACGCCGGCAATCGCCGGAGCGATCACCTCGCCCTCCACCGAACCAAAAAGGGGGTGCTCGGCATCCCCGGTGCCGGAGACCGTGCTCCGACACCCGTGCATCCCACAGCTCCTTCCTATCTTCTATGTGCATCTACACATCACAAAGATAGTCAAAAAGAACACTCGGAATGCATCCTCTAAAGGTAACATTGGCATCCTGGAAATTTTTCTGAGCTCCCTCAGGCTGTAACATCCAAATTTTCACAAACCTTTCAACATGCATTTGCATTCATAAGCATCATGTCATCTATGCATTTTTGGCCATTTTAAACACTTTGGTTTTGAATTTTTGAATGCCTTTCAAAACCTTCCTTATTTTAAATCTGTTTTTCACCTTCTGTTGGCAAACTGGATTTTCTACCCAATAGGGTTTTGATCACAAAAAGGGGTTTATTGCATAAATGAGCTACCCCATAATTTTTGGTATTTAAATTGGAGTTGATAAACTATTTATTTTAATTGTTATAAAGCCCTAAAGGCAATTATACAAGCAAAATTATTTTAATATATTCTATTTTGGAGTAAATCAAGTTCCAGAAGCTAAAGTAGTTGGGGGTTTGATTTTACAAATTTTCTGGATTTTATTTGGTGTGATTTGGAGTTCAAAATCAAAAGTTATAAAAGAAAATAGAAAAAGAAAAGAGGGAAAAAAAAGAAAACGGACCAGCCCGGCCAAATGGCTCGACCTACCTGCGTGCCTACCAGCCCAGCCAGACGGCAGCCCCGCAGCCACGCGCGCCGCGCTCCCGAGCTGCTGCCAGGCGGGCCCCGCCTGTCAGGGTCTTCTTCTCCAACGGGCAAGTGCCCGGAATCACAGCGCGGGCGTCCCGGCGGCCGATCCCGCGCATCGTCGCCTCCGTGCCCTCCTCCTCTTTCCTTGCGCGTCCCTATAAAGCCAGTAGCCTCCTCTGCGTTTTCCCCCTTCCGATTTCACTCATCCCGCGCCCACACTGCCCAATTTTCTCGCCGGAGTACCTCGGACACCGCCGCGTGTTTTTCTTCGCCGCCGGTGACATGGTGAGTGAAGCTCGCCGCTGCCTGCGCCTTCATTTTCCTCTCGCCTTCGCGCATCATCTGACACGCTCCGTCTCCCCGTTTGGTGCACCGCAGCCCAAGAACGTGGACGACCCGAAGCTCCGCCACCGCCGCCGCTTCCCCTTCATCCCAGACGTCAACCCCGTCCACCACGAGCGAAGCCGCCGCCGCCATCTTTTTCCCCGTGTCAAGAGGAAGCCGTAGACGACTTCCTCGAGCCCGAGGACCCCCGGAACGCCAGCGCCGCCACCCCCGAGCCGTCATTGCCGCTCGCCGGAACCCTAGCTGCCGAAGGTAAGCCCGAAACCCCCGTGACCGTTAGATCTCGGCCAACGGCCGAGATTAGATCAACCCGATCGAAGGGGTATCCTTCGATCTGGGTCGTCCTTATGTTTTAAGTTAGATTCGACGGCCGCCATTTTTAATCCCGAACCGGTACCATCCAATCACAGCTTGCCACGTGTACTTTGCTTAGGATTAAATTTAATTCCTCGGCCGAATGAAATTGTAACTTTGCAGAAAAGCCCCCGAAAATTCAAATGCTCATATCTTTTAATCTGTTTGCCCAAATTTGATGTTGTACACCTTTTTGGAAAGCTCTCGGCCTGTAGAATCTTTTGGCATATTTTAGTTTTAAATTTGAATAATCTAAACCCAGTCAAATTACAGAAAGGCTTTTAATGCCATTTAATTCATATCTTTTGTTTTAAAAATCCTTTTGGCATGCCACCAACTCTAAAAATTGTGTTTTGTTGTCCTCTGTCCAGTAGGACCAGAGGATTAATTTTTTTTATAATTATTTTATTGTTGGTTTATTACAAAACCATGTTTTATGCTTTTAAAACCCTCATTTTAGAATCTTGCTTTTAACTAGTGTAATGAACTTTTTATTGCTAAATCCTTTTGGACCAGAATTTTAAAATCTGTGAGTTATGCAAAACTGAAATTCCTTTCGTTAACTAAAACCCATCAACTCATGTCATGTTTTCTTCTTGTGTATGGTTGTTTATGTATGTTTTATTTCTCCGTTTAGTTTTCTCGGAGAGCGAACCGTGTGACTGTGAAGAGTGCTTTAACGCCGACAACTACCAAGGCAAGTTCACTTTGATCATAAATTCCCATTACATTATTTACTTTAAATACTTATGTACTAGTGTTGTGTAGTTGCATTGATAGGCTTATTATTCGTATCTATGCTAGCTATACTCTTGTCCTAGTAGAGTAGGATACCCGTGCCGTTATCCTTCCACCAATTGACATCGTTTGTAGTTGAATGCTATGCTATGTTAGTATACGTGGGAGGGAAACTCAATTACTATGAAACTAATATTGTGGAGTATTTTGGAAACCTGGCAAAAACAACATTAATGAATCATCCTGGGTGGGCGGCTTTGAGTTTTTGAGATTTTATGCGGCGTCAGGTCCATTTCTATGAGTCGTCTCTCCATGTCTATGGGAGCGCCTGTGTCGCAAATGTGGGATGCCACCTGGATAACCAGAGACTGGACTAGTTTCCTGTTTAGTAGCTTCCAGTACAACCACATGCTAAATGGGCTCTGGCTTGATGTAGTAGGTTGTTTGATCCTGGGCCTGAGGTGATCATGACGATGTAGCCGTGTAGGTGGGAGCGGGTCCCTCGATATGGGTCTGGTTGATTATTTCTAAAAATTCTCGTAATCGACGCCTGAGGACAGCAAGGGATTAACCCGTCGGTTTCTTGTGGGTAAAGTGTACAACCTCTCGAGAGTGTCAAACTAAGTACTTAGCCGTGTCCCCGGTTACGGACAATTATGAACAACTAGATTTGGTAGCTGTATGCAAGGTCTCACTCATTCTAATTTGTTAATAAAATGAATGGTTTAAATTTGGGTTAGGAGCATTGATGTGTCTACTCAATGTCCACAGATTAATAGGAGCATCGGTGTGTCTACCCGGTGTCCAATAGTTTAGCATTATTGTAACATTCAATTGTAACAACGTAAACTATGTTCTGCTACCACGCCAAAAAAGCCTGAACTCCACCTTGCCATATACTGCATGTACATTGTTAGGTCTGTTATAATTATCGGGTGTAACATCCCAAAATTTCAAAAGCTTTCATATGCATTGCATTCATGAGCATCATGCCACAATTCAATATTTGAATTCAAATTCGAATCTCAAAAGGCTTTAAAAGATTTTATTTCAATTTAAACCCTAGGGTTTTCACCCATTTGAGCTTTGGATCTTCAAGCCAATAGGGTTTATTTATAAAAGGGGTTTAGTGCATAAATAAGCTATCCCATAATTTTTGGATAATTATTTGGAGTTGAAAAACTATTTTATTTAAATAGTTATATAGCCCTGAAGGCATTTATAGGGCAAATGTATTTTTATATATTTTATTTTGAGGGGAAATTACTCCAAAAAGTTGAATGATGATAAAACATGATTTTAGAAATTTTCTGGAATTTATTTGGGCCAATTTGGACTTCAAAATCAAAAGATATCAAAGAAATGAAAAAAAGGAAAAAGAGAAAAGAAAAAAAAAGGGAAAACCGGACCGGCCTGGCCAAATGGGCCAAACCGGCCCAGCTCGCCCACGCCCGAACCGGCCCCGCCCGACGCGTGCGCGCCTGCCGCCACTGACAGGTGGGGCCCACCTATCAGGCTCTTCTTCCCCGGAAGGAAAGCTGCCCGCGCCGCCCGCCGAATCCGTGCCGAACACCGCGCGCCGCCATCTCCGGAATCCGGTGATTCCGTGCTTCCTAAAACTCGCCGCTCGCGTCCTTATAAAGCCCCGCCCTGCTCTCTTCTTTCCCTCCGTTTGCCCTCGCTCGCACGCGCCCACGCCGCCGCGATTGCTCGCCGGAACCCTAGCACGGCCGCCGCCCGTTTTCGCTCGCCGGAACCGACGAGGTACGCCATCGACCCCATGGGCCGCAGCTCCTCTATCCTCTTCTCCGTGCGCTTCTTTTGACGCGCGTAGTCTTTGTTTTCGTGGACCGCAGCCCGTCACCGTCGCCGCCCAGAGTTCCGCAGCCGCCCGCAGCGCTTCCGTCGTCCTAGGCGTGGCGTCCGACGACCCCAAGCCTCGACAAGCCCGTCTCTTTCCTCGCCAGGCCAAGCCGCACCCGACGCCCGTTTCCTCGAGCCGCCCGCTTCGCCAGAACCGCCCGCGCCGCCGCCTCCCGTGCCGCGCCGCCGTCTTCTCCGTCTCTGATGAGCGCCGCCGCCGCCAGGTAAACCCTAGCCACCCCCGTCCGTCCGATCCAGATCCAAGGGCTAGGATTAGAACCCTGTTTTAATTTTAAACGAACCGGTACCGACGATTGAGAAGCCGCCACATGTCTCGGATTAAAATTAAAAAGTTAAATCCCGGTTTAAATAAATGGCACTTTTACAGAAAAGCCCCTGTAACTTACTACGAGTTGGCTCTGTAAACGAACCAACGAATGAACTAAACGCCAGAAAAACGAACCAAATACTGAACCCTTTGACCGTTGGCAGGGGTCCTCCTTTTATAGCCAAGGGGATACCACAGGCGTCACGGTGCATGGTTTACAAGTGGCGAGCAAGGAGCTTAGGCAGCTACTCCTTGGTGCGCTGGCATGCATGCATGAGCGCCAACCCCGCTGCTAGGTGTCTAGAGCCTAACAAATAGGACTGGACAACCACTGTTCACCCGAGTAGACGGATAACGCCCCTTCTGTCGGCTCATTAAATGCGTCGTGCGCCTCACTCCTTGCCCTGGCGAAACTGCACACTGGGCGCCTGGCACGCGCCCACGTGGCGTCGCTGCTCCGCTCGCTCGGCCCCATTTATAGATAAACCCTACTGGTTTTAAAATCCAAAGCTCAAATGGGTGAAATCCTAGGGTTTAAATTGAAATAAAATCTTTTTAAAGCCTTTTGAGATTCAAAATTTGAATTCAAAAATGCAATTGTGGCATGATGCTCATGGATGCAATGCATATGAAAGGTTTTGAAATTTTGGGATGTTACACTGCCGAACCTAAAAGGGGGTGCCGCTCACCCCCGGTGTCTATGGCCCAGGTAGGGGGCGCGTGTGGATAGCTCGCCGGAGTTCGCTGGCGCCGTCGCCTGCAGCAGCATCGGCCTCGTTTTCTCCGACAACAGAGCCAGTCGCCATGCCCCCTAGCGGGCTGGTGACTCTCCGATCGACCCGGGTGGCGCCCAGGCGGCGCACACGCGGTCGCACGACGTCCAGCGCACGTCGCAGGACAAGGGCGAACCTGAGCCTGCCTGGGTGCAGCAGCCGCAGTCGTAGCTGCCACCGCCACCACCCCCTCGGCCGTGGGCGGATAACCGGCTGAGGGGGCCGGCGGCTCCCAGCGCCGGATCCAGTCGCGCGAGTGGCCACAACGCCGCCCACGCCGGCCGTCGAGTTCACTCGCGGGCCGAAGACGCGCAGCGGCAGCTGCGCCACGAGCACACCGTGTCACGAGTGACGCCGTCGGGGTCGCACCCTACCCACCCGGGTGCGCCGGGGGACAGGGCAGGGGGCAGCCGGTCGGAGAATCGGCTGCCTCCAGCTCAAACCCCAACAGAAGCTATCATGGTGCGCTATGACCCGCAGCAGGGCATGCCGGTGCACGAGGCCTGGGTTGCAGAGCTGGACGCGCTCCTCGCGCTCGCCGCCCACCAGCCGCAAGGCGAGGCCGCAAGCCAGAACCCGGGAAGCGGAGACGCGCCACGCGTCTCGGGGCAGGAAGAAAACCCTCCCCCGCAGGGAGGGCCGGGAGCCGAGGATCTCTTGGGGTCCTCGGATTCGTCACCTATCGTCACGCAGGGTGATGCGCGGGGCGTCTTGAACGCCCGCTAGCAGGAAGATCTCGGCCAGCGCTTCGAGCGCCGGCGCCGGTGCGAAGCAGAGCGCCAACGCCCGCAGGAGCAGGAGGATGCTCCCAAGGGCGTCGAGGACGGCTGCACCACGTTCACCCACGAGCTGCGCCGGGTGACATGGCCCCGCAAGTTCCGACCGCCTGCGCTTGGGTCGTACGACGGGACCGTGAACCCGAAGGATTTCATCCTAACCTACACGTTGGGGATGCACGCCATCGGTGCCGACGACAAGGTCAGGGCTAACTGGTTCCTGATGGTCCTCATAGGATCAGCGAGAACTTGGCTCCTCAACCTGCTTGCCGGGTCCATAGCCACTTCGTCAACCGCTTCTCCAGCCTCTCCTACTCCATTCGAGAGGCGGAGGCTGCCGCCATCATCAACACCTTTGCCATCAACGTCCGCGACCCCAAGATGCGGGAGAAGCTGAGCACGCATCGGATCCGGACGACGCAAGAGCTCCTCGCCTTGTGCGCCATGGCAGAGGAAGGGCGCTTAGCGCCCGAACTTGCAGCTAAGGCTGCCGCGAGCCCCGCTGCGGGCTCGCAAAAGAAGAGCTCCCACAAGTGCAATGGGAAGCAAGTCCTCGCCGCGGAGTCGGAGGCTGCCTCGAGGCCTGCAAAGAAGGTCTTGCCTGCATCCATGGGGGAGCCTATGCTCGCCCATCCCATGCCGCGGTGAAGCGCCTCACCTGGGAGATGTGTGCGTTGTTGCAAGACATGAAGGCACATCAGCCGCTGAAGTGGTCGCACGTGCCGATCACCTTCAGCGCCGACGATCACCTCATGTGACGGTGACCAAGGTGCTGGTGGACAACGGAGCAGGGTTGAACCTCATGTCCGCCAAGTTGGTGGAGAAACTTCAGCTGCCACTGGAGCAAGTGAAGCCCACCGACCCGTTCCGGGGAGTGAACCCCGGGCGCATCACGCTGCCGGTTACCTTCGGGTCCCGGGAAGCGTTCAGAACCGAGCACCTTGTGTTCGAGTTGGCGCATAACCCGTTGCCGTACAACGGGATCCTTGGTCGGCCAGCGCTGATCAAGTTCATGGTGGCAACTCAATTCGCCTATGGCGTGATGAAGATGCCGTCCCACTACGGGGTCTTCTCGATCAGGTGCAGCCCAGCAACCGACCTGGGAAAAGCTCGTCCGGGAACAGGTGTTGCCGGCCCACGCTCGGGGGCTACTGTCGCACCAGTGGCACCCGGGGTAGCACCATTGCGCGACGCGTGGGCTTCGTCTCCGAGTTCCCAGGAGAGTCTCATCCCGAGCTGCAGCTACGAGCAGCCCGGCAAGCTACCAGCCTGGAAGGGCTAGCGGGGCTACTGGAAATATTCCCGCCGGCACACCTCCCGGAAAGCCCCTTGCCGAGAGGGGGTTCCCAGATGTTGTCAGGCCTGGGCGCCTCCCGGGAAGCCACTTGCCGGGAGGAGGGGTTCCCAGGCACAGGCTCCCGCCACAAGGGTGGGGCCCCGCGGGCAGAGCAGCGGCGCCACGCGGGCGCGTGCCAGGCGTCGAGTGCGCAGTCTCGCCAGGGCAAGGAGTGAGGCGCACGGCGCATTAAATGAGCCGACAGGAGGGGCGTTACCCGTCTAAGTCAGGTGAACAGTGGCTGTCCAATCCTACCTTTAGGGTTTTAGACCCCTAGCAGCGGAGTTGGTGCTCATGCACGCCCACCAGCGCGCCGAGGGGGAGTTGCCATGTCTCCCTGCTCGACACTTGTAATGCATGCACCGTGGCACCTATGGCATCCCCTTGGTTATAAAAGGAGGACCCACGCCGACGGTCAAAGGGGTTGGAGGGTTGGGTTGGTGGTTCGTTCGTTGGGTCTTGGGTTGGTTAGTCCGAGCTGAGCTCAGTCGGATCAGCTCACAGCTAGCTCCTAGTGATAACAGAGAGTAGCAAGGAACACTTAGCCAAAAGGGAGAGGGTGTCCGTGAACCCACCCAGCAACCTGTAAACACCTGGGTTTGTGGTATACAAGCTCAGACAAGCAGGACGTAGGGTTTTACACCTCCAGGTGGCCCGAACCTGGGTAAAAACGTGCATGCATGTGTCCTTAGCTTGCATGTATTCTGGGTACATTCTTTTGCAGTTCGTGTACGCCATCGGCCACGCCGGCGATCGTCGGAGCGATCCCCGACGCCCCTGCCGAACCTAAAAGGGGGTGTGCCTGCACGCCCCTGGTGTCGAAGCCCTGTGCAATGACATCTGGAGTGCTAGGTAGGGGGCGCGAGAGGAGAGCTCGCCGGTGACCGCCGGTGGATGTGTCAGCATCGATGTCGGCTTCGCATTTTACACCGACTGAGCCGGCCACCATGCCCCCCAAGCGGGCTGGTGACCCTCGGGTAGACACGCGCGTGGCCCCAGCGGCACACACGCGGTCGCATGACGTGCGACCCACATCGAGGGCTCAGGAGAACCCGGAGCCCTCGAGAGTGCAACAATCACAGCTGCCTCCCCCGCCCCCTCGGCCGTCGGTAGATAACCGGCTGAGGGGACCAGCGGCCCCCAGCGCCGTAGCCAGCCGCGGGAGCGGGCATGGTGCCGCCCGCGCTGGCCAGCGAGTCGAGTCGCGGGCCGAGGACACGCAGCGACAGCAGCACCATGAGCATACCGCGTCGCGAGCAACACCCGGAGGCGTCCGGGGCCAGAGCAGACAGCAGCTGCTCGGGAAATCGGCTGCCCCCCGCACGAACCCCGGCGGACGCCATCATCGCCGCGCGAGTCATGGTGCGGTATGAACCGCACCAAGAAATGCCGGCGCACCAGACGTGGGGCGAGGAGTTGGACTCACTCCTCGCTCTGGCCGCCAAGCAGCCGCAAGTCGAGGGCATCCTGGTAGGCTCCGGCCACGGGCAGAACCCGGAGCGCGGAGACGCGCCCCGTGCCTCGCGGCAGGGGGAGAACCCTCCTTCGCAGGGAGGCCAGGGAAACGGGGACCCAAAGGGGTCCTCGGACTCGTCACCCACCGTCACACGGGGTGACGCGCGCGGCATTTTGAATGCCCCCCAGCAAGAAGATCTACGCCAGCGCTTAGAGCGCCGGTGCAGGCACGAGGTAGAGCGCCAGTGCCCGCAGGAGCAGGAAGATGCTCCCATGGGCCTCGAGGACAGCTGCACCGCATTCATGCGCAAGCTGCGCCGGCTGACATGGCCCCGCAAGTTCCGAGCGCTAGCGCTCGGCACGTACGACGGGACTGTGAATCCCAAGGATTTCCTCCTAACTTACACGTTGGGGATGCATGCCATCGGTGCCGACGACAAGGTCAGGGCCAACTGGTTCCCAATAGTCCTGAAAGGATCAGCGAGAACCTGGCTGCTCCACCTGCCCGCCAGGTCCATCGCCACTTCGGCGGACCTGCGTGAGCAGTTTGTGAGCGTGTTCCAGGGCGGCTACAAGCGTCCGGGAACCATGGCGGAACTGCACACCATCGTGAAGAAGCTGGGGGAGACGTTACGGAGCTTCGTCAACCGCTTCTCCAACCTCTCCTACTCTATCCCGGAGGCGGAGGCAGCTGCCATCGTCAACACCTTTGCCATCAACGTCCGCGACCCCAAGATGCGCGAGAAGCTGAGAACGCATCGGATCCGGACGACGCAGGATCTATACGCCCTGGCGCACAAGTGCGCCATGGCCGAGGAAGGGCGTTTAGCACCCGAGCTAGCAGCCAAGGCTGCTGCGAGCCCTGGCGAGGGTTCGCAGAAAAAGGGTTCCCGCAAGCGCAGCGGGAAGCAGGTTCTCGTTGCGGACTCGGTGGCTCCTGTCGCGAGGCCTGCAAAGAAGGCCTCGCCGAGTGACGGGACTGGTGGCAGGCAGGGTGACGCGTCCCGCTGCCCCATCCACAAAAACTCCACCCACGACGCTCAGGACTGCCGCATCCTGCAGGGAATCAAGCAGCGGTGCGAACAACGCCATGAGGAGCACCGCGCTGCTGATGCCTGCTTCAAATGCGGTGACATCGGGCATCTCTCCCGGGATTGCCCGAACGACCCCAGAGCGGGGCTGAGGCCTGCCGGCGGCGGCAGGGACGAACCCCGGGGGGACGCGGCAAGGCCCGCGTGGGCAGGGAGCGCCCTCCCCGGGGACGCGACAAGGCTCGCGCTAAGGAGCAGCACGAGTCCGATTGCACTAGCGGCGATGAGCCGGGCTTCCAGGAGCCTCGCGACGTCGCCTGCATTCATGGGGGAGCCTATGCTCTCCCATCCCATGCCGCGGTGAAGTGCCTCACCTAGGATGTGTGCGCGCTGTTGCCGGACGCGGAGCCGCAGCAGCCGCTGAGGTTGTCGCACGTGCTGATCACCTTCAGCGCTGATGATCACCCAGCGCGGCAGCTGTGTTCAGGGGTAATACCCTTCGTCATCTCACCGATCATCAGCAATATGACGGTGACCAAGGTACTGGTGGACAACGGAGCGGGGCTTAACCTCCTGTCCGCCAGGCTGGTGGAGAAACTCCAGTTGCCGGTGGAGCAGCTGAAGCTCACCGACCCGTTCCGGGGGGAGAACCCCGGGATCGTGCGCCCTCTAGGGCACATCACGTTGCCGGTAACCTTCGGGTCCCGGGAAACGTTCAGGACCGAACACATAGTGTTCGACGTGGCACACACCCCATTGCCCTACAACGGGATCCTTGGTCGGCCCACGCTGATCAAGTTCATGGCGGCTACACATTGCGCCTATGGCGTGATGAAAATGCCGTCCGTATATGGAGTTCTCTCCATCAGGTGCGACCTCAAGGACGCGGCCTGGTGCGTTGGCGAGGTCGTCAGGGCCGCCGCCGCTGACGCCGGCGACGAAGATGTTGCCGGAGACGACAGCTCGCCGGGCGATGCCCCGGCAACTAAGAAGGCCCTGCCCCGCAAGAGCTTGCCGGGGGAAGTGCAGGCTCGAGCACGTGCCCCGGCAAGGGCCAGAAGCTCCGGGAGGAGGCCGCCAAGGTGAAGAACCTGCCCCTCCAAGCCGGCAACAAGGGACGCAACGTCACCATCGGTGCAAACCTTACTGCCGAATAGGAAAACACCCTCATCACTTTCCTCCGGAAGAACACCGACGTGCTTGCTTGGGAGCCGTCGGATCTTCCCGGAGTCCCTAGTGAGGTGATTGAGCATCGGCTCGCGGTGCGCCCGGACGCCCGCTCCGTCAAGCAGAAGATTCGGCAGCAAGCAGAAGAGCGTAAAGATTTCATCAAGCAGGAGGTGGACAAACTCAAGGCTTCCGGGGCTATCAGGGAAGTTCTGTACCCCACTTGGTTAGCTAACCCTGTAGTAGTGCCTAAAGCAGGGAACAAGCTTCGCATACACGTAGATTTTACTGATCTTAATCGTGCATGTCACAAGGATCCCTTCCCTGTACCCCGCATCGATCAAATAGTTGATTCTACCGCTGGCTGTGACTTGTTGAGTTTTCTATATGCCTTTTCTGGCTACCATCAAATTAAGATGCCGGTCGAAGACGAGGAAAAAACAGCGTTCATCACCCCGGTTGGCCGTTATTGTTATACATGCATGCCTTTCGGGTTGAAGAACGCGGGCTCAACATTTCAGCGCGCGCTGCGCGAATGTTTGGGACCCCAGCTAGGCCGCAACGCGGAGGCCTACAAGGACGACATCGTCATCAAATCAAAGCGCGGGGACTCGCTGATTGATGACCTGCGGGAAACGTTTGATAACCTCCGCAGGATCAAGCTCAAGCTGAACCCCGAGAAGTGCACCTTCGGTGTGGACTCGGGTCATCTTCTGGGTTTCTTGGTTTCACACAGGGGGATACAAGCCAACCCGAGCAAGATAGAAGCCATCGAGAAAATGGAGGCTCCCCGCAAGGTGAAGGATGTCCAGTGCCTCAACGGCTGCGTTGCCGCGTTGGGCCGCTTCATCTCAAGGTTGGGCGAACGCGCCCTGCCTTTCTTCAAGGTGATGAAGAATAAGGGTCCGGTTGACTGGACTCCCGAGGCCCAAGCGGCGT
Organism: Brachypodium distachyon; assembly: GCF_000005505.3. NCBI lineage: Eukaryota > Viridiplantae > Streptophyta > Magnoliopsida > Poales > Poaceae > Brachypodium > Brachypodium distachyon. Next base: position 23,750,622 of record NC_016131.3, on the reverse strand, counting down.
TCCGGGAACTCAAACAGTACCTGAGGTCGCCGCTCGTCCTCGTCGCCCCCAAGCCGGGCGAGCCGCTGCTACTCTACCTAGCAATGACTGACCAGGTGGTCAGCTCGGTGCTGGTTGCCGAGAGGGAGGAAGATGTTCCAGGGACTGAGGCTGCGGGGCAGGGGGTTGAGCGGCCCCCAGCAACCACCTCGGACCCAGGGACCACCCCTGAGCCAACAGCGCCCGCACCTCGTAAGCGAATAGTGCAACACCCGGTGTACTTCGTCAGCACGGTGCTGCGCGACGCACGAACAAGGTACCCGCAAGTGCAGAAGCTCCTCTTGGGGATTCTCCTTGCGTCCCGCAAGCTGCGCCATTACTTCCAGGCGCACCGCGTCACGGTGGTGTCAGGGTTTTGCCTTGAGCGAGCCCTCACCAACCGTGAGGCCACCGGGAGGGTGGCCGAATGGAGGATGGAGCTGTCGCAGTTTGCCCTCCACTTCACCAACTCCAAGAGCATCAAGAGTGCGGCTCTGATGGACTTCGTCGCCCAGTGGACGTTGACGAACGCCGAAGAGGAGGAGCCGGAGACCAGCCTGCCCGGTAAGCTGGACGAAGGCCACTGGGTCCTCTACTTCGACGGCGCGTTCAGTCTCCAAAGAGCTGGCGCCGGGGTCGTCATCGAGTCACCGACAAGGGACCAGTTGAGGTTCGCTGTCCAACTCGATTTCCCAAACTCCACCAACAACACGGCGGAGTACGAGGGCTTGCTCGCCGGGTTACGGGCAGCAATCGCCCTCGACATCAAGCGATTGGTTGTTCGCGGGGACTCCCAGCTCGTGATCAACCAGGTGAACAAGGACTACGACTGCCCGCAGATGGCGCCGTACGTGGAGGAAGACCGCAAGCTAGAACGCAAGTTCAACGGTTTGCGTTTCGAGCACGTCAAGCGGAAGGATAACCTCGCTGCTGACGAGCTGGCCAAGATGGCAGCAAAGCGCCGGAAGCCCCCGGCGGGGGTGTTCTGCCAGAAGCAAGCGGCTCCTTCCGTCGCCCCTCTGGCGACCGAAGGAACCCCCGCAACAGCAGGGGTCCATGCCGCTGACATAGCGGCATGCGTAGGCAGGGAGACCTCGCGGAGGGGGCCCTCCCGGAGGATGATGCCACCGCAGAGCGAGTGGCCCGGCAAGCCAAGATGTACGTCGTGGTAGACAGGAACCTCTACCGCAGACTTGCAAATGGAGTCAAGCTCATCTGCGTGCCGCAAGACAAAGGGCGCGCGTTGCTGGAAGAGATACATCGAGGCACATGCTCCCACCATGTGGCCTCCCGGACGTTGGCTGGCAAGGCGTTTCGGCACGGTTTTTACTGGCCCACGGCCCTGGCCGACGCGGAGCAGCTAGTGAAGACGTGCGAAGCATGCTAGTTCCACTTGAAGAAGAGCAACCAGCCGGCGTAGGCCCGACACATCAACCCTTCCTCGTGGTCGTTCGCGGTCTGGGGGCTCGATATCGTCGGTAAGCTACCGAGAGCAGTTGGTGGTTACGAGTATTTGTTCGTTGGGGCTGGGTCGTCGGCGGGCGTGATGACGGCGCCACTAGCCCCTGTGTCAGTCGGGTCAGTGGCGCCGCCGGCGTCCGCGCGCGCCCTCTTGCTCGGTGTGGCGGGCGGGGAGTCGTTTCTCCCCCTCTTGCTGGCGCCCGCCGGCGAGTCGGTCCTCGGGGGGTTGTGCCAGAGCGTGAAGCCCCGGAAGACCCCCCGAGCGGGCGGCACCGTGGGTGCCCGGGGGGTCGCCGCGACCCGGGGCATCGCAGGAGTCAGTGACGAAGATGCCGTGGCGTCAGGGGCCGGACCCGAGAAGGCTACTGCTGCGGCCTCGGCAGCTGTTGCTGCTGAAGCCGTTGCCGGGTCACGGATGGTCCTCGCCGAGGCATCAGCAGATGACCCCGGGGCAGCTGCCGCCGCGGTGCTGGCGGCCGCTGCTAGGGCAGATGTCGCCGCCGTGATCCCGGTCACTCCCGCGGACGTGTGCGCTGCCGAGGTACCAACGGGCGACCCTGAGGTGGCTGCCGCCGTGGGGCTGGCGGCCGCTGCCGGGGCCGATGTCGCCGCTGGGGAAGGTGCCACCGCGGCCGCCGAGGAGATAGCCGCAGGCGCTGCATACGCCCTTGATCTCCGAACGATCAGGGGCGCATCGTCGCTGTCCTCATCGTCGTCGTCCATGGGGACGACTTCCGGAGACGCTGTAGCCTGGCCCGCCTCGTCATCCAGGGATTGGAGGGAGGGCCAGCTGATCTCCGACTCGCCCCCGCTCTCCTCGACCACCTGCTTCCCGCGAGGTGCTGGCAGGGGGGCGCGGGGGGTCCGAGTGGGGGTGTTGTCCATCAACCCCCATTCGTTGCAGGGCGGGAAGGCGGCGACGATGTCGTTGAGCGCCGCAACGCCGGCATGGAGGGAAAAGACCCCCGGCGGGAACCTCGTTGATTGGAAGGTTTCGCCGGAGATTCCCCTCATCCACACCTTGAGGGTTTCCAAATCCACGCCGTCCTGGTGGAGGCGTGTCCTGTCCCCAGGACCCGGGTACATCCACATGGGCCGGGAGCGCAGTTGGAGCGGCGCGATGCGACGGTTGATGAAGGTACGTGCCACGTCCACGTTGGTGAGCCCTGCTAGCCGCAGCGCCTTGATCTTCTCCACGATGGGGAGGAGATTGGCGTCGCGGTGGTACCTGTCCTGCCAGCTGCTGTGGGGTTGCGGCAGCTCCGTGGGCTTCCACTCGGACCCAGCACTCTTGGGGGTCTTCCACTCGGACCCAGCACCAGTCGACCCGCCACTCCTTCTCAATCTTCTTCCCCGACCGGATGATGAACTCGGATTTCATCTAGTCGCAGGCGCGGAACACCACCCCCCACGACATTGCTTTCGCGTTGTCAATCCGAGGGTAGAAATAGTGACGGAAGAGCGCCACCGATGGCATCACCCCCACGAACGCTTCGCAGAGGAATTGGAAGGTGGCGAGGAGGAACAGCGATGTGGGGTGAACCTGCGCAACCCGCAGCTGGTACGACTCCATCAGCGCGTGGAGGAACAGCGAGAATGGCGGCACCAGCCCAGTGAGGAGGAAGCGCTCGAACACCCGGAAGTCATTGTCCTGGTGCTCGGCACCCGCCGGGAAGATCACGATCTCCCCATGCTTGTTGAACTTGGAGGCAACGGCATGCCGGATCTTGTCCAGGGCCTCGCCGTTGTAGCCAGGCCGAGGCGCATCGGGGCCCACGTGTCGGTTGAGGGCGTAGCCTGGCAACCGACCTGGGAAAAGCTCGTCCGGGAACAGGTGTTGCCGGCCCACGCCCGGGGGCTACTGTCGCACTAGTGGAACCCGGGGTACCACCGTTGCGCGACGCGTGGGCTTCATCTCCGAGTTCCCGGGAGAGTCTCATCCCGGGCTGCAGCCACGAGCAGTCCGGCAAGCTACCAGCCTGGAAGGGCTAGCGGGGCATCGGGGAATATTCCCGCCTGGACACCTCCCGGGAAGGCCCTTGCTCGGAGGGGGTTCCCGGATGTGGTCAGGCCTGGGCGCCTCCCGGGAAGCCACTTGCCGGGAGGAGGGGTTCCCGAGCACAGGCTCCCGCCACAAGGGTGGGGTCCGGCGGGCAGAGGAGCGGCGCCACGCATGCGCGTGCCACGCGTCGAGTGCACAGTCTCGCCAGGGCAAGGAGTGAGGCGCACGGCGCATTAAATGAGCCGACAGGAGGGGCGTTACCCATCTAAGTCAGATGAACAGTGGCTGTCCAATCCTACCTTTAGGGTTTTAGACCCCTAGCAGCAGAGTTGGCGCTCATGCACGCCCACCAGCGCGCCGAGGGGGAGTTGCCATGTCTCCCTGCTCGACACTTGTAATGCATGCACCGTGGCACCTGTGGCATCCCCTTAGTTATAAAAGGAGGACCCCCGCCGACGGTCAAAGGGGTTGGGTTGGTGGTTCGTTCGTTGGGTCTTGGGTTGGTTAGTCCGAGCTGAGCTCAGTCGGATCAGCTCACAGCTAGCTCCTAGTGATAACAGAGAGTAGCAAGGAACACTTAGCCAAAAGGGAGAGGGTGTCCGTGAACCCACCCGGCAACCTGTAAACACCTGGTTTTGTGGTATTACAAGCTCAGACAAGCAGGATGTAGGGTTTTTCACCTCCGGGTGGCCCGAACCTGGGTAAAAATGTGCATGCATGTGTCCTTAGCTTCCATGTATTCTGGGTACATTCTTTTGCAGTTCGTGTAAGCCATCGGCCACGCCCGCGATCGCCGGAGCGATCCCCGACGCCCCTGCCGAACCTAAAAGGGGGTGTGCCCGCACGCCCCCGGTGTCGAAGCCCCATTCAGCGACACCGGGCGACGGCCCCACAGCGAAGAAGGCCCGTGCTACCCCGCAGGAGCTTGCCGGGGGAGGCGCGGGCTCGATCTCACGCCTCGGCAAGGGCCAGAAGCTCAAGGAGGAGGCCACCAAGGTGAAGAAGCTGCCCCTCCAAGCCGGCAACGAGGAGCGCACTGTCACCGTCGGTGCGAACCTCAATGCCCAATAGGAAAGCGCCCTCATCACTTTCCTCCGGGAGAATGCCGACGTGTTCGCCTGGGATCCGTCGGACCTTCCCGGGGTCCCTAGGGAGGTGATCGAGCATCGATTCGCGGTGTGTCCAGACGCCCGCCCAGTCAAGCAGAAGATCCCCCGGCAAGCACAGGAGCGCAAAGATTTCATCAAGCAAGAAGTGGACAAGCTTAAAGCTGCGGGGGCTATCAGGGAAGTAATGTACCCCACTTGGTTAACTAATCCTGTAGTAGTACCCAAGGGGAGGATAAACTTTGCATGTGAGAAGATTTTAAAGATCTTCACCGTGCGTGTCCTAAAGATCCTTTCCCTGTACCTCGCATTGACCAAATAGTAGATTCCACTGCCGGTTGTGATTTCCTGTGTTTTTTGGATGCTTTTTCCGGCTACCATCAAATTAAGATGGAGTTGAAGACGAAGAAAAAACGGCGTTCATCACCCCGGTTGGCTGTTACTGCTACACGTGCATGCCATTCGGGTTGAAGAATGCGGGCTCAACATTCCAGCGTGCTTTACGCGAGTGTTTGGGATCCCAACTAGGCCGAAACGGTGAGACCTACATGGATGATATTGTCATCAAGTCAAAGCGCGGGGACTCGCTGATTGATGACCTGCGGGAAACGTTTGATAACCTCCGCAGGATTGAGCTCGAGTTGAACCCTGAGAAATGCACCTTTGGTGTAGACTCGGGGCAGCTTTTGGGCTTCTTGGTTTCGCACAGGGGGATTCAAGCCAACCCAAAGAAGATAAAAGCTATCGATAAAATGGAGACTCCCCGCAGGGTGAAGGATGTGCAGCGCCTCAACGGTTGCGTAGCGGCGCTGGGACGTTTCATTTCAAGGCTGGGCGAGCGCGCCCTCCCTTTCTTCAAGGTGATGAAGAAGAAGGGCCCAATCGACTGGACCCCCGAGGCTGAGGCGGCGTTCCAGGATCTCAAGCAGTACCTGAAGTCGCCGCCGATCCTCGTCGCCCCCAAGCCGGGCGAGCCGGTGCTACTCTACCTAGCGGCAACTGACCAAGTGGTCCGCCCGGTGCTAGTTGCCGAGAGAGAGGGAGACCTCTCGGAGGCTGAGTTTGCGGGGCAGGGGGCTGAACTAGCCCCGGCAACCGCCCCGGACCCGGGAACTGTCGTCGAGCCAGCAGCGTCAACACCGCGCAGGCGGCTCGGGCAGCACCCGGTGTGCTACGTCAGCACGGTGCTGCGCGACGCCCGCACGTGGTACCCGCAAGTGCAGAAGCTCTTGCAGGGGATCCTGCTTGCATCACGCAAGCTGCGCCACTACTTCCAGGCGTACCGCGTCACGGTGGTGTCGGGATTCTGCCTCGAGCGGGCCCTCACCAACCGTGAAGCCACCGGAAGGGTGGCCGAATGGAGGATGGAGTTGTCGGAGTTCGACCTACACTTCACCAACACCAAGAGCATCAAGAGTGCGGCTCTGGCTGCTTTCGTTGCGGAGTGGACTTCGACGGGCGTAGAAGAAGAGCCGAAGACCAGCCTGCCTGGCAAACTGGACGGAGGCCACTGGATCCTGTTCTTCGACGGCGCGTTCAGACTACAGGGAGCTGGCGCCGGAGTCGTCATCGAGTCATCCACAGGAGACCAGCTGAAGTTCGCGATCCAGCTCGACTTCCCCAACTCCACCAACAACACGGCCAAGTACGAAGGGTTGCTCGCCGGGTTGCGGTCGGCTATCGCCCTTGATATCAAGCGCCTGGTTGTTCGCGGGGATTCCCAACTCGTGATCAACCAGGTTAACAAGGACTACGACTGCCCACTGGTAGCAGCGTACATGGATGAGATCCGCAAGCTGGAACGCAAGTTCAAGGGTTTGCGGTTCGAGCACGTCAAGGACAAGGATAACTTCGGGGCTGACGAGCTATCCAAGTTGGTAGCAGGGCGCCGGAAGGTTCCGGCGGGGGTGTTCTGGCACAGGCATACTGCGCCTTCGGTGGCCCCCAAGCCGGCTGCCGAGGAAGCCCCCCCAGCAACCAAAGGAAACCCCGCAACAGCGGAGGTCCATGCCACTGATGTAGCGGCATGCATGAGCAGGGGGGAAACCCCGCCTTGGGCAGTGGATATCGCCCGCTACCTGAAGGGAGAAGCCCTCCCGGAAGATGACGTTGCCGAGGAACGTGTAGTCCGGCAAGCCAAGATGTACACTCTGGTGGACGGAAACCTCTACCGGAGGCGTGCAAATGGAGTGAAGCTCCTCTGCGTGCCCCAAGACGAAGGGCGCGCACTCCTGGAAGAGATACACCGAGGCACATGTTCCCACCATGTGGCCTCCCAGGCTCTGGCCGGCAAGGCTTTCCGGCACGGCTTCTACTGGCCTACAGCGCTAGTCGATGCCGAGCAACTGGTCAAGACGTGCGAGGGATGTCAGTTCCATGCGAAGAAGAGCAACCAGCCGTCGCAAGCCCTGCAAGTCATTCCATCCTCCTGGCCGTTCGCGGTCTGGGGGCTGGACATCATCGGCAAGTTGCCAAGAGCGGTTGGCGGCTACGAGTATCTGCTCGTGGCCATCGACAAGTTCTCCAAGTGGGTGGAAGTGGAACCAGTGCAGAAGGTGACCGCCCAGGCGGCCGTCAAGTTCTTCCAGGGCATCGTGTGCCGGTTTGGTGTGCCTAATGGCATCATCACCGACAACGGCACACAGTTCACGAGAGCAGCATTCCAAGCCTACTGCGAGAGCATGGGCACCAAGATCCACTTCGCGTCTGTTGCTCACCCGAGGAGCAACGGGCAAGCGGAGAGGGCCAACGCAGAGATGTTGCTGGGGCTCAAGACGCGAACCTTTGACAAGTTCAAAGGCCACGGGAAGCACTAGATTGAGGAACTCCAGCCCGTGCTGTGGTCGATCAGGACCACACCTAGCCAGGCGACGGGTGAAACCCCTTTCGCCCTTATCTACCGGGCAGAAGTCTTGCTGCCCCTCGAGCTCAAGCATGGATCCCCTCGAGTACGCGTGTACGGCAACCATAGCCAACACGAGCAGAGGGTTGATGATCTAAACTTCATCGAAGAACTTCGATGCCGGGCTGCACGCTACCAGCAGGGACTCCGCCGTTACCATGACAGGCGGGTCCGTCCCCGGGAGCTCGAAATCAGAGACCTTGTCCTGCGCCGGATACAAGGAACGAAGGCCGGGAATAAGCTGGCTCCGAAATGGGAGGGGCCCTTCCGGGTAGTGCAGGTAACCAGGCCGGGGGCTGTCCGGCTGGAAACCGAAGAAGGCTTGCCGGTGCAAAACAGTTGGAACCTTGCGCACTTGCGTAAGTTTTATCCGTGAAGCGGCGGAGCCCGACCCACAGGTGATGCTCCGGCAGCATGCCTCTCGAACTAGTGTAGCCGGGCAACCCCCGATTGTAAACCGCAAGTTTCTACGAATAAAGATAAGTGCTTTCCACTGAATTTCCAGTTGTCTCGATTATTTGCATGTTTTTTCTTCTGTCTCCTGCTTTAGGTGCACAGAAGTCTCGCTCCATCCTTGGTTGTGAGCAGGGGGCTGCCGGAGCCTCGAAAACAAAAACCCGTTACCGGGCTCCCCGCAACGCGCATCACGCAGAAGCTGCGTCCTCGAATGGAAGAGTGCTCACACCCAAGTTTGGCATCGACACTTCTGTGCCCGACGGCTGGGAGGCAGGAGGGTTATATGTGCTCTATCTGTGTTTGTAACATCCCAAAATTTCAAACCTTTACATGAGCATTGCACTCATAAGCATCATGCCACAATTGCATATTTGAATTCAAATTTGAATCTCAAAAGGGCTTTGGAAAGATTTTTGTTTCATTTTAAACCCTAGAGTTTACACCCATTTGAGCTTTGGATCTTCAAACCATTAAGGTTCAAGTATAAAAGGGGTTTATTGCATATATAAGCTATCCCATAATTTTTGGATAATTATTTGGAGTTGAAACAAATATTTTATTTAAATGGATATATATAGCCCTAAAGGCATTTATAGGGCAAATGTATTTTTATATATTTTATTTTGAGAGGAAAATACTTCCAAAAGTTGTATCATGGTATAACATGATTTTACAAATTTTCTGAGATTTATTTGGACCAATTTGGAGTTCAAACTCAAAAGATATCAAAGAAATGAGAAAAACAGAAAAAGAAAAGGCCTAAAAGAAAAAAAAAAGGGTAAACGGACCGGCCCGGCCGAATTGGGCCGAACCGGCCCAACTCCCTCGCGCGCGCCCCAGCCTAGCTGGCCCAGCCGCCCGCGCGCGCCCGAGCCACCGACAGGTGGGGCCCACCTGTCGGGGTCGTCCCCTACCTCAGGCAAGCGCCCGAAATCGCGCCGCCGTCCCCACGTGTGACCGCCACGCGCCATCACCGGGATCCGCCCCTCCGGACCTTCCCAAACCAAGCCGAGCGCGTCCTTATAAGCACCGCGGCCCCCTCCTCTTTTTCCCTCTGCTCCCCCTCGCTATCACGCCGCCAGGCTGCCCCGATTCCTCGCCGAAAAGCTCCGCCGCCGCCGCCGTTCAGCGCGCCGTCCCGACCTCGCCGGTGAGCATTACCGCCCGAGCTCACAAATTTCTGGAGCGTCTTCCCCTTGCGCTTCGTTTGACGCGCGCCATCTTCACTCCCGTGCGCTGCAGCTCCCCGCCGACGACCGCCCGTGCCCGCGCCGCCCGCCCGTTTCGTCCTAGGCGCCGACCGCGCCGTCCCCAAGCGCCGCCGACCACACCCCCGTCTCCGCCGTGCCACGCCGCGCCTCCCCGTGTCTTCCCCATCGCGCCCCCGTCGCCGGAGCACCCCCGCGCCGCCACGCCCGTGCCGCGCCGCCGCCGAACGCCGCCCACCAAAACCCTAACCCGCCGGTGAGCTTCCCCCGATCGATCTCGTTCGTCCATCCATCTCCAACGATGTAGATTAGATCGTCCTTATTCACTTAAACCGAACCGGTACCAACGAATAGGAATGCGCCACGTGGCACCCGAGTTATAAAATAAAAATGTAATTTTGTTTCCCCGGATTAATTAAAAGGCACTTTTGCAGATAGGCCCCTGTAACTTCAAATGATCATAACTTTAAATCTGTTTGGCCAAATTTAGTGATCCACACCTTTTTGGAATCCTTAGGAAGTGTAGAATATTTTGGCACTGTCCAATTTCTAATTTGAATATTTGAATCACATTCAAATTATAGATTAGGATTTTTATACCATTCAAATTATTTTATTATGCACTAGATTTTATTAGTTGCATTGTCAGGATTATTATTGTATCTATGCTAGCTATGATCTGTCCTAATAGTATAGGATACCTTTGCCATGACTTCACCACCAATTGCCATCGTAGTAGTAAGAGGCTATGCTATGATAATATACGAGGGTGGTATTGTTACAATGTGATACCGTTGAATTACAATATGATTTTCCTACTATATGGCAAAACAAGTAATTCAATGAACCATCCTGGGTGGGCTGCTTTGAGTTTTCGGATGTCGTCACGTTAGGTCCATGTCTGTGGGGCCCGCTGCGTCGTCTCTCCGTGTGATTCGGGAGCGTCCATGGTCGTCTCCCCGTGCGATTCGGGGAGCGCCTGCGTCACAATGTGGGATGCCACCCGGGGTAACCAGAAACTAGACTAGTTTCCTGTTTAGTAGCTTCCAGTACAACCACACGGTATTATGGGCTCTGCCAGGATGGATGTAAGAAATATGAACCCGGATCCGAGGTGACATCGGTATGTAGCAGTGTAGGTGGGGGCACGTCCCTCAGGTGGTTTGGGGGAATATGTTCTGAAAATTCCTGTAATCGATGCCGTTGCTACTCCACCTGGAGGACAGTAAGGGATTAACACGTCGATTTCTTGTGGATAAAGTATACCACCCCTCGAGAGTGGCTAAGCGCGCTTAACTTCCATCCCCTCGTCTCACTGCAGGCTTGCAGCGGGGGAAGGAGAGAGACGCCCCGCCCCATGCCCCCATCCACCATGCCGTCTATATATGGTCGTCTTCCTCGACGCACCGCGCCTCCCCTTCCCATCGTGTTCCTTCCCGGAGCTTCTTCCGTTCTTCGCTCCGCACTCACCCTACCTCCTTCTCTCCAACTCCTGCTTATCCAGGCGCGAGCGTCGCCAAGGTGTTCGACCAAACGCTCGGTTCCTCGTCGGCTCACGTGGGCGAGGTGTTTGCACAAGAGAGATGGCAGGAGAGGAGAAGAAGGCCGCGGAAGACTATGATGGGAAGTCGCAGCAGCCTGTAGGGCGCACGGCGGCGACGGCGACTGCGAGAGACTCCTCCGTCAACGCCTCCCTACCCGGCGGTAGTGAGTTCCAGTTTGTTCTTGGGTTCTTCCGGAGATCCCAATCCGCGCGGCGGCACGGCTCACAATTTGTTTGATTTCTCGTGCAGCCCATACGCCGATGGCGTCGTTCCAGCGCCTGGCCGCGGCTGGCTGTAGTAGCATGAACTACAACGTGCAGCAGTCGGTGACGAACGCCATCCACGGCCACGGCCACGGCCAGACGGGTCATCAGCACGGCGACACGCTCAGAGTAAGTTTCTTGGCAGCTGATATGTTGTTTCTTGGTCGGTGACTCGGTGCCAGACCCTGCAAGGACGCAATGCCGATACAAACGAGGCTCCTCGGGCTCGTCTCCGGCGAGGAAGCGACTCCGCTGTGGCTGTGGGGAACCTGAAGCGCCAGAGGCTTGAGCAGCAGGGAAATTTTGGCTTCGGCCATGGGCAGCCTCCGCTGCCCCTACCGCACCAGCACGACGCACGCGGGGTCAATTTGTTGTACCATACGCAGCAGCCATGCCTGCAATGAGTTGTTTTAACACCAACTGCCATCTTGCTTCTTGTTCAGTCGGCGGCCCCGAGAACCTTGAACCTGCTCGACCGTGTGTGCCAGTCAACCTCAGTCGACGTCGACTCGCCCTTCGGCTATAGGCAACCTCCTTCGGCGGGGCTGCCACTGCTCCCTAGCTACCAGTCAACGGGCGCGCCGAGAACCTTGAACCTGCTCGACCGTCTCGGCCAGTCAACCTCAGTCGACGTCCTTGCGCCCCTCATGTGCCTGGCTTGCAAAACCATGCCGATGAGAACGCTGTCCGATCCGAGTACCATGCACCACTGCATCTGCGAGTATTGCTTCAGGGCCGGCATTGCGTGCCCGAACTGCTGCCGTGACATAAACCTCGACCAGTCATCTTTGTCGGCCCAGGAGAAGTCCTCCCTTCCGCGATTCGAGCCCTCTATTCAGCGTCTCGGCCTGTCGTCTCGGCGCCCGCACTTCCGCAGATGCTCCCCGAAGCTGACCAGGCTTCTTCTCAGGTGCCACCGGTCCCTGACGTTCAGCCCGCAGAAGTGGCGGTGCCGGAAACCTTGAAACTTGGGCTGGGGTTCAGGTGCTGGGCATGCAAGATCTGGTTGGCGCCTTGGGTGAGCTACTACCCCAATGTGCCAGAGCATATCTGTGTCTGCTTCACTTGCTTCAACAACGGCAGCACCGCATGCCTGCTCTGCCCGCCTCGCCGCTAGCTCATCCGTCCATGCCGTCGTCATTCCATCATCTACCGCCCACGCTGCGAAGAAGTGTTTGCGCATGCATCACTGGCCGTCCATTCCAATTCTGGTTGGGGTTTTAGCATGACTTTGGTACTAATTCATTCGTTTTGCTGCATACTGTCACTTTGGTTATCCGCCTTTGCTTTGGCAAATGCTGCTCTGTGATAGACCATACTTACTGTGAATTTGGTTATCCGTCGATTCTTGTTAGTTGTTTTTCTGCTTATGATTGATTTGGTATAGAAAATAGATCAGACCATACTTACTGTGAATTCATTAATCTTTTGGTGGTTTCTGATGCTTCAGTTATCTGTCATGTATTGCTAGCAGTAGAGAAAATACTTGCTCTCTGTGGATGCCACTGTACTTGGACATCAGAGTTTGATTCAATCATATTTGGTTGGTTTCTGATGTTTTAATTATCTGGACACTGAGATCTCGTTTCTGAAGTGAAAGGAAATGTAGTATTCATTTATTAGAATCATCTATTGTGTTTAGCTGTCACAGACTTAGTACTGAGTTCTCTGGACATTATATGTCACATGGCGTGCAATTGAAACATACCGGGGATCTCTTAATTTGGACAGTGCTCTTGCTGATTCTATAGTTCTGTACTGCGCTTTGTGGATTAAGCTTATTGTGCTAGTTTGCGGGAAACCTGGAATTAAAATTTTGAAACGCAGTCATCCAGATCCTTGCCCACTGTTAGTTTCCAAGACCAAACTACCTACATTATGTGGATTTCCAGCGTCTTGTGTTGAGTTGTCAGATTAACTGGTAAGTTCTCTGAACATTATGTGTCTTGACAACGGAAAGACTCCAGACATCTGTTCTCAGCGAACTTTGTACTTAGGAAACATATTGTACTACTCTCTCCATTTCACAAAGAATGGCACGCACGTATTTCAAGATTTTGCTTTGACCAACAATTAGACTAATGATTTGAGGCTTATGTGTTACAAAAATTATATCATTGGATTCGTATTTCAAAAACATTCCAACGATATAAAATTTGTAACATATAATCTACATATAATTGGTCTAATCATTGGTCAAAGTTCGACCTCGAAAAGCGTGGGCGCCATTTTTTGTGAAATGGAGGGAGTAGCATGTCATTAAGCTAGCCTGCTAAAGTTTCTTCTAAATTATCCTTGCCCATTTTTAGTTTGCCGTGCCACTTCATGTGGCTTGTTTACAACTTACAAACCTAATCTTACCAGGGTTCACCGTACGCTGGAAATTTACTGATATTTCGGTAATTTCAGTTCTTGGTAATATTTACATTTATGTACAGACATTTCCAATTTCACTTGATTTCATGCCAAGTTCCGACTTCTAGAATTTTGGTCTAAGTTTCAAGTGAAAACGAAATCATGAATACAAGAACCGACTGATCATCCGAGGTAGCGAGGGACACCAGCAACATCCCCTGCCAGGGGTGGCCATTTGGTTTCAACCGAGAATTTTTCGGGCTTTTTGGTCATTCAGTTAGCAAGAAATGCCAACCGAAATATGGTTGGTTTTCAGCTAATCAAGAATTCGGTTAAACGTAAATTTTGGTTCAAAACCGATATAACCGAACTCGTGAACCGACAAGAAAATAGACAACACCCAATCATGAATTTTAGCCGAATTTCCAACACATATATGAGTCGAAGTCTTAAACAAAGAAACCTTGACATAACCGAAGGTTTTGCAGGCTCGAAGCTGCCTCAAAGTTCAGAAACACTTTAGATAACATATATAATAAAATAGATATAATTGCATAACAACATAGGTTTTAGCCTATTTCTCATTAATTTGGTTTATTCGGTTAACCGAGGATAATAACCGAATTCATTGAATTTCATTTGGTCAATTGTAGTTAGCCACCGAAATTAGTAATGGTTAAATATTTTTTTTGCGGGTAAGTAATGGTTAATTCGGTTTCAGTTCAGGTATAGTTTTTCACGCACACCCCTAATCCCGGGATGTGGAGTAGCTGATGTAGTAGAACTCGGTGAGGATGGCCGTGAAGAAGGTGAAAGCCGCACCAGCAGCAAACACACCCTTGCGCAACGTCTCGCACGACAGAGGGTCGGCGTTGATGATGCCCCTGTCCCGGGTGTGATATGCGTTACGGACTGATCCTGCCAGCAAGCACGCTGCTGCAATGAGGAACGTCAACCTGCAAATGGGAAGCAAGCAAGCATCTTGTTTATGAGAATTGCTATGGGAACTGCAACTGAATGACTTGGTTGAAATTTAAGTGGTGAGAATGGCCACACTATGCAAAGAACTGAGGTACAGTTGCTTCAAAAACTTAACATGAGTCAACTAAAGTGTAAAAAAGATTACGGAGTACTAATCAACCAAAGTGTGACAGATTGAAATTTACGATGAGAAGAATAAGAGCACGAGGGCGGTGCCGCGCGAGCAGAAGCAGCGGCTGGCGACCATGACGAGGACCTGCACGGCGGTGAGGAGGAGCAGCGCGGCGACGCCGTAGCCGGTGGCGACGTCCGAGTCGTAGACGCAGTAGCCGTACTCCTGGGCCGGGTCCGGCGTCACCGTGGCCTGCACTGCACGCAACATTTCGCCGTGGGTTACAACGGCTTGCTGGGCCGGGTCTACTGGGTTTGCTGCTGGGCCGGGTCTGGGTCCGGGCTTAATTACCTTGCTGCGGCGATGCTCGGCGGCGATGGCGAGGCCGAAGGCGGTGAGGTTGAGGAGGATGGCGGAGACCTGCACGATGATGCACCACGCCGTGGACGCCATTGCTTGCTTGGAGGATTGGGGGCGAACTGAAGCCCGAAGCTCGTCCTCGCCAAGTAAAAAAGGCAGTGAGTTTCGTGTCGGTCAAGGAGCGAGCTAACACGTACGCACGCACGCAAAGCTGAGTACTATTACTTTCGTGTCGGCGTTTGGTGCTTTGCCCCCTTTCTAAAATCGAACTAGATGCTGGGGATGAGACTTTGGTCTAAACAGGGAGGTGTTATGTAATATTGACTCTCATTCTGAATTGTTGTCGAAATATTACATGTATCTTAACGTTTTTTAAGAATAGATAGATACATATTTGGACAAGTTTGATTTAAGAATTTAAAATCAGAAAAAATACGTATACTGCAAAGTATTTAACTGGGGAATAAACTAGTGATGCTTAGCAGGTATGTAACGGCGATCGTTGAGCAGGGGTACCATGGAATAATTTAGACATGATTGGCTGTACATATTCATACATGTTAACATTGACACAAAGATGTTTTGATGGAATCGCAGTTTACGTTTAGATGACATCACATTGGTAGCTTAGCTTCAGAAGATTTACGTGACACTGCATAGTGCAACAGAATCGGTATCTTTTTTTCGAAAAGGGGAGCTCCCCGGCCTCTGCATCGAAGCGATGCACACAATCAATTTATCTCACGGGTCACATAAAGTGGAGACAAAATGAAGCCAAATAAAACAAATGTCCTGAAGATAATCTCTATACAGCTTGCAATCTAGCAACAGGCATGTCTTAAAGATAATCTCTATGCAGCTTGCAATCTAGCAACAGGCCGCCAGCTAGTCTGGTTGGAGATATCCCGAACGACGTCTCCAGTCGGGTGCACACAGAAACCGAAAGCTCCCGCTTGTTCACAGGGAGGAGGAGGGACCACAGGCGGTTTAATGCGGTGGCCCTGAAGATAACCTGCAAAAAAGACGTAACTCTGTATCGGTTAAAAGTAATATCATTTCTGCAGTTCCAAATAGCCCAACAAACAGCAGACACTCACACCCATATGTGATCTTTAGTCTTTTTGTCAACCCCATCTAACCAGTTCCTAAACATATTAGAAATTGATGGTTGAGGAAAATTAAACGCAAAATAAAAAATTCGCCACACCATTTGGGCATAGGAACAAGAGATGAATAAATGATAAGTGGACTCATCGACGTCACAAAAACAACATTTCATACATCCCGTCCAGTTTCTTTTGGCAAGATTATCTTTAGTAAGCACCACAGTTCGGTAAAATCACATAAAAATCGTAACTTTGAGGGGGATTTTTAGCTTCCAAATATATTGACGCGAGAAATCCATGGGGCTATCCATTATATCTCTATACATAGATTTGACCGAGAAATCTCCAGAAGGAGATAGCTTCCACCAAAATCTGTCCGGCATTGTGGATAGATTAACCATCATTAATCGCTAGACTAAGTGCAACCAAGCTGCCCACTTATCGTCAGTTAGTAATCGTCTGAACTCAAGGTTCAAGGGTACCGTCGATAAAACATCGGCAACAAGAACACCTTTCCGTTGCACGATGTTAAATAATGATGGGTATTGACTCGCAAGAGGGCTATCCCCAGCCAAGTATCTTCCCAAAATCAAGTACCACGAACATCCCCTAAAATAAATTTGCCTTTGATAAAGAACTCATCTTTTACCCGTGTTAGGCCCTTCCAAAAAGGAGAGTCAGACGGCCGTAGCTTGGCTTGGGAGAGAGTGTTAGAATGAAGATACTTATTACGAAGGAGCTGCTGCCATAGACCATCTTCATTAAGTAGTTTAAACAGCCATTTGCTAAGTAAACACTTATTTTTGCGGTCCAGCTACTCAATGCCCGGTCCGTCCTGGTCTTTCGGACGACAGATAATAGCAGAATCGGTATCTGTTATGGTAGAATGCTGCACAAAAGTGCAAGCTACTCCTTTCGTAAGCCATCCATAACCTGATTCACCTCTGGAATGTCTTCGGTGCCGGCAGTCGAACCTGCAAGACAAGGCAGTGAGAAAAAAACATGGCACTGATAAAAGATACAAACAAAGAGATCGAGGGGGAAACGATGGCAGTACACTTACACGATGGTAAACGCTTCTGGTTTCTAATATTCCCTCAGATCCATAGTAATTGTCATGGATTTAGTATAAAGTTTATTAAATCCAAAACACTTATCATGGATTGGAGTGATGCGTTCCATTTACGTCCAAAAAGTTGACCCACCATGCTTCTCAACCTCGATTGTTTCCCTTTTCAAAACCTTCATTTTCTGGTGCAATTTCGGTAGTGCGTTCACAAGACCTGCAGGTTCTGCAAAGTTGAGTAGGCATACATTTTGAACCATGGTTAACTGAACAAAAGCAGTACTACATAATTAATAGGTAGCTGAACAGTCCGGACCAAATTTGGAATATATAGGGATATGGTGTTTTTGATTTATTATGCGAAGCTTTCCGTAAAGAAAAAAGTCCATGTAAAATGCATACGTGAACTTTGTTGTTTATTACTTATTATTCTACTATTTTTTATCATTTTAATTGAGTTTCCATTGAATTATATAATGATTTGAGGGTAATTCTCTCACCCTATGAATTTAACCATGTTTGAAAGATTAGAAGACTGCGTGAAAATAGATTTGTTTGTTTTTAGTGTTTTTAACTTTCAGGGACCTTCTGAAACTCAATAAATTCCAAGATTTTCCGTGAGCCAATATTTGAAAGATTAGAAGACTGCGTGAAAAGGACGCCCCAGTGTGACCCACCAGGCTCAAGGAGGGGTTGCGTGCCCACCCCGTGACAAAAAGAATTGAAGTGCATAGTGATATCTTGTGACATTAGTGATATTCTTGTCTGCTGGAGGTTGTGCTGAGATTCAACTTCATGTTGAAGTCCTTAATGCCATACTCTGTTTGTCTTAATCTCGGGGTAGAAGATAATATCAACTATGCCAGGGGAGTATTAGTGAGATGTGTAATAGCTCTCTATTATTGCATGTGATGCTCATATGAATGTTATCAATTACAACTAAGTTCTTGCATAGTAAAGTAACTATCTTTTTATGCTATATTTATGCCATCAAAATTATGAGAGTAGACAAGTGAACCCATGTACTCCGGTCCTATTTTAATCATAAGACTTTTATCTTATTTATTTTGCACTTATTTACTAGTTGTCCAAAACTTGCCAGTACCAAAAAACCCAAATTAAAAATCCTCTTTCATTTACTACTTTGCTTATTTGATACTCCCTCCGTTCCACAAAATACCTCATTTAATTTTGTCTTCTTTGCATCTCGTTTTCACTTGACTTCCGCACCCAGCAAATAATTGATCACACTCATCTACTATTAATCCAATAAGAATGGTCAGGCATAGGGTTCGGAATTTCATTCCCCTTCTCAAAAAAGAAAACAAGGGGTGGGAATTTTACTCAGTACTCAGCAAGCAGCTCTACTCATTTCATGCTCGGCTCATTTAGAATTCAACTCAGACACTAGAAACGAGATCTGTCTTGATCCAAGTGCACAAATCTTTATGAGTTGTTTTGTGAGAAGTGGTGACAGCAATAAACGGGTTAGGGGTTTAGTTGGGCTCAAGTGACAAAATGGGCCGACATATGCGTAAAGCCCATCTACAATCCCGACCTAATTTGCGGACTCATCAATCCCGATGCGACCAAACGGCTTTTCTCGGTTAAGGGGTTAATTGACCGTGATTAGTTAGGTCAGGGACCGAACACCCGGGATTAGGAGGATAGGGTTTGATTCCGACGGGTTCTACGAGTTGAAGATTTAAAATGGACATTTCTCTAGATTCAACCACGAATGAAAGAGTCATGATCTAACGCCAAACAAGGTGCCGGGAACTCTAAGAGCCGGTACCAACAAATTTTATTTTGAGAACTCATAATTTTATGATGTTTTATTAGGAAAAAAATCGACACTTTTTTTAAGCAATTCCTCCTATATAACTTTCTTTAGCAAAATCCTTTTCACTGCTGCAGTTTATTAGTGTAGCAAATCCTTTTTACTGCCGTCTTTTCTTTTCTTTTTCTTTTTTTTGAGAGGAATTACTGCCGTCTTTCCATTAGCAATTTTTAGCCAAATCAGTTTAGCTGGGCTATCCTAAACACAGCAGGCCCATACTGGCCCGCTTAATTTCCATCCTCTCGTCTCCTTCCTGCAATTCCAGTTTTCATGCTTCGAGAAATCACTTGCAGGCTTGCAGCGGGGGAAGGAGAGAGACGCCCCGCCGGCGTCCCATCCGTCATGCCGTCTATATATGATCGTCTTCCTCGACGCACCGCTCCTCCCCTTCCCATTGTGTTCCTTCCCGGAGCTTCTTCCTTCCGCACCCTCCCTACCTTCCTCTCCCCACTCCTGCTTATCCGGTCGCGAGCGTCGCCAAGGTGTTCGACCAAACGCTCGGTTCTTCATCGGCTCGCGTGGGCGAGGTGTTTGCACAAGAGAGATGGCAGGAGAGGAGAATAAGGCCGCGGAAGACAAAGCTGGGAAGTCACAGCAGCCTATAGCGAGCACGGCGGCGACGACGACTGCGACTGCGGGAGACTCGGACTCCTCCGTCAACTCCTCCCTGCCTGGCGGAGGTGAGTTCCAGTTCGTTGTTGGATTTGATGTGTTCGTTTCTTCCGGAGATCCCAATCTCTACCTTGTCTGCTCGTCCGCGCCGCGGAACGGCTCACAATTTGTTTGGTTTCTCGCGCAGCCCGTCCGTCGATGGCTTCGTTCCCGCGCCTGGCCGCCGCGGCTGCTAGCAGTAGCATGAACTACAACGTGCAGCAGTCGGTGACGAAAGCCATCCCCGGCCACGGCCAGACGGGTCATGAGCACGGCGACACGCTCGGAGTAAGTTTCTTGGCACCTGCTATGTGTTCGTTTCTTGGCAGTTGATGTGTTCGTTTCCTGGCATCCATATGAGTTCGTTTCTTTCCTTCCTGGCATCTTGTTTCTTGGTGGGTGCCAGACCCAGCAAGGACGCAATGCAGATAGAGACGAGCATTGGGCTCGCATCCGGCGAGGACATGACGCCACTGTGGCTGCGGGGAACCTGAAGCGCCAGAGGCTTCGGGGGAATTTTGGCTTCGGCCATGGGCAGCCTCCGCCGCACCCACCGCAGCAGAGCAACACACGCGGGGTAAATGTGTTGTAACATATGCACCAGCAATGCCTGCGATGAGTTGTTTTAACACCAACTGTCATCTTGTTTCTCGTTCAGCCTTCTTCGGCGGCGCCGACAACATTGAACCTGCTCAACCGTGAGCCCCCAATCGACGTCGACGCGCCCCTCATGTGCCTGGCTTGCAAGACCATGCCGATGCGTCAGCTGCCCGATCCGAGGACCATGCACCACTGCGTCTGCGAGGATTGCTTCAAGGCCGGCAGCACCGCGTGCCCGCAATGCCGCCAGTCATCTTCGCCGGCGCAGGAGAAGTCCGCCGTTCCGCAATTCGAGGCCGCTCTCCAGCCTCACGGCCAGTCATCTTCGTCGGCCGCACTTCTGCAGATGCTCCCCCAAGCTGGCCAGGCTTCTTCTCAGGCGCCACCGGTCCCTGACGTTCAGCCCACAGCAGCAGTGGGGGCTGCGGCAAACGACCCCAACTTCGACTGGAGAACCCTGATTGTCAGGTGTTGGGAGTGCGACAACAGGGTGGCGCCTTGGACGACCTACTGCCCCAATGTGCAGGAGCATCGCTGCGTCTGCGAAACTTGCTTCAACAACGGCAGCACCGCGTGCCTGTTCTGCTCTGCGGCAAACAATCCCAACTTCGACTGGACAACCTTGATCGTCAGGTGCTGGGAGTGCGACAACAGGGCGGCGCCTTTTACGACCTACTACCCCAATGTGCAGGAGCATCTCTGCGTCTGCGAAACTTGCTTCAACAACGGCAGCACCGCATGCCTGATCTGCCCGTGTCGCCGCTAGCTCATCCGTCCACTCTGTCGTCATTCCATCGTCGACCATCCACGCTGCGAAGAAGAGTTCGCACATGCATGACTGGCTGTCCGTTCCAATTCTGGTTGGGGTTTTAGCATGACGCTGGTACTAATTCATACGTTTTGCTGGATACTGTCACTTCGATGATCCACCTCTGCTTTGGCGAATGCTGCTCTGTGAAGTGTATAGATAGATCAGTGATTCATTGACTCTTGTCAGTTGTTATTCTGCTTATGACTGATTTGGTACAGAGAATAGATCATATCATACTGGCTGTAAATTCCATTGTACTTTTACAACAGAGTTTATTCATTAATCTTTTGGTTGTTTCTGACGCTTAAGTTATCTGTCAAGTAATGCTAGCAATTAATAAGCTACTTACTCTCTGTGGATGCCTCTGAACTTTACATCAGTGTTTGATTCAATCATCTTTGGTTTGTTTCTGATGCTCTAATTATCTGGATACTGAGATCTCGTTTCTGAAGTGAAAGGAAATGAAGTATTCATTTTTTTAGAACCATCTATTGTTGTTTAGCTGTCACAGATTTAGTGCTGAGTCCTCTGGACATTATATGTCACATGGCTTGCTGATTCTACAGTTCTGTAGTTCGCTTTGTGGATTAAGCTTATTGTGTTTTGTTTGCGGGAAACCTGGATTTAAAAGTTTGAAAAGCAGTCATCCTAAGATCCTTGCCCACTGTTAGTTTGCTAGACCGAACTACCTACATTATGTGAATTTCCAGCCTCTTGAGTTGAGTTGTCAGATTAACTGGTGAGTTCTGTGAACATTATGTGTCTCAGCTACGGTAAGACACCAGACATATGTTCTTAGTGAAGTTTGTACTTATGAAGCATGTTGTATTAGCCTGTCATTAAGCTAGCCTACTAAAGTTTCTTCTAAACTGTCCTTGCCCATTTTTAGTTTGCCGTGCCACTTCATGTGGCTTTTTTACAAGCCTAATCTTACCACGGTTCACTATACGCTGGAAGTTTACTCATATTTCTGTAATTTGATTTCTCTGTAATATTTACATTTATGTCAGACATTTCCAATTTCACTCGAGTTCACACCAAGTTCCAACTTGTAGAATGTTGGTCGAGTTTCAGTCAAATGAAAACGAAAATCATGAATACAAGAACGGACAGAACTAACGGTCGACTCCCTTCTGGAGGCGGACGCCATGGCCACTACCGCTCCCTCTCCTTCTCCGGCGCCGATCTCCTTCCCCCGCCGCGGCAATTTCCCCATTCCCCACCTAGCCAACTCTCCGGCTTCCCCTGTTTCTCCTCCTGTGCGGACGGCGGAGGATTGGTCTCTCGCCGCTCGCAGGCTTCAAGCGTATTTTGATCAACTCACTCCCTCCTCGGCGATTCCTCCTTCCCCGTCCCCAGAGTACGATTCTTTTTCGGTGCTTTTCGAGGATTTGCTGGAGGCGGGCTACGAACATCTAGACGCCTTCCGCTGCATCTGCCAGGAAGATGCGGCCCGTCATCGCTCCAGGGCATGCACCGTTCTGCTTCTTGCGTACTTCCTGAAGGCTTGGCCGCATTTTGTTCCTGCGGAGCTCCCTGCGGCTCCGGCTTCTCTTCCGCTGGCTCCTTGCACCGCCCCCACGCTACACGAGGAGCCCCCGCTTCTGGACTATCGCTCTGGCCATCGTTTTGCTAAGGAGATCTTTGCCAAGCTTCATCAGCCTGTTCACCCGCTCAGTCAGAAGAACAACTTCATTATGGTGGTTTCTTTTGGGCGTGCTGACTTCCGCTTGTCTCACCTCTCCGTTGCTCAGGCCGTTGAGGCTGCAATTGGTGGCCGCGCAGACCTTCTGTAAGTTCTTCACCTGCGGGACAGAGTGTTCAGGTTTTCTGTCTGCAGCAAGCTTGTGGGTCTCGAAGTCCTTCGTCTCCGATCGTTCTCTTGCAAGAATTTTAAGTGCTTCTTCCACCTCTGGGGCTATGGTGGACCTAACTGGAGGCAGGAGTTTTCTTCCTGGTCTCGTGAGCAAGAGGAGGAGTGGCAGATCGTGCAGTCGAACAAGCATCGAGTTTCTGTCGCCTTTCAAGTTTGGTGTTGGATCCACCCTCAAGCACAGAAATTCTCAGCGGCTTCCTCGTTCCAGGCGCAGGCGTTTGGCTTTTGCTGAGAAAATCTCTTATGAGGCTTGCCTGGGATATGATAACCCGGCTGACAGAGGCGTTCCTTCTTCTTCTTCTCCGGCGCCGTCGAAGTTTTTCCTCGTCGGAGAGATTCAAGTTCCTTTTCTCTTCGCCTCGCTTGTCCTCGGTTCTGGTGCGAGACTCTGTGCAGGCCGCCCAGCTTAACCCAATGGTTGAGGTGGCACACGAAGGTGACTTGGTCTTTGCTCTCCCGTCATCTGCGTGCCCGATTTTTCAGTAGATCATGATGACATGGGCTGCAGCCCTGCCTGCAGGGCTACCCGTCCGGTCTTGTCCCGGCTGTTCCTTACGGCTGTCTTAGAGCAAGAGCAATGCGAGGATAGTCAGAAAAATTTGGGGCCACGCGTGTTAGGAAGGAAAAACTGTCCAACGTGCGCTTCTGCTGGACTCCTCTTGTGGACCCACCTGTCAGAATAAAACAATGTAGTTCTCCCAACCTCCTCTGTCTCCGGCTCCTTCCTCTCCCACGAAATCTCCAATCTGCCTCAATCCTTTCTTCCTCAGCCTCCGAATCAACCAAATCCACAGCCCCGAATCTCTTCCAAAATGCCAGATCCGATCTCCCCTTCAACAAATTCGTGGGCGGCTTGCCGGGCCAGCTCGATTTGATGCTCCCGACGGCCGATGGAGATGGGGGATGGGGAGGAGATGCTCCGGTAGGCGGCTGCAGTCGTGCGCACGGACGAAGAGGAGGCAAGGCGCGCGGCGAGGTGCTCACTGGACGGACTTAGCCGCCGGACGAGGAGGAGGCAAGGCGCGCGGCGGCCGGACATGCGGCGAGGTGCTCACTAGACGGACTCACGGGCCGAACGAGGACGAGGCAAGGCGTGTGGTGGCCGGACGAGGATGAGGCAAGGCGCGCGGCGGCCGGACATGCGGCGAGGTACTGCAGTTATACAATTGAACTCCTTAATTTGTTGCATCTAGATGTTGTTGGATGGTGATTTATTTTCTATGCCATGAAATCGTTGGTTATAAACATGTACGAGCATGAACATGTAATAGTCTTTGAGCCTGAACATGTTAACACAATGTTGGATTTCATGCCAAATGAAAACATTATGGGTTAATAAAGGATACTTCAGATTTCATGAGAAATTAATACCGTACAACAATTTTCACTAATAAAACAAAAATTCTAGGCATCATCGGCTCCAAACTTTTGCCATATGTGCTCCACCAAGTCATCTTTTAGTCGACGATGCATCGTCCGATCACGTATTTCAGTGTCTGTTTGAAGTACCCTAGCAAATTCTTGAATTGGACCATGACCGTATCCTGTTAATGGCACTGGGTCGATGCCCTCATCGTAATCCAAGTCATACTGAACTTGATAGTCATCTCTCTCATCCTCAACTATCATGTTGTGCAATATCACACATGCATACATGATATCTGCTAGTGCACTTCTATCCCACAATCGTGCTGGGTTACGTATAATGACAAATCTTCGCTACAAAACTCCAAATGCTCTTTCCACATCTTTTCTTACTGATTCTTGATGTTGTGCAAATCTCTTATCTTTCTCACACTGCGGCAGGGGGATTGTTTTCATTAATGTAGCCCACTCTGGATAAATACCATCTGCAAGATAGTAGCCCTTCTTGTACACATTTGCATTGACCGTAAACTCTACTTCAGGAGCTCTCCCTTGCAGTAATTGTGTGAACAAAGTTGACTAATTTAACACATTTATGTCATTGTTAGACCCTGCCACACCAAAATATGCATGCCAAATCCAAAGATCATGTGAGGCAACAGCTTCTAGCATAATGGTGGATGCTCCAATATCACCACGAGTAAATTGTCCCTTCCAAGCAGTTGGGCACCTTTCCCACTCTCAATGCATACAATCTATACTTCCTAACATGCCAGGGAAACCTCAATTCTCGCCAACATGAAGTAAGTGTCTGGTGTCTTCACTAGTGGGCCTTTTTAGATATTCTTCACCAAAATTCTTCCTCACACCTCTCGCAAACTTGGTCAAGACTTCAATGGCTGTGCTTGCAGCAATTCTCAGATTTTCATCTAGACTATCAGCAGGGCAGCCATAGGCTAGCAGGCGCATGGCTGCAGTGCATTTTTGGTGTGGCGAATGCCCAGGCTTGCCAAAGGCATCAAACCTTTGGCAAAAATAAGGGGACCACTCACTAAGTGTTTGTAAAATGCGAAGAAATACATGCTTCCTCATACGTGAAGCGATCCTCCCCTTTACTAGGGTTTGATCTCTGTGCTTACGGTGCTAGTCCCTGGATCGACTCACTAGCACACACAGTTTCATGATGAAATATACAGAAGCAAAGGTCAAAATACTTTATTACATCGCATCATCCAGAATTTAATAGTACTTACAACCTCGCATGACCTCTGGGCCAGCATAAAACAAATACTGTTTCACATCATAAAACAATGTTTCAAAATACTGCAGCGGAAAAGGGTAGAACATAAGGGCCACACTATTCCAAGGTGAGAGCATTTTGGAATGTAAGCACATGACCCATGACAAAACGACGAACCTCACTCATCGTCGGATCCACCTGCATTGTTAATTGCAGCCACTACGTGGTTAATCCATTTGAATGTATTGGCAAGCTCACTAGAGTTATAAAGGACCTACCAAGTACTTGCATGGTTTGGCTAAGTGGAGTTTGGCTATTTTGCATAAAAGCATTATTATTCAAATCTTATCATTTTTAGACAAATAGTTTTGAATTCTATTGGACACGGGGTAGAAACACCCATGCTCCTATTAACCTAGGCACATTGAGTAGAAACATCAATGCTCCTACCCAGTTCAAACCATTCATTTTATTAGGAAATTGGAATGAGTAAGACTTTTCTTACAGCTCCAATATCTAGTTGCTCATAATTGTCCGTAACCGGGGACACGGCTAAGTACTTAGTTTGACACTTTGAGGTTGTACACATTCCCCACAAGAATTCGACGTGTTAATCCCTTGCTGTCCTCCGGGTGGAGTAGCAACGGCATCGACTTCAAGAATTTTCAGAACATGTTCACCCAGACCACCTGAGGGACCCGCACTCTCACCTACACAACTACCTCAGTACAATCCCTCGGATCTGGGTAAACATTTCTTACTCTATCCAGGCAGAGCCCATATTACCATGTGGTTGTACGGGAAGCTACTAAATAGGAAACTAGTCCAGTCTCTGGTTATCCCAAGTGGCATCCCACATTGTGACGAAGGCGCTCCCCGAATCCACAGGAGAGACGTCCATGGACGATCCATTCCTGAATCCACAAGAACTCGACTCAGATGGACCCATAGAAATGGACCTAACGTCACGACATCCGAAAACTCAAAGCAGCCCACCCAGGACGGTTCATTGAATTACTTGTTTTGCCATACACTAGGAAAACTATATTTGTAATTCAATAGTATCACATTGTAATAATAGCACCCTCGTTTATTATCATAGCATAGCAATTTACTACTACGATGGCAATTGGTGGTTACGAAATGGCAAGGGTATCCTATACTACTAGGAGAGATCATAGCTAGCATAAATACAATAATAACCCTAACAATGCAACTAATAAAATCTAGTGCATAATAAAATAATGGGTAAATGATCAAAGTGAACTTGCCTTGATAGTAGTTGGAGTTCAAACACTCGTCACAATTGCAAGGTTCGCTCTCCGAGAATACTATACAATCAACAAACATACACATACATAAACACACCATACAAGCAAAAGAATATGTATGTCATGATGCAATGCAAAACATGTGACACGAGTTTGGTTTATTTTATTTGGGTGATCTACTAACCCAAGGCATTGATAATTAAGCACATGCAATTAGGGTTTTTAAATAAATTGCAATGGCTAGGGTTTAAACCCTAAAATGAGGTTTTATTGGCATCAGCCAAATAGATTAATTTAAAATATTTATTTCTCTCTACCATTGGACAGAGGACAATAAAAAAAAATTTTGGGCACTGGTTTCATTCAAAAAGGACTTCTAAATAATTAGTTATGATTTAAATGGCATAAAACCCTAATCTGTAATTTGAATGTGATTCAAATAATCAAATTTGAAATTGGACAGTGCCAAAAGATTCTAAACTTCCTAAGGATTCCAAAAAGGTGTGGATCACTAAATTTGGCTAAACAGATTTAAAGTTATGATCATTTGAAGTTGCAGGGGCTTTTCTGCAAAAGTGCCTTTTATTAGTTTCGGGGGACTAAAAAATTACATTTTCACTTTATAATTCTAGGTGCCACGTGTCAGCATCTAATTGGTGCGTACCGGTTCGGTTAAAAATTAAAACGGGATCTAATTTTAGCCCTCGGATCCGGATCGGACGGACGAGGGGAGTTCTAGGGTTTACCGCGGCGGCGGCAGTCACCGGAGACGGAGGGGATCGCGGCGCGGGCACAGGCGCGGCGGTGTGGGGTCCTGCGGCGAAGCTGACATCACGGGGGTGGCCAGGGACGGCGCGGCGCGGCACGGCGGAGACGGGGGCGCGGTCGGTGTGGGCTCGGGCGGCGCGGGTCGTCGCCTAGGTCGAAGAAGACGCGGCGGCGCGGGTGCGGCTCCGGCGAAGCTTCGGGAGGTGGTGCGGGCGGCGCTGCAGGGCATAAAGATGGAGAAGAAGCGCGTCAAACGAACCGCGAGGAGGAGAGAAAGAAGATGGGGGAGGTCCGGTCGTGCTTGGCGTACCGTGCAGGTGGCAGCGAGCTCAGGACGGCGGCGGGCGCGGAGCTTCTCCGGCGAGCGATTCCGGCGGCCTGGCGGCGTGATAGCGAGGGCGAGCAGAGGGGAAGAGGAGAGGGGCGCGCTGGCTTTAAAAGGACGCGAGCGGCTCGGTTCGGGAAGCTCGGGAGGGGCGGATCCCGGTGATGGCGCGCGGCACGGGATTTCCGGCCGCCTTCCTTGCGGGGAAGAAGACCCCAACAGCTGGGGCCCACCTGTCGGTGGCTCACGCGGCACGGGCGAGCGGCTGGGCCGGCTGGGCTACGGCGCGCGCGAGGGAGTTGGGCCGGTTCGGCCAAATTCGGCCGGGCCGGTCCGTTTGCTCCCCTTTTTTTTTCTTTTACCCTTTTCTTTTTCTGTTTTTCTTATTCCTTTGATATCTTTTGATTTTGAATTCCAAATTGGTCCAAACAAGTCCCAGAAAATTTGTAAAATCATGTTCTACCATGATACAACTTTTGGAAGTAGTTTCTCTTCAAACTAAAATATGTAAAAATACATTTGCCCTATAAATGCCTTTAGGGCCATATATCTATTTAAATAAAATACTTTTTCAACTTCAAATAATTATCCAAAAATTATGGGATAGCTTATATATGCACTAAACCCCTTTTTTACATAAAACCTATTGGTTTGAAAATCCAAAACTCAAATGGGTGTATACCCTAAGGTTCAAGTTGAAATTAAAACTTTTAAAGCCTTTTTGAGATTCAAATTTGAATTCAAATATGCAATTGTGGCATGATGCTCATGGGTGCAATGCACATGTAAAAGTTTGAAATTTTGGGATGTTACAATACGATACCTTCGGCGGAATTGCTTGTCCGTGTAAACTGGGTTGTCGTCGAAGTAGTCAGCCATCAAGCGGAAGTGTCCAGCTTCACGGTTTCTTTCTATGTGCCGTTGAGATTGGGCTGCAGCTTCATTTTGTTGTGCCTCAGCCTGAGCTAAAATCTCAGCCTCTATCTCAGCCTCAACTAGGTCATTGATGAAGTCCCAAACAATCTCATCGACATATGCTGCAATGGTGCTATCTTCTGAGTTCTGAGACTCAGAATCTGTATGTGTAGTATCTGAATGTGTAGACATTTTTTGTGTGAAAGCTAAGTACAAATATGTATGAAAGGACTATAGGTCTTGAATGAGGAGAAGAGAGGAGTGGACTTCTGGATGAAACAGGAGCAGAGTTGTGAATGAAGGAGGAGAAGAGAGGAGTGGAGTTCTGAATGAAGGAGGAGAAGAGAGTAGTAGAGTTCTGAATGAAAGAGTTGTGCATATATACATGCAAGTTTCAACAGCTAGTTTCTTTTTTTATTGTTCTTTTTCAACGGCTAGTTTCTTTTCTTATTGCAAAACTCCAACGGCTAGTTTCTTTACTGAATTGTGCTTAATATTTCTGAACATTATATCCAACAAGTTCAGCAGCTGCCATTATATCTAACAAGTATTTATTTTCTTAAATAACAGGAAAGATGACATAACGATTCATTGACGGATTGAAGATACATGATGAAGGATTACATCAGTAGGTAAGAACTCAACTAGTTGCTACATGATGAAGGATTACATAGTGAGCTAAAATAACACAATATTGCTAAATCTGAATCTATCCTTGGAAATCAATCTAACTTGTTGCACAAATTCTCAACCATCTTTTCATGTCGCTGCATTTGCGCATCGTTGAATCCTGAAGTGTCAAC
This sequence comes from Brachypodium distachyon, assembly GCF_000005505.3. Lineage (NCBI taxonomy): Eukaryota > Viridiplantae > Streptophyta > Magnoliopsida > Poales > Poaceae > Brachypodium > Brachypodium distachyon. Next base: position 23,721,217 of record NC_016131.3, on the reverse strand, counting down.
TTTCAGCAGCTCCATATATGTGTTGAATATATCAACCTTTGTTCTTTCTTTTCTTGCTTTAGCCATTTCTTTTTCTACTTCAGCCATTTCTTTGTCTGCCCCTGCCTTCGCCGTTGTTGCTTCAGCCCATTTTTCTAGTGCAGCTGCTTTACAACCATGCCCTTCACGCAATAACTCAGAGCTCTCTTCTGATATATGAAATGGCACAAAATCTGAAATGTCTTTTGCTTTTGCTTTAACTTTTCCTTTCAATTTTCTCGCCTCCTTTGCAGCTTTTGTTCCTTGAGGACGTGGTTCACGGACTCTGTCTGTTCCTTCACTGTCAGCCGCTGAGGATGACGTGTAAGCACCACTTGCATCCAATTTGTGTCTCTTCCCTCCCAGATCCTCTTCCATGTAAAGATTACGCCATTTGGCCTCTTCCTTCACTACCCTCTACCAATACTCTAAAGCAAAGGGTCTCTTCACTTTTGCTGCATTTAAATACATGGCACGTGTTTTCTCCATTAGTCCCTCCTTTGATTGACCACTAGCATACACATTTTTGGTCTTGATGTAGCATGCATGGAAGAGAGAAACCAAAGGGGTAGTCTTGCTCCAATGGCCCTTGCATTGGGAAACAGATCTTATTTCATTTGCAGGACTATTCTTGTTGTACTCCTCTGCTACTTGCTTTCAATAATAATCTCCTCTTTTTCCATTGCCTTCAATTGAGTCAACCGAATTTTTAATCCAAGAGCTAATCAATCCCTCATTCTCCTTTTTTTGTCCAATTAGTGCGACCCTTTCTTATTTCTTCATCTGGACTGCTATCTTTGCTTTCTTCATGCTCAACTTCATGCATATTCCTTTGTGCTGCAGACATTGGAGATGCGGAGTCGACCGGCGACGATGAAAAGCCTGCTCCGTAGGCCCCAACGAAGGTGCCGGATTCGACCAGCGATGCTGAAACGCCTACTCCGTAAGCTCCAAAGAAGCCGCTGGACTCGATCGGCGACGATGAATGCCCAGCTTGACTTCCGTAGGTAGGTGTGGGTGGCCTGGAACTGGATTGGTATGGAACTTGCATGTTTCTTAGGGTGTATGGAGGAGGCTGGTGGTGCTGACCAAATGGATTTATGCTTGGATGGTGTGGATGCAGATTGGAGGGATATTGAGAGTATGCAAGCAGGTTCCTGGCAGCAGCTTGAAGGTGTTGTTGGTATAGGCTATTTTGATTTTTTGGATCTGCACTTGTCATTGCAGAGCTTAACATGGCTGTGAAATTTGGTGGGAGATTGGGCTCCATTTTTTCTTTGTGTTGTTTGTGATCTCTGTTTGTGTGTATATATATCTCAAAGTTTGCCAACGGCTAGCAGCTGAAGCAGCAACGAAGCAATGGGTGTTTGAAAGCGGGAAGAAGGAAAGGAGCAGGCGAAGGAAACCGTTGGCTAGGTGCTGGCCAGCTTTGGTTGGGGCCCACCAAAGTCAACTATAGTTTTATATGGTCTTGGAGCCGTGGCAAGTGGTTGCGTCAGGTCCAAAGGATTTTTCTTAGCTTAGCTTGCTGCAATGGTTAGACCCAGTGCTAAGACTTCTTAGCACCAGGTTTTGACCAACGTTGGGGTTGCTCTTAAGAGCCTTCGCTCCAACAAAAAACCTAAAAACCGTCAATGTAGGTATTTTGCCAAAAAAAATGCCTCCAAAAGCATACCCATAATTGTTGGATAGCTACCCATAACCATATATGGGTATTCTAAGCTAGAGTACCCAAAAGACCCAAATCTGTGGACCCCCCCCCCACACACACACACACCCCATTGCCCCAGCCGGCCCTGTGACGGTATGGCTCTGCCGCCGGCCGGCACGGCCCCTCTTCCACGCCTCCAGCACCCTTGGACAGAGACCACTGCCCCCCTCGTCGACGAGCATGACCTCCCGCCGGCCGGCTCCCAACCCGCCACCCCGACGAAGCCTCCTGCCGCCACCCATCCCCAAGTCCCTCCCCCCATCTCTCTTCGCAGCCCGAGCTCCGCCTCGACCTACCAAATCCGGCCACCGGCGCCGCCATCCGGGCCTCCCAAGCCCGACGTGGTGGCCTGCCAACCCTCGCGCCGCCTCCTACACTGCTGCCACGCGCCGCCGATGGGGGTCGAGGAGGGCCGCCGTCGATGGCGATTGGAGATGCGGTAGGGGAGAAAACGAGAATATTCTCTTTTGGGTATTTTGGGTATCTAGTATTAGGTATGCTGGAAAAGTGGAACATATTTTGGATACCCAGATTTTCTCTCTCCTCTACCCATAATAGATTTGGGTATCCAAAATATGATATGCTGTTGGAGATGCCGTAAGCAGCTAGGCCCTGGCCCTTTGGCCGGTACGTGGGCTAGGTGCGCTAGTCCCGTGACTTTCCCCAGGGTGGCTTCCCCTTCTCAACGCGGTCCGCTGGCGTTGTGCCATGTGTCCTCGAGGCCTGAGTGTCAGCGAGCTGGCCTTTGGTGCTTTGGGTATCATGAGCCTCTCCCTGGGCATTCCTATCCCTGGTTCTCTTTGGTCTCCCATCTTTTCCTGCTTGCGGAGGACTACTCCATTAGCCACCTTTTCTCCGCCCTCCAGCACTTTGTTCGTTGCTTCCTCCGTCGACTCTCCACCGGAATCAGCGATGGCAAACTTTGTTTTTGATCCTTCTAGCTGAGTGCCAGCAGGCCTGCAGTGGTTGGATGGAGGCGAAGAGAAGAATCCCAAGGACTGCCTCTTCATCGGCGGTGCGCCTCCTCATCGCCATGAAGACCATGTGCCATGGCCATTGTGGAACCGCCTCCACCGACCACGGAGGGGGAGTTCGTCCTGCAGCAGATCTACAACATCATCACGGCGCCTCCGTTCAACCTGCTTGTCCGCTCAGCTTGTGTCCATCCTTTTGGAGCAGGCTGTGCTTTCTCGGGATCAGCTGGTCGGCCCGCCGATGATCGACATGGGCGGCGGACGCGAGCTCTACTTCATCCAACATGACGAGACTTCCAACGCCCGGCGCACGGAGGAGTCCAAGGTCTACTACATCATGTACCTGGGCTGGCCTCTTGACTACATCGACGACGTCTACTTCCGCCGCGCGGTCTCCAGGTTCGGTGTCCCTTTGAACTGGGTGGATAGGCGCAACAAAAAGTCCTATAATCTACTAGGTGCCTCGTGAAGGATAATCTTATGGTGCCGCGTCGTACAATTCTTGAGCAGCTCAATGAGTTGGGTGATAGACGACGTTCATGGACCATGCCTACTCTTGTTCTCGTTGGTGATTTTGATGGCATGTTGCCATTTGAAGAGGATCTGCCGCTCACTCACAATCGTCATGCTCCCCTTCCGCCGCCTTCCCCTGAAAATCTTGGTTGGGACATCTGGGGACAGCCGCAAGAAGAAGAGCAGCAGAACAATGCGGGCTGGCCAAGTCAGCAAGAGATTCCCGTTGCGTCGATCTTGCCCGGTTCACCAAGGGATCGTCGCGCACCTCGTCGTCCCATTGGCCGTGATATCATTCGAGGTCCCGCTCGGTCTGATAGCTTCAATTATGCTTCCTCCTTGACCCAACCTTCAGTTGGTAATGGCGCAAGGGCCAGGCTCCCTTCACGTGGAATCTGCATTCGAGAGGGTCAGAGCACTCAGGTTGCTGATTCGGAGGATGACACCGTGCCGAGGCTTGGTATGGCGCAGGGTCAGTATGAATCTCAGTTTGGAGATGACATTCAGTTGCAGATGGCTCTTTTGGAACAACATGAGCTTGATCATCAGCTTCAGCTTTCACTGGCACCACCTGACTTAGATGATCGTAAGGGGAAGAAGCTCAAGTTTCTGCGTCCTTTTGGGGAATGTTCTTCTGCTATGGGGGCCGCCATGGGTCCAACGGTGGCATGATGCTCTTCAACTCGCTAATCCACACATCCCTGGTCTTTCTCCCACTCCGGTTGTCTCCTCCGATGTCGGCTTTCATCCTGTGATCTCTCAACAGCGGGCTGCTCCGACGCTGGCCTTGGATGCCAGACCTGCTGGAGGTTGTAGCAATGCTGGAGCTGCTGTTGTTGATCTCATCCTTCAAGGCAAGGAGACAGTACAGAACATTACCATCACAAGTGCTAAGAAGAGGCTCTATCAGCGCTATCTGACTGAACTGTTGGAGAACACTAATCCTGAAATGGCTCAGCCACAAGCACCTGCACATTTGATCCAGGAACATTCCCCAATTCGCAAGTGCAACCTTCTAGCTCTCTGTGAAGAAGCAACACAGTAGTCCTCGGTTCTAGCCTGCACTAGCATTCAATCTCCTCCAATTAGGCGGACAACGAGTGTTAGTATTACTTATTCATGCAGGCATGCAAAGCAGAACTCTCCAGTTGCGTCTCAGGAGGATGTTTCATCCCGCGCTCCAGGATTTTAATATGTGGGCCGCCCTTCTTCTGGGCGCAGATCAAGGCCCACGCCTAGAGTGGTCTCGAAGGTGCGCTGCAGCCCAAGGCTTCAGGAGTTGGCTAAGGGCTTCAATCGTGATTATGCTGCCATGGCTAAGGGGCGCTCACCTTCTCCCAAGGTGCCTTTCAACGTTATAGCTTCAAGTTTGCATATGTCTGATTTCCATGATGATCTTCAGTCTCACCTACAGCAACAGTCAGTGCCGGCGCCAATTCCACTGGATCTTGCTACTGTTGTTGCTACTGAATTCTGTGGCCTTGCTCCTGAGGTTGCGAAGGCTCTTGATCGTTCATCGCCCAATGGTTCAAATGATGATGCTGCCAAGGACAACTGAAGAGGAGCCTCTCAGGTGTTGGAGAGGAATATTTTGGCTTTTGTGGGGACATACTTTGGTTATGCTGGACCTTATTTTGTCGCATGTACGCACTTTGTTGTGCCGGTGTTGAGGCTGGACCTCCACCTTTGTCGCTCCTTTTACTTTCTAGTTGTTATGGATAGATTTGCCACTTCTAAATCTCGGTTGTGGGACTTTCTTTGTTGGAATATTAGGGGGGTTATTGCCACTAACAAACGTGATGTTGTTAAGGCGCGTGCTGAGCAGATTAGGGCGTCTGTTACTTGCTTACAGGAGACCAAGCGTGTTGTGATTGATTCCTTTTTTCTCTGTTCAATTGCTCCTCGTAATATCATGGAGTTTGCTTTCGTTCCGGCTTTGGGATCGATGGGTAACTTCGGCAGCTTGCTTACTGCCTGGGATGGGCTTCTTTTTCACGGGACTGTGATGGAGCACCATCCCTTTGGGCTTTATGTGAAGCTCGATTCAAAATTGTCGCCGGATTGCTTTCATGTTGTCAATGTTTATGGGCCGTGTGTCGAGCCCACCAGATCCGAGTTTCTGGATTGGCTTGTTGGCTTGGAAATCGAGGATTCTGATAATTGAATCTTCCTGGGCGATTTCAACTTCTATAGATCTCTTTGCAATCGAAACAAGCCGAGAGGTAATATTCAGGATATTTTCAGATTCAACAATGTGATTTCTCCCCAGGACCTGGCCGAATTACCTATCTCTGGTCAGGCTTTTACTTGGAGTAACATGCAATGTGCCCCTCTTCTGGAACAAGTGGACTGGGTTTGTACTTCTAATCTTGGACTGTTAACTTGCCTGGTTCCAAGGCTTGGCCGCTCGTTCGCTCAGTTTCGGATCATGTGCCGTATGTGGTTTCTATTTCCTCTTATGTTCCAATGGCTACCATTTTCAGATTTGAAAACTCTGGGTCAATCTCCCGGGCTTTCTTCAAACTGTGGAGTACTATTGGAACCTACCGGTCAGGCGTTCCTCTTCTGCTGGTATTATTAGTTCTAGATTGAAGGCGGTGAGACGTGGCCTCAAAATTTGGAGCAAAAGAAATTCCCAATTTGATGTCTGGATTCGGAACAGTGAAGCTATGATTGTTATTTTGGATCTCATTGAGGAATTAAGATCATTGTCCTTGGTGGAATAGAATCTCCGGCGACTCCTAAAGGATCACATCCCACGGCTCCGATCAAATCAGAGAATCTACTGGAAGAACAGATGCACTATTCAATGTACTAAATTTGGTGATGAAAACTCCAAGTTTTTTCATTCCATAGCAACTAAAGCGCTAAGGTGCAATGCTATTCCTCAACTTCGTCGCCCGAATGGCTCCATTGCTAATCTTCATCATGAGAAAGCTGAGGTTCTTTGGTCCACATTCAGTGACAGAATGGGCCAGGCTTCTAACTGCCACATGCATTTCAATTTATCTGAGCTTATTCATGTGGAGGGAGTTGATCTTCAACAGCTTTCAAGCCCTTTTTCTCTCGAGGAAATTGAGCTTGTGATCAAGATCATGCATGTGGATCGATCTCCTAGTCCGGATGGCTTTAATGGATTGTTCTTCAAGCGGTGTTGGAACATCATCAAGCTGTGTCTCAACTCCTCATTCATTTCTCTTATCCCGAAGGTGCATTCGTCGGAGTCTGTCAATGCCTTTCGACTGATCTCGCTCCTTAATTCGTGCCTTAAATTGATTACCAAGATCTTGGCTACCCGTCTCCAGTGCGTTATCCTGAAGTTAATTCACAAGAACTAATACGGTTTCCTCAAGTCTCGCTCTATCCAGGATTGTCTTGCTTGGACCCTTGAGTACATTCATCAATGCAAGCAATCCCGATGAGAGGTGGTGGTCATCAAGTTGGATTTTGAGAAAGCCTTTAACATGGTTGATCACTCAGCTATCCTTCAGGTTCTTCACCACTTAGGCTTTGACGATCGGTGGATTGGTTGGATCAGAAACATACTTTCCTCTGGTACCTCTGTTGTTCTCCTCAATGGCATCCTAGGCAAATTCTTCCATTGTCGAAGGGGAGTTAGGCAAGGCGATCCCCTGTCCCCACTTCTCTTCGTTCTCGCAGCTGACCTCATTCAAGCAATTATTAACAGAGCTTTCCGGATGAACCTTTTTTGGTTACCCATACCTAATGGTGATGAAGACTTTCCAATTGTCCAATATGCAGATGACACATTGTTCCTCATGCAAGCCTCAAGTCAGCAACTCCAGCCTTTGCCTTAAGGCTCTCTTGGAATCCTTTGCACAAACCACGGGTCTTAGAGTGAATTTCACCGAATCTTGTATTAGTCCCATCAACGTGCCTCCTCACAGAACAGAGCTCTTGGCTGGTATCTTGGGATGTAAAATTGGTTCCTTTCCCTTTACTTACTTGGGTCTTCCGGTGGGGACAACTAGGTCAAAAATACAGGACCTCATGCCTGTGATTGACCGCATTGATCGCCGCCTTACAGTTTGCTCGTCCTTTCTCTCTTTTGGGGGTCGGTTGCAGGTGGTTAAATATGTGTTGTCCACTTTGCCTTCTTATACCCTAAGCATACTTAAAGTTCAGGAGGGATTCATTGAGGCTATTGATAAAAGACGGAGGGTGGCACTTTGGAATAAGTCTGAAAAGGCTTTGGTCACTTGGGAACATGTCTGCAAGCTCAGGAGGCAAGGTGGGCTGGGCATTTTGAATCTTCACCTCTATAACAAGGCTCAGTTGATGAAGTTTCTCTTCAAGTTCTTTAATAAAGATGATGCTCCTTGGGTCAGCCTCATTTGGAACTCTCACTATGTCTCTTCGCTGCCTCGACCATCTCATACCAAATTAAGGATCCTTCTGGTGGAGGGACTTACTCAATCTTCTTCCTGACTTCAAAGACATCTCTCGCTGCCTCCCAGGATGTGGCACTACAAAAATTTCCCTTTGGAATGATGATTGGGAAGGAGGATGCCTGAGCACAAGATTTCCTAGAATTTTTTCTTTTGCCACAGATATGAATGCACGTCTTCAGAGACTTTTCGAGGTGGCGGATCCTATGGAAATGTTCTCCCTCCCTTTAACCACTTAAGCTTTGGAGGAATTTCATTTCATTTGGGAGCTCTTCAATTCTGTGGCAATTGATCCTAAGGACAAAGACACTTGGTTAAGCATCTGGGGGAATGGCTCCTTTAAACCCAGTCACTACTATAAACATTGCCTGTCCACCAGCCGAAATTCTGGGCTCTTCGGTAGAATCTGGAAAAATAAATGTGTCCCCAAGCTGAAAGGTTTCTGCTGACTTCTCTCGCAGGACCGTCTGAATACTAGAGATCTCTTAGACCGCAAGAACTGCAATAAGGATGGTGTGGTCTCCAACGTGCTTTGTTCCTTGGGCTCTAGAGAAACCAGTGACCACTTGTTTTTCAGATGCAATTTTAGCATCTCTTGCTGGGCCTCCATTGGTTTTGATCCCTTGCCGCAAGGGTCTTTCTCGAACATCATTAAAGGAGCACGATCCTCGGTTCCTGCTACCTTTTTCAAGGAAGTCTTTATCACGGCATGCTGGCACATTTGGAAGCAAAGGAATGGGCTTATCTTCAATCAAATAGGTCTCTCTAGAGCCTCATGGTTTCATGTAACATCCAAAAATTCAAAACCTTTCATATGCATTGCATCCATGAGCATCATGCCACAATTGCATATTTGAATTTAAATTTGAATCTCAAAAGGCTTTAAAAGACTTTGTTTCAATTTAAACCCTAGGGTTTACACCCGTTTGAACTTTGGATCTTCAAACCAATAGGGTTTATATATAAAAGGGGTTTATTGCATATATATATAAGCTATCCCATAATTTTTGGATAATTATTTGGAGTTGAAAAACTATTTTCTTTAAATAGTTATATAGCCCTAAAGGCATTTATAGGGCAAATGTATTTTTATATATTTTATTTTGAGGGGAAATTTCTCCTAAAAGTTGTATCATGATAGAACATGATTTTACAAATTTTCTAGAATTTATTTGGACCAATTTGGAGTTCAAAATCAAAAGATATCAAAGAAATAAGAAAAACAGAAAAAGAAAAGGCTAAAGAAAAAAAAAGGGGAAAACAGACCGGCCCGGCCGAATTGGGCTGAACCGGCCCAACTTCCCGCGCGCGCCTGAGCCAGCCCAGCCAGCCCAACAAGCGCCCGCACCCGTGAGTCACTGACAGGTGGGGCCCACCTGCCAGTCTTCGTCTTCCCCGGAATCACGCCCGCGACGCGCGCGCGCTTTCCTTCTTCGCCGCCGCGCGCTCACCGCCAGATTTCCCTCGCTCCGTCCTTTAATCCTCGAGCCCGTCCGCGTCCTTATAAAGCCCTCTTCCTCCTCTTCTTTTCCCCTCTGTTTGCCCGCACCCGCACGCGCCCACGCTGCCGGAATCCCTCGCCGGAGTAGCTCGTCGTCGCCGTCGTTCCCGAGCTCGAAGCCAAGCCACCGGTGAGCCAAGCTCCATCCCCCTTGCCGTTTCCTTACCCCCGAAGCCTCGCGCATCCCGTGACGCGCCCGATTTTTCCTTTAGGTCACCGGAGAAGCCGCGTCGCCGCTCGCCCGAAGCTCCGCCGCTCGCCGTCGTCTTCGCGTCGTCCTAGGAAAGGCGTCCGACCGCCCCGAGGAGCGCCAACCCCATCATCGTCTTCGCCGTGCCACGCCGCCTCATCTCCACGCTTCCCCGACCCAAATCCCCACCGGAACCGCCCGCCGCCGCGTCCCCGCGCTCGCCGGAGCTCCGCCGGAACCCTAGCGCCGCCGGTAATCTCCCATGTTCCATCTCAACCGTCCATTTCATCCCAACGGTCCAGATTAGATCCTGGATTTTAATTTAATCGAACCGGTACGCACCTATTAGAACGTGACACGTGGCCCTGCGTAATAAAAATAAAAATGTAATTTAAATCCCCGGAATAATTAAATGGCACTTTTGCAGAAAAGCCCATGTAACTTGAAATGATCATAACTTTTAAACCCTTTGGCCAAATTTGACAAACTTTACCTTTTTGGAAAGCTCTCAACCTGTAGAATCTTTTGGCACTGTTTAAATTTGAATTTCAATAATTTAATTACATTCAAATTACAGAATGGATTTTAATGCCTTTTAATTCATAAATAATTATTTAGAAGTCCTTTTTTAATGAAACCAGTGCCCAAAAATTTGTTTTATTGTCCTCTGTCCAATGGGACAGAGAAATAAATATTTTAAATTAATTTATTTGGCTGATGCCAATAAAACCTTATTTTAGGGTTTAAACCCTAGCCTTTGCTATTTGTTTAAAACTCTAATTACATGTGCTTAATTATTAATGCCTTGGACCAGTAGATCACCCGAATAAAATCAACCCACTCATGTCACATGTTTTGCATTACATCATGGCATACATATATTCTTTTGTTTGTATGGTGTGTTTATGTATGCAATGTTTATATTGTTTAGTTTTCTCGGAGAGCGAACTGTGTGATTGTGAAGAGTGCTTGAATACCAACTGCTATCAAGGCAAGTCCACTTTGACCATCAACCTATTATTTTATTATGCACTAGATTTTATTAGTTGCATTGTTAGGATTATTATTGTATCTATGCTATGCTATGATTCTCCTAGTAGTATAGGATACCCTTGCCATGACCTCACCACCAATTGCCATCGCAGTAGTAAAATGCTATGCTATGATAATATATGAGGGTGGTATTATTACAATGTGATACTATTGAATTACAATATGGTTTTCCTAGTGTATGGCAAAACAAGTAATTCAATGAACCGTCCTGGGTGGGCTGCTTTGAGGAAGTGGAGATGTATGCGACGTCAGATCCATTTCTATGAGTCGTCTCGCCATTTCTATGGGAGCGCCTACGTTGCAACTGAGGAATGCCACCCGGGGTAACCAGAGACTGGACTAGCTTCCTGTTTAGTAGCTTCCAGTACAACCACATGGTATTATGGGCTCTGCCACGATGGATGTAAAAAATATGAACCCGGATCCGAGGTGACATCGGTATGTAGCAGTGTAGGTGGGGGCACGTCCCTCAGGTGGTCTGGGGGATTATGTTCTGAAAATTCCTGTAATCGATGCCGTTGCTACTCCACCTGGAGGACAGTAAGGGATTAACACGTCGATTTCTTGTGGGTAAAGTGTACCACCTCTCGACAGTGTCAAACTAAGTACTTAGCCGTGTCCCCGATTATGGACAATTATGAGCAATTAGATATTGGGGCTGTAAGGAAGGTCTCACTCATTCCAATTTCATAATAAAACGAATGGATTGAACCGGGTATGAGCATTGATGTTTCTACTCAATGTGCCTAGGTTAATAGGAGCATGGGTGTTTCTACCCCGTGTCCAACAGAATTCAAAACTATTTGTTTAAAAATGATAGGATTGAACAATGATGCTTTTATGCAAACAGCCAAACTCCACATAGCCAAATTATGCATGTACTTGGTAGGTCCTTTATAACTCTGCTGAACTTGCCAATACATTCAAATGCATTGACCATGTAGTGGCTGCAATTAACAATGCAGGTGGATCCGACGATGAGTGAGGTTCGTCGTTATGTTGCGGGTCATTTGCCTACATATTAACATGCTCTCACCTTGGAGTAGTTGAGGCCCTTATGTTCTACTCTTTTCCACTGCAGTATTTTGAAACATCGTTTTATGATGATGAAACAGTATTTGTTTTATGCTGGCAAGGGGTCATGCGAGGTTGTAAGTACTATTTAAATTCTGGATGATGCAATGTAATAAAGTACGTTTGACATTTGTTTCTGTATATTTCATCATGAAACTGTGTGTGCTAGTGAGTCGATCTAGGGGACAGGACTAGCGGGCGGCCGTTGGCTGGTTAAGCCCAACCAGCCAACGGCCCTAATATAGAAACTTACCGTTTCCTTAATCCAGTCAATCCTAATTAGGAAATCCTGATCTGAATCACGCGCTCACCAAACCATCATGCGTCGCGCGCACTAAAAACCCATGACCCCTGCACGACCCCACCGCTGTCCGGAGAACAAGCGCGCACCGAGTAGTGCAATTAGGTAGTTCCTGATTAGCTTGGCTTAATTAGGCATGAGGAAAAGTCATGAACGTCCAATTCACATGCTACTAGACGTCTCACGTGCATGCATGTTCATTTAATTCGGTTTAACTTTTCAAAACGTCATAACTTCCAAAACAAGCATCAGAATTATGATCTGTTTTCACTACTGGCTCTATCACGGCGAGATCTTCAATGCTAGATCCCATTTTGGTATATTTTGACAAATATTTTTGAAAAGCAACTGTTGTGCTAAATTATGCAACTTTTCATCCTTGTTTTGCAACTTTATCTGCAGTGCCACATTGAAGCAAAAGTTGATATAACGAACACAACATTGCAAACAAAATGAGTCAAAGTTGCTTGCAATACACTCAAAAATTGACAACAGAAATCAACATTGGAACGATAGTTACTTGTTAAGGAGTCAACATTGTGAACACCATGGCAAAGTCGTTTATAAAGAATCCAAAGTTGTTACGCTTTCATAGTAGCAACTTCTATTAATCCGTCGCCAACTTTATCATTTACGCTAGCACTTTGTCTTCTGTGTTGACAACTTTTCACATACTAGCAACCTTGGGTGCTATACTATCAACTTTGATCACATAGTTCTGATTTTGGTTTGTATATCGGCAACTTTGACGATCATACTAGCAATTTTGTCTACTCTATCTGCAATTTTGACTAACAAACTATCAACTTTTCCTTTTATACTGACAACTTTGACTCGGATACTAGTAACTTTGACCACTATATCAACAACTTTCCCTCAGATAGTAGCAATTTTGGTTACCAGTTACAATTTTGACTATCATACTAGCAAATTTGGCTGCTATACCAGCAACTGTCTTTTATACTGACAAATTTGGCTTCTATACCGGCAACTTTGACTCACATCGTAGCAACTTTGGTTAACAGTGACAACTTTGACTCACACACTAGCAACTTTGGGTCCTTTACCAGCAACGTTCACACACATATTAGCAACTTTGGTTCACTATCAAAGTATCAACTTTGACTGCGATACCGGCAACTTTCACACACATATTAGTAACTTTGGTTCACTACAAATTATCAGTTTTGGCTACTATATTGGTAAGTTTTAATCACATAGTAGCAATTTTGGTTGACTATCATATTAGCAACTTTTCTGCTATACCGACAACTTTGACTACCAGATTATAACCTTTGACTACTTTGACTCACATATTAGCAATTTTGACTTACATATTAGCCACTTTGACATATATACTAGCAACTTTTGTTTCTATATCAGCAACTTTGAATATCAGGTTATCAACTTTGGTTTTTATACTGACAACTTTAATTCACATACTAACAACTATGGTGGACTATCATACTATGAAATTTGGCTACTATACTAGCAATTTTTCACATACTAGCAACTTTGTCGCTATATTCGCAACTTTTTAGTATTAGCAATTTTGGCTACTATACCGGAAATTTTAACTCAAATATTAGCAATTTGGGTTTCTATATCGGCAACTTTGACTCACATACTAGCAACTTTGGCTTTTATATCGGCAACTTTGACTCACATACTAGCAACTTTGGCTTCTATATCGGCAACTTTGACTCACATACTAGCAACTTCGTCTTCTGTATCGACAACTTTGACAATCATACTAGCAACTTTGTCTTCTATACTAACAATTTTGACTCACATACTAGCAACTTTGGCTGCTATAACGACAATTTTCATTCACATACTAGCAACTCTGTTGTTGAATGTAGCAACTCTATGATTCTTCTAAGAAACTATTTCTCAACTGTTTAGCATCTAAAACAGGCAAACCTAGTGCCAACAGTGTATCATAGGCATGGCACACTATATGGTTGATTTCTCAACATCGGATCATAGGACAATACCAACAGGCCCACGGGGAGAGCGACTGATGCATGAACTTTGATGTTTATTACCTTGTTTTTCCATGAAATTTGTGTCACTTTAGATGTTAGAAACGATCTCATACTGGAAACTTAGTTCTCATACTAGCATATTTTGCTCATATACCGGTGGTATTTTTTGTTTCTCTCTTAAACATTGGCTCCTACACTAACAATTTTTTTGTGTGTGCGATAGCAACTTTCACTAATGTGTTGGCAACTTTGGCTTGTGTGCTGGCATTTTTGCACGCACATTGACAACTTTAACCTCTATACTAGCAATTTTCGTTCACATAATAGAAAACTCTAACTCTTATACCGGCAACTTTAGTCCTCATGTAAGCAACTTTGGCTCGTATACTGACAACTTTGAATCTCATACTAGTAATGTGTGACAATTTTGTCTTTTATGCTCGCAACTTTCCTAATAAAACGGTCAACTTTGTCTTTTGTTCTCGCAATCTTCGATGGGTACAAAAATTGGGCAAAAAATATGGCTAAAAGCAACTATTTTGGGTATTTTAGCAAGTAATTTTTTGAGCGAATTTTAGCAACTAATTATTCAGATTTAGCAACTAACTACATGTCTTCGGCAACTTTACATTCAAAAATCAGCTTGTGTCGTCCTGCTGTCACTTTTTTCCATGGGCCACAGCCCACCTTTCTCTTCCTTCTTCATTTTCCTTCTTGGGCCGCACCTACTCCTCTTGGCCCATGTTGTGGCCGACCGCATCTACTGGCCCATTTGATCTACGGAGTCGTCTTCCTCCTGGCGTTCAACCTCGAGAAGCAATTCCAGTGGATGCTCTTGAATTGGTCCTACAATTCTCTCTCCCCATAACGATTTCTCCTCAAACTAATACATGGGAATTATTTGCCTTCACCCCACGAATCCATTATGCCCTTTAGCTCCCTGTTTCATCTCCTTTATCTTCTCCAATTTGAAGATTGTTTTTCTGTTGCTATTGAGCAGTCATAGGCACCGGCACCACCAAATCACTAACCTAACAGGCGAATCACATCCGGTCAGCACGAAGACACATGCCAGCCCCTTCCCATCCCGCCGGAATCCATCACTGTGCCGTGGCGGCACCGCACGGCCAGCCCCGTCCCCGCCGCGCCGGATGTAGGGAGGAGGGGAAGAGGAGGGAGGAGAAGGAGAGGGAGGGAGCAGGCGGGAGGTGGGGGCAACAGGAAGCAGCAGAGGGAGATGGGGGTGTCGGGAGGCATGAGGGAGACTGGAGGATGGGGAAGGGCCAAGGGATGGTCAGAACTCAAAACGGATTGCGTGCACATGTGCTCGTTGCGTGCAGAAACTGCCAGAAAGTAGAAACCCACCTGGTCGGGGCGTGACCTGGCGGTTCGATCGTGCCGGCTCGATCGAACGACACGCGCGTGCGTGCGCTCGGACGCCAAAAAAAAAGTGCACCTGCACGTTCTAGCCATTGGGTTAATATATATAATGTCAGAATCTTTCCTACAATTTCCAGTAAAAAAAAGAACCGACTGACCATCCGGGGTAGGAATAGCATTAGCTCACCTACTTGTATCAATTAATAACTGTATGGTCCTGTTAACTAATACATGAAAGCTTTTTGTTGAGAATCCTGAATGGTATGACATGTTTACTCATGCAAATTTTAAAAATTTACCTTGGAGACTTTCAGGAAACTGTTATTCAAGCCTGGAGAAATTCTCATAATCGTTTCTCAACCGAGCTACAAAATGAGCTCATACTCAGCCCGTTTTGATCTCGAGTCGAGCTAAAATACGATTCTATCTCGGGCAACCCACAGTCTGTGGCCATAGACTAAACATGTTTGTTTCATCATTTGGAAGAAGTGGCATAGTAAATAGAGGTGCATTTTCAAAATTTAGAAACTAACTTGGCACCTTTAAAATAGAATTAGGACCGCAGGTGCATTTTATTCTTTAGTCAAACATCTTTGTAAAGCCAGAGATAACGACTTGAAAGAATTTTGTATCTCTTTACATTTCATCACGAGTTCATGAAGTCACGTACTCCCTCCGTTCCAAAATAAGTGTCGTGGATTTTATGTATAAAAAGAAAGTCATCTACCTTTCAACCTTTCGTCTCATATCAAGTGCCAAATATTACATTTACGTAGACGCTTTGTATGTATAAATAAAATTATATTTGGATAAATTTGACTGACTTGATTTGGAACCGAGGGAGTATTAAGTTGTTTGAAGTTAAGAAAGAAAGGAGGAGTTCCTGAAACTGAAATCATCGGTCGTCTTCCTCGGCAGTGTCCAACTGTGCAGCAACCTGACGGTAGTACCAATTCCATCCCCCTTCACGTCCTCAACTCAACCACCGCGCGAGAGCCCGTAGAGGCAACCGAACGAAATATGGCGCCGCCGCAGCCGGAGGAGCTGCGGAAGCCTTCACCGGCAGAGTCCCGGGAGTGGACGCTGCGGTTCCTCCAAGCCCTGGGCGTGGACGAGTCCCTCCCGGCCTCGGCGGAGCGCCCCGACGCCTACTCCGCCCTCATCCGTGCGCTCCTGTCCTCCGCCACCGTCTCCTCCTCCCCCGCGCCGCGCGTCTCCTGCACTCTCCTCGTCTCCTCCGCCGTGACGGTGAGCACCGGGCGCGCGTCTGTCGGCTTCCCCGTTTAGGAAACCGTGTGCCTAGTGACGCTGCTGCTCTGACCGGTGGCGTTGATCGGTTTCGGCTATATGTGCAGAACTCTTACAACACGCTCCACGGCGGCGCGGTGGCGGCCGTCGCGGAGGCCGTCGGGATGGCGTGCGCGCGCGCCGCCGCAGGGGATAAGGAGATGTTCCTCGGCGAGCTCAGCACCGCGTACCTCGCCGCCGCCCGCCTTGATGTGAGATCTACCGTCTACTTCCCCTCCTCAATTTTGCCAAACCGTAGTTTGTTTGTGTTTGTTGTCTCTTCGAACTTTTTAAACAATTTCTGACCCTAATTCAATACTTTCTGCGTGGGAATTGGGGGCAAGTTACTGCAGTGAGCTATTTGTGATTGAGAATTATAGTATGAGGTTCTATCTAATTCTATCGTTATGGTGAAGATTCTATCTAATACTGGTTCTGAGATTATATCAGGATTGCAAGACCCTATTTGCTAGACCTAGAAACAGTACATATGAACTTAGGCTATATAAATTCCAGGTGTTTTTTATTTTTATTGTACGTTTGCGACAACTAGGAAAGTGAGGGATCAAACATATGGAAGCTGTTTGGTCGGAACCACTGGGAAATCACAGTGGTACCTAGTAAGCTGTGAAGTGCATACACCACACACCCTGACGCCCTGATTGTGGCATCAGACGAGAACACCCTTTTCAAAGAAAAATGGGGACGGTTTGGTTTAGAGATTTCCCTCACACATAGCTACAATTTCATGTCAAGAATCCAAAGTTGCTACAACTGTGCAAGTCTAGCATGAATGACAACATAAATAACAAATGGAAGTATGGGAGTTTAATATTTGTATGCTTATATACTAGTACTATGTCATGGCCCTTGGTCATGGCATGGCTAAAAACTAGCATGGTAGATTTATAATTGGGGCCATGACAAGGTTTGTTCTGAAATATATAGTAGGACTTATGCTGCAGTTAGTTAATCTGCATCGGAGATGAAAAAAATGATTTAATTGCTGAGAACTGATACCAAATATTCACGAAATGCACATCATATAGTGATGTTTCATCATCTTATTAAAGATGTTTGAAGGACAATTAGTAGCATATTTCTTTAACCAGTCATGCATGTCTAAGAAATATTTTCAACCACGTTTGCCACTTCCTCATGTAACAGCTCACTAGATATTTCGTATCTGCATAAGCTCCCATCAAGTGTATGTTTCCCAGCAGAAGCTTTGTATCTTCCTTCCCAAAGGTTGAGTCCTTTTGTTCTTTACCTACATCAGAATTTGTTCTGCCATCCACTTTTTTCTTTTTGAATGTTAAAACATAAGCACTATTTATATTTGGGTCATCTTTATTGTTTAGTAGGAAATTATTTTTCATGTATTGCTGAGTGGCAACCAATGGTTTACTGAAAATTGAGAAGTGTTTTTTTTTCCGAAAGGAAAATTTAGAAGTGTTGCTAAAGAATAATAACTGTCAAGAATTATGGTTATGCATTATGATAGTGCTCGACAGGCTTTCATCCGCAAACAAGAGAATGGATTTCTGATTTCAAATATGATTCATTCAGATTTTGACTGCTGGAACATTTATATATAATCTGAGAAAAAGGCAGTGTGGGAGCTCGAGATATCTTGCAGACCAGTTTTTAGTAGTAATAAATTCACCCCTGGATATTGTGATGTGCAACTGAAGGGAGTTTTTGCCACCCCGTATTGGTTGTGGTTATGGAAAAGCTGGAAAGGGAGGTGACACACTTATTTTTACAAAGTTGGCAACAATCAGCACGCCATGTTAACACATGGTTTTTAAGTGGGCTTAGCTTGGACATGCGCTTTAGTGACCCAAATGTGTACTCCCTCCGTTCCAAAATATAGGGGGTATAACTTTTCTTGACGGTCAAACTTTATAAACTTTGACCAACCATAAAACAAAAAATCTAGTGTCAAATGTGTATCATTAGATACATTGTGAAATATATCTTCATATTATCTTGGTTTGACGTTGTAGATGTTGATATATTTAATTATATCGTTGGTCAAAGTATAGAAAATTTGACAGTGAACAAAAGTTATACACCATACATTTTGTAACGGAGGGAGTACTTGGTATGTACCATGAACCAAACAAACTGCCTGCACTGCACAAGTTAATTTGCTTGCTCTGTATTCACACATAACAAGCTAAGAGCGGAAATTTCCCATTTTCAAAACATTTCAATCCTGTAGGAGTAGAAGTACATTTGTATGTACCTTGATCCTTATCTGTTGATGCAGTCTGAAGTTGAAGTGGAAGGCCAGATACTGAGGAAGGGTAGGTCTGTCGTGGTTACTACAGTTGAATTTAGGCTCAAGGACACCAAGAAGCTCTGCTACACATCTCGAGCCACCTTCTACATCATGCCGGTGGCGAGCCTATGAATGAGTACACGAACAGTGTATTTACACGAACAGAGCTGTACATGAGCATATGTACTTCACTGAAAAATAAAGCAAACACCAAATTGCAATTTATCACTGTCAACTTTGTGAATTCTCCTCCACTTCAGTCGTTCTGGACCTATGTTGCGAAGTACTCGTCTGTTCCTTAATACTCCTCCGTGCCGAATTAACTGATGTGGATTTTACAGATTTTTATACAAATCAACGTCCATTAATTCAGAAATGGAAGGAGTATAACAAGTCTTAACTTTGTTTTAAGTCAACTTAAGTTCGACCAAGTTTTTAAGTCAACTTCTTAAGTTCGACCAAGTTTATAGTGACTTGAACAAAGTCAGGACTTCCTCAGAACAGAAAGGAATTAGTATTTGTTTATTGGCGTTTTATCGGTTGGTTGCTTTCCATCGATTTGTAGATTTGTAGATTGGGCGGTTCTCTGATTGCACTGCTTATGTTTTGGTAAAGAAGGATGTCTCAATTTTGACTAAATTTGAATGCATGTATACGCTAAGTTATGTCTAGATACATCCAAATTTTGACAAACTTGAGACATCTTTTGTTAGACGGTGAGAGTACTACTTTTGTTTTGACAGGCAATCATTCTCTCGTGTTAGCCTACATCGTCAAATAGACAGCGGAAGGAAAGAAAGAAAGATATGTTCTGGACTTCTGGTTTTCATTCAGAAGACATGAATTGCATCTCTCTAATAAGTACTCCCTTCAATTCTAAATTCTTGTTGTGGTTTTAGTTCAAATTTGAATCATGGTAACCTAATATTAAGGTTTGGTTTCTTTTTGGGAGGTTCCCTTTTGTTTCTACAGTTCTCTTAACCTGCTCCTGCTCAATGTCATTAGATTTTACCTGAGATTACTTGGGATTTAGATTTGAGTATTACTATAAGTTTTGTCCCATCGGAAAGGCTTTGCGAACGATCAAACGTGTACGAACTGCAATGTGCATCAAGATCATACAACAAATGCCATCGATGGTGCACATGCACTGTCGTACAAAAAGATCGCACGTTGTCTATAGCAGCTCTCGTGTCCCATTTGTTTCGGATTTCGAAGTGCTCTGTGTACGATTGTTTTGGTACGACAAGATTACGGTGCTTTTTCTTCACTCTATATTCCCAGCCCAAAACCCAGGCCCCACATTACGTTGTTGCGTAATGTTTACTTTCATGTGTTACATACGGTCAGATCTTCCTAAAGAAAATTAAACAAAAACAGCTAATCTATTTCTTGTCTCAAATTTGTCCAAATATGGATGTATCTACTCTTAAAAGACGTCTAGATACATGTAATATTTCGACAACAATTTAGGATCAGACGGAGTATCTAACTAATAGGATGAGAGCATGACACAGCCAGCAGAATGACATTTGTGAGCATTTCCAGCAGCCCAACAAAGTGATTGTATCCCGAAAACAAGATCCTGTTTTTGTATGTACATGTCACTACTCCCCAGTTCATCAAACATTGCACAAATGACTGTTTCAACACTATCTACAGAACGCAAATGAGAAACCTCAATAGTAACTGATTAAGCTGAGAAAAGAATGTACAACACACATTTTTCCTTACTAGTACGGATGCAAGAACTCCCAAAAGCATTTCACTAGAGATACCATCTGTGCAACACCTATACCCTTTAATTTCACCAGCCATACGTAATCAAAACTCCCTCGGTATGCAGTACAAACTGACAAATGAAACTGGAAGGTTTCAAGAGGCCTTGCTCTGTCGTGCTGCCTACACCTCTTCACTCCCAAGGTTGCCCTTGACGATGTTGAACTTGCACAGTGGACATGTCGCATTTATGTGAAGCCACTTGTCTATGCAGGTGCAGTGGAAATGATGATTGCAGGGGAGTTCTCGCAGCTCTGTACCATCTTCATACGGGCATAGGCATATGCAGCACTCCTGTATTCAGACAAGCATTATAGTTGATTAGAACCTAAAATAATTTCATATTTGATCGCCTTTGATTTTTCTTCTTTGCAGTTCCTCCCTTTTTATTTAAAGTTTTTGTGGTATCCCAGTATTTGATGAAAAATATCGCTCAATGCAATTCGCAGTTTTTATTTCTTAAGCTCATTTGCAATGTTGATAAGTAATTACACAATGTTGCTACAGTATCTACCCCAGATTTCAACAGCAGCAAAGTTAAGCAATCGGTGTGCAATACATCTTCAGAGTTCTACATAGATTCAATTCCACAAGCTAGCAAAGCTTGAAATCTTTGAGTCCACAAGATAGCATAGATACCAAAATTAGTAATGTCTCCCTATACAATAGTCTACACAGAAGGACCTGTGGCTTGATGGTGGGAGTGAAGTTGTCCATTCCAACCCACCCAGGTTCAACACACCTGTGCATGAAGTGGGACAGGGTGTGCCCCTGTTAAGTAGCACCGTGGAACCACCAATATTTTCCTAGTGTCTATAGGAGACAGGCACACACAACACGTGTGTGCGTGTGCGCGCTGGTGGAGTGTGCGGGCTCTGTCTGTTCACCTTATACAGTTGTACTCATACCGCCTCAAAAAGCCTATAGTCTATCATGTACCGTACTACTGGAAAAACTAGCTATAGTGTCAGCATAGCCTCAGGGTGATTAGTTCCATTGGATGGACATTCAGCTGAACTATATATGAAGACTACAAATTTGATATCTTTCAAGCCAATAGTTCAGCATAGGTTCGCTCCTAAACATTGTTAGCTCCTAAACAGAGTACAAAAGGGGTTACAGGTGAAATAGTTCTATCTCCCCATGGCCTGTTGCTAGGTTCGCCCATAACTCCATATATGGGCATACTCAGTAGTGGATGCAGGAAGAAAGTTTCGGTGTGGTGGAGTTTATACAAGGAGAAAACTATGTACAGTCTAACCTCACTAGATACAAGATACATGTTGCTTTGGGTTCTACATACAGTAAAAATTCAAAAGTTAAAGTATTGGGATAAATTATATGGATCATATACTACATATATTAACTTTTAGCAGATTTTTAGGTGTGGCACACTAAGCGCTATTAAAGACTATTCTGAAAAGACTAAACTGAATCAGCCTGAACTCATTTGGAGGATAAGAATATTCCTAGACTTCTATAATTTGGGAGAAATCGCGTAATGTGATAAAAAAAAAAGTGGGCTTTCGACGTGGATGTTATAAACGGCAATAACAGAATTTCTAATCCAAAAACTATGCACCTTCTAAAACATGTCATAGTCGCACGAATAGCCTCTAGCGTGAGATTAGCATCTAATTAAGGTTACCTTGAGATGATAAAACTAAAACTCACTCCAGAAACCCACATAAAAGGACACATATGTAGGAGTTCTTAAGTATCTAACAGTTGTAGACTAACAGTACAAGAGTATATGACAGAATAATAAAGGTTCCGGTGAACACATCTATTTTCTGAAGATAACTGCGAACTGAGCTGGACCAAAATAGGCTCTGATGAGGAGTGGTCTAAGTGTGCCAGTGAAAAGCATGCATACAGTAGTGCCAACTAGGCTGGGATAATGCTCTACCAACGGCGTTAGCCAGTGCAGCATTTGCTCTATGCCACCAACCAATAATAAAAATAAAACTATACAAACCACCTAACTTGGTAGGATTTTGGTATTTTGTAACAAAATATGTTTACCAAGGATGCCAGGTTATCTGTGTCAGCTAGATTGGTAAACTGGACTTTGGACTTCTTATGATTTCTCGATCCATTCTACTCCCTCCGTCCCAAAATAAGTGACTTGTATTTGTATAGATTCTTATACAAATTCACGTCACTTATTTTGGGACGGAGGGAGTATTATATATAGTGAGGTTATCTGCATCAACTGATTCCAAGGATGCGAATTAATATACATTCCACTTTAAAGTTTAACACCATATCATATGCCTCAAAAGATATAAATAAGCCACAAATAGAAATTGAATTACTATATAAGAAAGAATGAACCAATTTCTAAAATAAATCTTGCAAGGCAAGTCCTAATCATTTGCAAACGATAATTTGGAACCAAAGTCCGTCAGTCAAAAGACAGTGAACTCTAGGAGGCTAGGATAGTAGGACGCATACAGTCAAACAATAACTTGGAACCAAAGATGTCTATCAAAAACTATTTCCACAATAGCAACAATTTTAAAGCTTCTTCTGGATATGTAGTGATAAAATTTAGTGAAAAATTAGCAATTGTTGACTCCTGATTTGTTTTAGTCGCTTTTTAGTGACGTGGGAATACATAATTAGTTGACTGAAAATATCACAAAATCTTTAACCAATTTAATTCTAGAAGACAA
This sequence comes from Brachypodium distachyon, assembly GCF_000005505.3. Classification (NCBI taxonomy): domain Eukaryota; kingdom Viridiplantae; phylum Streptophyta; class Magnoliopsida; order Poales; family Poaceae; genus Brachypodium; species Brachypodium distachyon. Next base: position 23,698,074 of record NC_016131.3, on the reverse strand, counting down.
TTTCTGATGCATTCTGAAGATGCAATCATGAATACCTTGGGACGAGATAATAATAGAATTATAACATTAAAATTCTGATCTATTAACAAACTTACTGCATCCTCAGCTGAAAGAATGTGTTCAACAGGAGGGTTGGTGCCACACTCAGTCATTACTCCACCCACAGGTGCTGCAATTCCAGCAACAAGCTTGTCTGCCTCACCCATTGTCCGAAATTTATATTTGGATAGGTTATTAATGTCCTCCTCAGATGCTCCTTCCTGATTAAAGCAAAACAAGTCACAGTTTCAGTACGAGAGAGCTAGTTCACTTTCCTTGCCCCTTAATAAGAATGGGATCCCTAGTAAAATACCTCGCCCCATCTCCTTTAACATCAACCATTCATCAACAATGGGTAACAACTAGAGAATTAAAGCTACTAGAAAGAGTTGAAAACAACAGTAGCTGATGGAGAACATATCATTTAACAATTACTCTTACAGGAAAGATGTTGTTTCCTTATGAAATATGACATGGGTTAACTCAATTGGAGTCTAAGGAAAAGAATTAAGACAGTCAAGATATTGTACTATTGTATGTTTGTATTATCGACACATGACATTAGTCATAGCATTCGGGAGAAACTAAAAGTCTAGAATGCATCTATTAGACAAAGCACTCTAAACCACCAAACACTCTCTGAAATCTTGTTTGCAACACTTTCTCGATAATATATTCCTCGAGCCACGAGAACTGGCATACCTGATCAGTTACAGCATATAAGATGGCAATAATGCAAGGTAGGCAGCAACAGACAGCAATGCCAATCACACAAGCCAGTGCAACACAAAAGACCACAAAGAAAACATCAAATGCCAGAAAAACAATGGAGAGCCTGCAAGAACAAAGCTATTTTAGACAAAAAGCACTAATGTTACGCATAGCATCATTCACACGCCAATGTACTTGGGACATACCAGTAAAGTTGAGGAGCATCTTGTGATAAAGTTTGACCACCTGCAGATACCCAATAGAACCCAATAATCCACCATATGAAGGAAAACATCGTGTTTCCAGACTCCAAGTGCTTGACAATACTGAAAAAACCCACATAAAACTATAGCTAAAATGGTAAAACCAAGTAACTTTTAAGGATTTAAGAGACTGGCTCTTAGTGAAGAATTAGGGGAAATGAATAAATGACCATGTGAAGAACGTGGAAAAAAAATAAAGATGACAGTAAAATGAATTCAGACATGATGAATTCAGTAATGCTCAAAATGGAAATGATACACATTTTAGCATCTACCCTTTACTGATTTACTCTTATAAAGATATCATCTGGTGGTGGTGGTCCATTCACCATCTGATCAAACCATCTGTTAGATCTGGCACATATGATTGGGATAAAAGAAACTATGGATGATCTGATCTGGCATAGAAAGTAATGTAACCTTCTTAAATATACTTCATTTTAATCTGAAGCAACACACAGACATCATGCCAGTAATTGCATTTAAAAACTTTGTTGGAATAGTGAATAGCCACCCATTTAGATCACAGCCCTAATGGACAAAAAGCAATAATACCTACAGGTCTATTCAGTTGAAAATTCGTTGTCTAGTTTGGGAAAATGCAGTGGCATCAATGCACACGCTCAAAGCTTGCACTAGGAACACTACTAAAACCTACGATTGAATTTATGACGAATTTAATCGTTTAGTAGAACTGTTGTCACAATTCTGAAAAGAGGATAAGCAAGTACCATTTCGCAAAAAATGGTATTCCCAATGTGCTTATTGAAAAAACATAAAGCACTAAGAGCACATAATGATTAAAAGAAACAAAACCAGAGCTGGTGATAATTGATGTGGCAATATGACCACTGTAACAATAAATTAAGTCCACCCCTAAAATTAGCAACCGGAACTCCAGAAGTACACAAACAGAATGTAAAATCGTTTCGACCAAAGGTGCAGTACAAGATAGTTATATTAACTTATATACTAAATTCACTAAGTATTTGGATTGACCTGAGAAAAAAACCTCACCTGATCTTCAAATCCCCATCTCCCGCATCATCCTGATCCACCCCAGCCCCACCAGAGCGGGCCTCCCTGCAGCGGCGCTTGTACTCGACGGCGACGCAGAGTACATGGAGGAGGCACTGGAGCACGTACCCAGCGAGCCAGAAGCGGAGCGGAACAGCTGGGCGCTCGGTGAGCGATGCGGCCAGAACGGCGGCGGCGACGGCGACGAAGGCAAGGTTCCAGAGCACGTCGAGCACGACAACGGGCTTGGAGTAGGCCCAGTCGGTCTGGCGCTCCTCTAGGTGCTCTGCCGCCGTCTCCCGCACCGCCACCGACGGCTCGCGCATCATGCGGCGGCTGCCCGTGCGGCGGAGGAAGCGCGCCGCGCCGCGGAGGCTAGGCAGCCTCCCGCCGCCGTTGGCCGCGCCCCGGGAGGTCGGGGAGGTGGGTGAGGGGAGGAGGGGCGAGGACGGCGAGGAGTCGCCGGAGCGACGCGGGGAGTTGGACGCCATGGCGGATGCGGAACCCTAGTCTGGTCCTCTCTATCTACCTGTGTTTCAGACTTTCAGTTTGTTTGGTTTTCCTCCTCTCCTGGTAGAAAGTTCTGGGAGTCGGAATGCGGCTCCTGGCCGATCCTAGCGCCGCTATTGTTTTTTCGTTTTAGGCCTATCGTGCATTTATTTATTTTTTGAGGAATATCGTGCATTTATTTAGGACTTATTTAAGCTGCCAAATTGCCAATCCTTAATTTTGTATAGCTACCAGTCCTTAACGTTGTACCAGGAAATGATCAAATTAGAAGACCAGAAACAGCATGTTTGGATGCTGGCCTGAGGTCATCACGCCTGGCCGGAGACTTCCCTGGGAGCAGCTTGAAGGATGTTTAGTTGGTGCATGTGAAAGAAAATGCTAGCCTGGCCTGGCCATCTCCATGACGTGATTAGCCTGCCGGGCACCATCCAGGCCTCCGATTTTGAGCGCCTAGACATGCCACAGCACTTGCCTGGCAATAATTGCAGCTATATTGTATATATTTTAGAATAAAAACAACAACGCATGTGCTACTATTACTGCTTAACACTTTACCAGGCCAGGGTGCCAACCAAACAACTCTAACCCAGGGCAGCCTGACCAAGCAAGAAAAATCAACTTCTAAAGTTCCATTCAGGCTCAATTTTTTCTCAGGCATGATGCTCACGCCCCCAACCAAACAGTCAAGTGTATGTTTTGCTTGGAGCCTAAGTTAGCCTTACGAAAAAATTGACACGCAAGTTTGGCTGCTGGATCGGGCTCCCCCTTTGGATGGGCACCAACATATTGGCAAGCCCAGCCCCATCTATGTGCGACCATTCTTTTTTGCGTCAATAGGGGCACTGGAATCCTCTCCAGCGTGCCAAATCTGCGAGTCAAAGCACAGAAGAAAAAAGTAGCGTCTTTAACTAAATGCATGCCATCTAATTTTGATCTAATCTAACCACTTGAAATTGATGTGGCCACGAGGCGATCGACCATCAGGTGAGTCCAACCAACCATCAGCGGTCGTGACCACCACGCATACCATGCATGTCCTAGACGGTTTATAATTAATCTACATGGACAACTTGACAAACACAAGCTCCCCAATCAAATGATTTCACGGGTTACGCGACAGCTCACGTCTGAAAGTCGACTAAAAGCTATTGCAAGTCACCGGTGTGATTTGACACGGCTGCATTGCTGGTTCGGTTTTGACCAAACCTTGGCACACAACATACACTCGTATCGTGACAAATATGCAGGGATATAGTATGATCTTAATCTCAGACTCCAGAACTCCACGTCGATATATTTCAGAGTTTACATGTTTTTGGAAGGAATATGGCAGATTTTATTCAAGAGAAAGTATTGTTTGTTGTCCCTTGGCGGCTTTGAAACTCTAGTTTTTTGACAACTCTGAAACGAGGAAACTTTTAGTCCCTCAATTTTCAATATCGATAGTCTTCATTTATTTTCCTCCAAACTTAATTATGCGATTTTGGCCAAACTCGCTACTGTGCAAAAATGTTGACCATTGACCAATGCCACGTCATCTTCCCAGTAAGTCTCAGACTTATAATCCTACACTCTTTCACTTGCTTGTGCACTGTAATGATCAAATTAGATCAAAACAAACAAAATCATATTTCCTATTTTTATTGGGATTTTGAAGTCTTAAGTTGACAAGATAGATGATGTGGCATTTGTCAATGTTCAACATGTTGCCATGGCGGCAACTTTTTTTTCAAATTTTTATATTGGCAAAACTATATAATAATTCATAATATTTATATGGTGAAATTATCCTTATCTTGAATTCATCAAAGTTTATAGTTGGGGTTATTTTATCCCCATATACCCAAATATCAATTTCATAAGTTCCTAAAGTATATTTCACCTTTCTACAGTTCAAGCCCCCAAAATTGGGGCATAATTGAATTTGGATATATAAAACGGCCGAATACACATTAAATTAAAGAAAACACATGTTTGTAATAAAAAAGTATATAATCCCAACACATGTTTGTAATAAAAAAGTATATAATCCCTCTGTGAAATTTTCTTGAGGGAAAACAATACTCCCTCCATTTCACAAGGAATGGCACGCATGCATTTCAAGATTTTGGTTTGATCAATAATTAGATTAATAATTTAAGACTTATGTGTTACAAAAATTATATCATTGGATTCATATTTCCAAAACCTTTCCAGCGATATAAAATTTGTAACATATAATCTATATACAATTGGTCTAATCGTTGGTCAAAATTCGATCTCGAAAAGCGTGGGCGCCATTCTTTGTGAAATGGAGAGAGTAGATCATAGATTTACTGCAAATTATATATATAAATAAAAAGGTTAATTACGAAGATAACAAAATGTTATCAGTAACTATCTAAAAGAAATAATCTTAGCTTAGCTTTGTAATTTTAACACTGTACATATTTTTGATTAATGAAAACGACTTACTGTCGGGGCCTCCCCTACAGTTTTCGGTCAAAAAAAATCTAAAAGAAATAATCCAGTCCTCAGGTTAGCATAAGTTTTCTCTTAGTAACTATCATAGCCTGTGTGAAATTTTCATCAAACTTTTAGAGACGGAGTTTCATGCACAACACAAAACAACAACGGTAAAGTTTTTTTTCAAAAAGAAAGATAACCTCCGGCCTCTGCATCGACTGATGCACACATCCAACGACTCTTCTTATCCTCCTCTTTTTCTCTCCATGTCAGCGATGGCCACCTGAAAGCTACTCCCAGTTTATTTCCTTTTCCTTTCCTTCCTAGCTCCTAGAGGGCATCCTGAAGAATTGTGTGTTAACTTATGAGTTACAATGTCCGTGTCATCAACCATATATATGTTTGCTCTCTCATCCTGCTTTGGGCTTGTATATGGGTTACTCGTTTAATATGTTAATCTACCTACAACATTGTTTTATCTCTTCATTTAATATTGTTCACATTGTCAAAAACTTCTGCATGGAAAAATTACTAACAAGTAATATCTTATAATTATGTGTGTATGGATATATCTCAGTCCCTGATTTTTAAGATAAAGTCTGAAATTACCGCTCATATTGTATCTAAGCGTCATACCCACTCCTCTCTCTCCATCATTCGTTGGAACCGTAAAGCACAAACAAGATCCGACGGCTAAACAATCGACTTATTTCTAACTAAAATCTGACGATTTAAATATAGCAAAACCATATAACTATCAGACATGCCCTCAAGCAAGCACTCTCTCGATCTCTAAAACCCTATCGCTACCTCCTTTTTACATGGAGATTCAAAATTTAAAAACCCTGACCAGATGCGTATTCAAGAGACATGTTTTCGACGTGGAGATGACACGTAGGTCTGACATATAGGACCACTATGATTGAAACTTTAAAACATAATGATCTAATTTTTTTTATATGAAGCAAAATGAAGAATTTGCTAAATGAGTTAAAGTGTGTCGTAAAGTTTGTTAGTGTGTGGATGAAACGTGAAATTCACCTCGACTTTCTGGAGGGATACCACCGACGATTTATGCCGATTCCCCTATCCGCGATGCTACCCGGTAGCGTGCGTGCTCCTCTGCTGTACTGTAGGTGATTAGCTCATCGTCCGTGACGTCACTCTTGCAATCTTAGACGTTAATGTCATGGAACAAATAAAAACCCTCTGTTGGCCAAAGTGGTTGGCTCATCAAGCTCTCGTGGCCATGTACGTATCCCCACTACCATGAAACAGAACACCAAAGAAGAGAACCAGCAAAACCCCGCCTCCATCCTGCTCCAAACACTGTGTCTTGACACGCAAAATCGTATCCCCGCAGGCGGAGCACGCTCTGCCAATGGCGGCCGCGGGGTGGTTCCTAGTCTTCATGGCCGCCGCTGTCGCTCTGTTCACAGCGCCAACCGCCGCAGCCGCCGGCAGGCCCAGGCCCACGACTCCAGCGTCAGCAGCGTCGCTGGACTGCGGCACGGTGACGTCGGTGCTAACGGGCTGCGGGGCGTTCGTGAGGCGCGGCCCGAACGCGGCGGCGGGCCTGTGGCCGGGGCCCGGGACGGCGTGCTGCGAGGGGGTGGCGGGGCTGTACGCCGTGGCCGCGGACTCGGCCGACAACTGGCGGTCCGTGTGCCGGTGCATGGCGGAGCTCGTGAGGGAGTACTGGTCCAACGCCTCCGCCATCGCGCTGCTGCCGGGCCTCTGCGCCGTCTCGCCCGCCGCCCACCACGCCTTCACCTACTGCACAAGGTACATACATATACGTGCAACGAAAAAAAGGCCTCATTTTCGTTTCACAAGTCAGGGTTTCGATCTTCTTTTAGGCTCACTGTATCGCTTTGGTTCTCTTGCAGCGTCCCTTGACATCCGCGCGGTTTCGGCCGGTTACCCAAGATTCCAAGAATCTTCGGAGCATGGAAGTTGCTTCAGTTTGGAGTTCTCAGTTTTGTTCTTGGAGGATTAGCTCAGGTTGCTAGCTTAGGTGCTGGTTTTTGTCCATTTTTTATTCCTGATCGATCTGATTAGTTGCATGCGGGGGAATTGATGAGAAACCTAATTACAGACACTACGAATCCAAGATGACACACAAACTAGCTTCTGACAGTACCGCAGTAGCAAAGATTGGGCAAACTGGGATTTTGAAACCATCTTCCCACCAAAATGAACGCTAGCGCGGCATAATGGCATTGCCCTGACGGTGCCACCACCCCTGCTTGTACCATCTCCAGTGCATCAAATCCTTGTCTACACTCTCGTGTTAACAACTTAAGATAACGGCTGTGCCGTCAAATCACGTAGCATATGACTGTGTGCATCAATCGATGTAGAGAAAAAAAAATCACGTAGCATCAACCTAAGAGTCTACTCTTCCAGTGCAAAGAACAGACGCCCGACGTTTCGTGGACACCCTTTCTCTCCGGCACATACGAGTCAAGTGTCCAAAACCAGAAACCGCCCCATACCCTCGCATCCCTCACTTTGTTGACTGCCACACCCACTCTCACGGGCCTATTTTTTTCATCATATAAAAAGATCAACAACTTATTTTGCTCCACCTCTCGATCGGCCTTGTTCGGTTCCACCCATCCCTAGAAAGATTGGAAATGATTTGAACTAAAATCCCAACAATCTCTGTCAATCCCCACCAGTATCTCCTAACCGAATGAGGCCTTAGTTGGAATTGGAGCAAGAAACGGGAGTTGAAGGGGCGTGTGCTATTAAATCATCTATTTGGTGGATGGAAGTGAGAGTTTAGGACGGCTTGAGGATGAAAATTGAGGGATCGACTCCTGCCATTGTAATAACAGGAAGGGAGATGTGAGGATTTAAAGGGAAATTGTTTGCTAAAAGTTTATCCAAACCGGTCATCATAACTTATGTTATCCTCCCCAAGCTAATTTCCGGTGAACTCCCACCAACCAAACATGCTTATAGACTTTTCTCTTGTTAATTCTCACATATATTTCTCTTCACATGCCTAACAAGATGGTTGAGGCTAAATTCAATTTTCCATGTCTTATCTCCTATTAACTCCTATCTTTGAACTCCCATTTCCATTATCCGATATTGCCAAACACACACTCCAAGAGGAAATGTTTCCATAGCACAAAAAAACATGCACATCGCCTTGTAAAGAAAAAGTGCTCCTTTTCATCATGAACAATGTAGATTTATTTGTTGAAAACAAATAAGAATCTAGAGAAATTATTTATGATAAAATTTCTTTTTTTCCTCGAACCCGCATCCAAGTACGTGCTATTATTTTCGTAAAATGGAAATCCCATGTTTGTTTTGGTAAAAACAAGTGTACTTTCGTGTTGTTGCTAGAGTTTTTAAACTTCCTAAATGTAAATAACATACTCCCTCCGATACATATTAATTGTCTCAAATTTGTCTAAATATGGATGTATCTATGTCTAAAAACGTCTAGATACATGTAATATTTCGACAACTAATATGGATTGGAGAGAGTACGTGGTACTTGTGTTGCAAAAAAAATGCTCATCTATACATGGTTCCATGTGATGAGAGCGGACGACCAATGGACAGAAATATTGAGGGTCTTTGACTCACGTGAGTCTAAAATGGTACGTATATGATTTTTTTGCGGGGGACTGCCCTGTTTCGGAAAAAATGGACATGAACCTATGTTTCTCTTATTCAGAAAATCTAAACTTTCTAATTAAAAGTATTCTTCGATATTTCCTTGAGAGAGAAAAAAAGTGGTACTCTCGAGCTCGAACTATCCGTTATCTGCAGTGCTCTGCTCTCCGCCCCACCCTTTGCTGTCCCCGCCTCCCATGTCCCATCTTCCACATCACGCCCCAAAACGAGCAGAACTCCACTGGGAAAGGGCAAACGGGGGGAAGCCATGGCGATCTCCAGTTGGAGCACGCGCCTCCTTCTCAGCCCCTCCCGCCCCATCCTATACCCTAGCCGCAGCCGCATCCTCTCCCTCTCCACCGCGTCCTACTCCCCCGTCTCCGGTCGCCGCCGCTGCCTCCTCCTTGGCCGCCCGCCCCACGCGTACATCTCGGCGCCGGCCCCCGGCCCCGACGCCTACCAGTCCCCCTCCCTCGATGCCGCAGAGGCGGCGGCGGATGTGGCCGCCGCGATCTCCTCCACTGATGCAGTCACATGGGCTGGCGTCTGGGCTCTCCTGTCGCCGCACAAGGCCCGCTTGCTGGTATGCCTCGCCGCGCTCCTCGCGTGCACAACCTGCACCCTCTCCATGCCGCTCTTCTCAGGTATGCATGCGTACGCCTTCATGTCCCGGGCGACAATTGGTTCTTGCCTGCCTGTTTCTGAAATGTGGTGGTTGGCTGTTCTGTCAGGGAGGTTCTTCGAAACCCTGATAGGGAGGGGGTCCGAGCCCCTAACAGGGCTCCTGTCCAAAATTGCGGTGTTGTATACGCTGGAGCCTATATGTACCATCATATTCGTGATCAACATGACCGTGATCTGGGAGAAAGTGATGGCGAGACTGCGCAGCCAGATATTTCGAAGAATTCTGATCCAAAAGGTAATTGCTGAAACATAACGCTGTAGTTGCTGCTGCAAAGGTTGCACGTGTATGTATTTCACGTGACAGTCTTGATTGGCTGGTGTTGGTGTATATTTATTGTCTTGCTCCCGAACTTGGATAAGCATGTCCGGTATGTGCTTTAGTTCTTTTCAGTTATTGCAGAAGATTTGTTACTTTGTTAGGCTGCTGTTGTTATTTCTTCTGTGGTCTGTGCAAAATCGGAAGCATTAAAGTCCATTATATCGTAATGTCTCAATAATGAGAAAAATCTGACAACTGCAACTAATGGTTGCAGTTCATATGCAAATATGCAGATTGCCCGCCCACCAATGCTTCCAACAGTTGATGAAGATTGCTTTGTTACTTTAAACACTTTAATACACACTAAATATAAAATTAGTCTTAGCATTATGATAAATGGTTCGAGCACGCTATTCCATCCGTAGGTTGAACCAGCTCTACGCTAGAAAGTTAGTACAGCTCTACTGCAACCTATTATGCACTTTACATGTGGCAACAAGTTAGTTGCAAGTATTTTCGTGGAGTCAAACTTTGGGCATTGTACACGATGAAATTCTAAGGACTAGAAACCTGTCATGTGCTAATTAACACAGGTGCATGCTGATGTAAAGTGATATGGTTTTGTTTCTCTAGAGCTAGGTAACCTCAAGGGTAGCTAACTAATTACTCCACAGGGAAGTGATATTTTAGTGCCTAACCTGCTAAAACTTTTTTTATATGCCAATTTCATAGTCCCTTTTCTTTCTGGTAACAGCTACATTTTTTGTGCAAGTTTTGCTGGTACCGTTGCCAATTTGACAACGTAAACAAATTTATATTAGTTCTCATATTCATGTTTTGTTATTTTAGTTGGTAATAAATCTTTTCTTTTGGCTTTTTGCAGATGGTATTTTTTGATCGCCACAAGGTATACCAATTGCCATACAATGTTGATAGTTATTACTTGAAGATAAAGATGTCAATCATAACATACATGTTTCCCATGTAATTCAAAATCTGTGTCCTGTTAAATACTTTAGTTTGTTAAATGTCACTTGTTCATGTAACTTCAGGTAACATATTAATTTTGACCTGTGATTGTTATTCCATTATGAAAGGTATACTTCTCGGAGAATCATGTAAATCAAAAGATCTCTTGATGAATATGCAAGTTCTGAGTTCTGACAAACTGGCAGATGCCAAGAAGCTATTACATCATACCATCACTATCAAGTATTCTAGGCAGACTTAGACCATGATGTTTTCTCGAATGTGTGTTACTTAACTCTAGTGTCAGTCATATACATTTAGTTCTATGTATCTTCCATGAGACCACGACTGCGTAGGAGAGCAGTGTTGTACTCCCTCCGTTCCATAATTCTTGTCGAAATATTACATGTATCTAGACACTTTTTAAGAATAGATACATCCATTTTTTGTCAAATTTGAGACAAGAATTATGGAACGGAGGGAGTATTTTTTATTGTCTCAACCAATTGGCAATAATTGGTCTGCTTCATGTCTTGACTCTTGATCGGTTGATCCAAATGTCTTTTTATCATTTGATGGCAGGTTGGCGAGTTGACTGGTCTGTTGACATCTGATCTGGGTACTTTGAAGGGTGTAGTAAGTGACAACGTATCAAGAGATCGTGGGCTAAGGGCACTCTCTGAGGCAAGAAACTTTACATTATGAGAATGTAAGCTTGATGCTGCTAATTGTGAAGAGTTCGATAAGTATAATTACATAATCTCTCAGGGATATTCTTAATAATCCTTAAATACTAACTTCAATTTTAAGTTTTTAACTATTGATCTGTGACCTGATATTCCATGCATGTCATATTTTGATTATTTAGTACTCACATTTACTTGCACCCTATTTCATGCCTGATGGTCTTATAAAGTATTTTTTGTATTTTTTCAGATCACCGGTACACTGTGTATACTTTTCGCATTATCCACTGAGCTCGCTCCTGTTCTAGGACTCCTCATTGTCTCTGTCTCCGTTATAGTTGGTAATTTCTAAGACTCTTCAAACTTTTTAAATTTGAGAGCTTTTGTTGGAATCATGTATTATCGAGCACAAACTGATTATGCACTGAATTATATGGTTTTTTTAAGACAGCTTTGCAATAAGAAACCATCCTTTTCCTTTTGATATTTTATTTACAATTATCTCCTTTTCCTGATATTTTTATTGTTTCACAGATCATCAGCACCTTTTTATATAAACTACCAAGATTTTGCTTCATAGGTCTTGAACAAGCAAATTTAGTTTTCTAGGCAATTTTATTAAAAAAATAATATCTCCAGACATGTTTTCCTTCGGTCTTGAAAGTAGGAGATAGTGTTGTGGACTTTGACCAACAACAGGATAATTACCCTGCTGAAGGTAGCTAGACAGCTTGGCTGCAAGGAATTGGATAGACATGGGCTACATGAGCGAATATTTGGGGGAATAGATTTGTTCTTTCTTGCTTGATTCATCAAAAGTTACATAGCTGAATATTATATAATAGTCCTACGCGCTAACTCGATCTATCGTATTCTGATTAGGAAACCTCCTAATATAATTATCCAGACAGACGCCATACTTTCCTAATCTCTAATATTCCGAATCCAGCCTCCCTAATTCTATCTCTAACTCGGCTTTCCTTCCTTCCTGGACTCTTCTCTAACCGACTCCTTCCCTGAATCTTATTGGACGCCTTTTCCCTGTATAGAATCCACACACCAATCGTGCATCTTACGGTCTGTCCAGCGACAATGCATCGGATACTGCTTTGATGCATTATCCTAATATACCCGCAACACTACATCCGTCCCAGACATACATCTTGTCCTCAAGCTGCAGGATCACAACCATCGTTTCCTGGCCCCCGCAGCTTCCTGCCTCAGTGCGTTCACTGCTGCTGCAGCAGCATCACAAATCGCCTCCACTGGGCATTAGCACGTTGCATCAAAGCTGCATCAGATGCATTGCAGCCGACCTACCAGTAAGACATAGAAGAAAAAGACGTGCTGGTGTCTAATTCCTGTGCAGAGAAGAGAAGCCTAAGGAGAGTTAATGAAGGAGTTGGCTAGAACATAGAGAAGAGTATAGGAAGATGACAACTTCAATCAGGATTGTGAGTTCTTCTTTTGAGAAAACTCTTGTATCTCGATGCATTCATAGAAGAAAAAGTTATGTACAAGCGCAAGAAAGGGTGAACACCCCGAGAGTTACAACGCTACACGCCCAAGTGATAAGCACCGCTTGGAGTAGTGATCCAGGACCCAACACAGATCAGGATCATGAGATACAGATAGAATTAGGAAAGATCCCTTAAGAGATAAATTTAGGAAATAGCAAGTATGGATTCAGATACTTGTATCAGAAGGATTCCTAATTAGAGTACAACACCTTGAGTGTCAAGTTAGGAAGTATTATATATGTGTAGATCATGTAAGTTTTTAGACAGGCAAGAAAGAACTAATCTATTCTGAAACGCCCAACGCCTATGTCTACCCAATCCTTCACAGACATGCCATTTGGCTGTCTTCAGCATGTAGTTATCCTGTTATGGATCAATGTCCTCCACACCATTTCATTTTTATTTCACAAGGTTTGATAAATAAATATGTTGTGTCCTTCAAAAGAAATGCTTTGCTGAAGTGGCATTTTGTTGTCTATGGTATTATATATGTGGGTATTTACTTATCCTTTTTTACAGTTGTTTTTTCTTAACCAGCTATATTCAAGAGGTCAACTGTCCCTACCTTTAAATCTTACGGGATTGTCCAAGCACAGATATCAGACTGCGCATCAGAAACATTTTCAGCCATCCGTACCGTGAGTACCAATTTTTTGTCAGATTGCTCATTTGCACCTTCCTTTAACTACAAGTTTTTCGTCATTTATGTCATCGAACATAATCTTGTCTCTTCTGCTATACACATGTTCAACTGCTCGGGACTATATTTATGTAACTACAAAAACTACGTTTGCAGGTTAGGTCATTTGGTGGTGAAAAACGACAAATTTCTATGTTTGACAACTTGGTACGTCTTGTCACCTGCGCACTTATTTTTCATGGAAACAGTGGTGAAGGAGGGCATTAGTGAGGATGATACATATTACTGCTTATAAAAGAAAGAACCTAAACGGAAACTACAACCATTATTCTAACTTTCTCAGTACTCAGTTCTTTGTGTGTAGCAAACAATGTGTCTTTCTATTGATAGTTCTATATAATAGATAAAGTAACAGATTTACAAAGAGGATACAAATGGAAACTACAACCATTATACATGACTTTCTCAATGTCCATTCCACAAATGTGTAACAAACATTGTGGCATTCTATTGATGGTTCTTAACTTCTGATGACTAGTGCGTATCAAAGATTTGAAGTAGAATGTATCCAATTTTTGTATATGAAATTATGAACAAATAATCGGATTTTGTAAACCCAGGTAAGTTGCCACCCTATGTTCGCTCTCCTCTAAAATCACCTAAAATAGTTTTGTGAAACAAAAAAAAATCAGGGATGTCACTTACAAAATTTGATGCAAAAAATATGATCATGTGTGCCCTCTACAAAAATAACAAATTGGTACAGTCCGAGTAGTAGAGAGGGGGATTTGGGGTAGGGATATTTTATAGGGGATTCGGTTGAGGAATCTTTGATAGGGGGATTTGGTGGAGGAATCTTTTGGGGAAGGCATGTCTGGGGGAAATTTGGGGAAGCTGTTGGAGATACTCTAACTATGCAATTAATAGACAAGACTGAACTGATCCAACTTGAAATCTGACCAAACTTTCCTTAAAAAGCGTGAACCAAACTCAAGAAGCAAAACAAATAGATTTCCTGGTGGAGGACTGGTAATTGTTACTTTGTTCTGTTTCTTTTCCCGAGTTTTTCTGATCTCTAATATCCTTTCGAGTATGATTTCTTTTACCGAAATTATATTGGTCCAATGGACTTCCTTACCTTGTTAACACATTTTCTTTGTCCTGATAGGCGCTTGCTTTTCAAAATAGCGGCACAAAGCTAGGAGTGCTGAAATCTGCCAACGAGTCATTGACTCGAGTTGTTGTTTATGTTTCCCTAATGGCACTTTACATTCTTGGTGGAAGCAAAGTCAGTGCGGTAAGCCTCTGAATGGATTGTGTATTAAGATATTAATTACAATGTTCTGACATGCAATGTCCTTTCCTAAGACTGCAACTGGTGCTGTTTAGTTCTGTGTACAGTAAGTCCGATGTCATCATGTGAAGCAGAAGCAGTAGCGAGCTGTTTAATTAATCATAGAATAAGTTCCATTCCATTTCTGAAACATTTGGTTGTATAACACTTAAGGACGAAGCTTTGGCAGAGGGCACAGAGGGATCCCGCACATGGAAAAGGTGATACCTGCATGGTCAGTTTTTTTAAGCGCTACAGGATGTAATCTGATGCATGGTCAACCCTAAGGATATCTGACTATCTAGTGTTGGATGTATACATAGCTCTCTAAAGGAGCAAAGCCAGGAAAATATACCGTTGGGGTCGCTCTTCGTAATTTACCGGTGGCATTGCGTATTTTTTAAGGATATTTTTCTATTTCCAAAGGGGATTAACAAAATACCATCATTGTCATGTGACACCAATGACTACATGCTAGCTTCGCCCCGCCTCTCTTCACCTCTTGTTGGCTCCAGCCACTTACCGTAGATCTTAGGATATCTCTAACTTCTCCCGGTGTACAGCACTAGATCATGTACAACATTGAAGCTTATGACATAGCTCAGTAATTTGCTGTTTTTGTTATTGAGTGGTTTACAACTCACTAATAGTTTGTTATAAAAGAACAACAAGGGTGGTTTATGTCATGTATTTCATTTATGCCATGAGGTTTGTACTGTGGCTGGAATCAGAGCATGGTTAATTTATTATTTCAGGGCAAGTTGTCTATTGGAACCATGGCATCTTTTATTGGTTACACATTCACGCTGACCTTTGCTGTAAGTAGCAAATCTTGCCCATTTGGTATTTTATTGTAGCTTCATGTGTTGTTTACTGTATATATGTGTATAGTATATTTTCTTGATAAAACATACATTTTAGGTTCAAGGAGCTGTTAATACTCTAGGTGATCTGCGTGGGACATTTGCTTCTGTAGAGAGAATAAATTCTATTTTATCAGCAAAGGACTTTGATGATTCACTTGCATATGGTTTAGCCAAAGAGCTTGACAACAAAGAACCTGAAGATTCCAACAATGGAGTGCATGGAAAGGGCACTGTTAACAAACATTACATGTCAGCACTGAAATCATCCAGCAGCTGTAGTAATCTAGCCTGGTCTGGTGACATTCACCTGGAAGGTTTGTTTGCCAATTACTATTTAGCTGGAAGGTTTGTTCACATTATATGTTACCGTCTGCCATATTTCATTATTTTCCTGTATTATGAATATAGAGCTAAATCTTCCAAGATTATGTTTCAGGTTTCAAATTTATCAGTATTTTTAGTTTCTGGTCTGTAGTAAGCTCGTCATAATGTCCTCAAGTTTCACTTGTTTAAATACAGTACAATGAAGTGCATGGTTATGAACTGTGGCTCTTTGATTTTAATGAGAGCAGCTCAGTAATCTTTCTGAGTTCTGAGTTTCTTTTATTGAAATTCCAAATTTTGTCTTACCGCTAGCACAAAATCCACAATTCACCAATACACGGCATTCTTTGACTGCTGGCATACAACTTATGTTCTTATATTTCTGGCAGATGTTCATTTCTCTTACCCACTGAGATCTGATGTGGGGGTCTTAAATGGGCTTGATCTTACAATTGAGTGTGGAAAAGTCACAGCACTAGTAGGTTCTAGTGGTGCTGGGAAAAGCACAGTGGTCCAACTTCTAGCGCGGTACTATGAGGTACGGTTGTAAATCCATAGTATTACTGCTGCTGTGTTTCATAGATATAGCAACATTTCAGATTTGTTCCAATCTTGCAGCCTACTCAAGGTCGTATCACTGTGGCCGGGGAAGACATTCGTGTATTTGATAAGAGAGAGTGGTCTCGAGTTGTATCCCTAGTGAATCAGGTATGTGGTAATACCGATGCAAAGTACCTATCTTTTCATACCAATACCAAATCATAACGCATTGATTTTGTTGGTATTCCATAATCGTAACGCATAAGGGATACAAATCTTCTATATCTAAACAGGAGATCCCCACTACCTATATCTCTCAATATGCAAGCATGCCACCTCACTAGGCCAACTACATTGCATGTCATGCAAACCATGCCACCTCATGTAAATCATGCATGCCTTTTTTCTCAAGGCATGCATCTATTCATGTACTTGCCCGAGCTCTTCTGAAAGGCTTGCAACCAAGGCATGCCTTTTTTCTCAAGGCATCCCGCACAAGGAGCTACATGGAGGCCAAACTGGGCCACAACCCCCCCTTCCGAAAATGCAAAAAATAAATAGAGAGGCTTCTTCAGGCTCAGCCCATGAACGGGCACAGCCCAGCACCACGCAGCGCACGGACGAACTCCTCGTCGTCTCCTCGCAGTCTCCTGTCTCCCTCCTCTTTCTGAGTTCTCTCCTCAATTCCGGTGTTCCTTTTCAATTCCGTCCACGCAGCATCTCCTCGCAGTCTCCTGTCTCCCTCCTCTTCCTGAGTTCTCTCCACGCAGCGCACGGACGAACTCCTATATCCCGGTGTTCTTTTCCAGCCGACCTGATTCCTCCTCTTTCTGAGTTCTCTCCTCAATTCCGTCTTCGCCGTGCGGTTATTCCCCTTCTTGGCTTCTCACCTTCTTCGGCCATGCCGCAATGCAAACTGCTGAACACTGCAAAACACGTCTCACCGCCCGGCGGCCGGCTGACCCACGAGCATGCCTGCAGCGCACTGCCTGCTGGAGTGCTGGACGTGACCCTGGAGCCTGCTATGCCCTATTGTCTTGATTCTTTTTGTTTTGTGAATTCTGAATATTTGAGATGTCCTCATAAAATAGTGTCGTCTCTTTTGCTTTCTCTTCAGCAAAAATAGAAAGAAAAGAGGTGGTTATGATGTCTTCACAATGCAAGGTTTTGATAGATTAAAAAAGGTTCATGATGGAAAGAAGTGTGTATTCTGAACTCATATGGAATCAAATCATTTCTTGCTCTGGACAAAACAATGCAGTGAGACATTGCCAAAGCTTTATTAAATCAACCAAATCATCTAGCAAATATTTTAGAGGTCAAGAGCAAGGAAGAGAAAGAAAATGGTCGTTCAAGGCTGGAAACCACAATTGGCCTCTAATTATCTTCATCTTTTATATCTATCGATAACTGGCATCTTTTCAGTGCATATGTTGTACTTTGATATAAAATCGCCCCCTCTTGTTTTTGCTCACGCTCCGCCACTGTTTCCCACTACATATTTTCTCTCAACATGCAAACATGCCAACCCAGCAGACCCACTACATTGTCATGCAAACTATGCCACCTCATCAAGTCATGTATGTATTCATCTACAATTTTGCATTAGTCTACCAATTCAAACCATGCCACCTCATCAATTCAATCATCTCATCTTCTATTTTTACACATCCTTTCGTCACATATTTTTAAATGTAAAGCAAGAACACATTTTATTTTTTTTCCCATTAGTTTTTACTATTTAACATCTATTTATGCATTTGTTTTAACATGATTCTGCGGCAACGCGCGGGGCATTATCTAGTTATATTAAAGTTTTGCATGAAAAATTTAGGATCCTGTCCTATTCTCGGCATCTGTCGGAGAAAACATTGCTTATGGTCTTCCGGATGATGTTGTCTCCAAGGATGAGATAATAAAAGCTGCGAAAGCTGCTAATGCTCATGAATTCATCATCTCTCTTCCACAGGTTGGGCAGACTATCATTCATTCGCCTATAGTCTCTGGTGCCTAATGATATGCCCATAATTTGTTTCCTCATTTATGTGCAATTTAGGGCTATGACACTCTTGTTGGGGAACGAGGCAGCCTTCTAAGCGGTGGACAGAGACAAGTAATTTGCTATCTTAATATGTGATATATACATTGATGAATGAATGATATTGTTATTACTTGATAAAGGAATTACATCGATGTTGCTTTATCCTAACTACTGTATGCTTACTCTGTTTCTTTGCAGAGAATTGCAATTGCCCGAGCTCTTCTGAAAAATGCTCCTATTCTAATACTTGATGAGGTATCTCTTTCATACAAAAATTCATCTTTTGTACTCCCTCCAATGCAAGGTGTGCATTTTTTTTTCCCACATCGAATTGTTCTTATCAATTCTTTCACAGCAAATTATTTTTGTCAAAAATTCTTGAGAAAATGCAAAGCTTGCATCTTGATGCACTGATAGAAAACAAATTATTTGCAAGTCTAAGACTAGGGCAAGGCCATGACAACCTAACACCCAAGACAAGGCATTGCATGGACAATTTGACATCACGACGGGACACCGGCCTTGATGAAATCCATGCAGCATGCCCTCTAGGTACTCCTGGCAAAGAAGGGCAGAATTGGTCTGTTCTGCTTTGGAGAAGATGACAAGTCGATAGCAGCCACGATTCGCCAGCCTCGCACGACCTTCAAAGTTCTGGCATGGTCCAATCAGCAAGGGGAGATGGCGCGAGAGGGTGCACAAGACATCCAGCCGATGTTGTAGAGAAAATGTCATCAAACATATGGCCAAAAAGAGTGCCAGAAGTTTCTCGTCGCGTGTCCACATGCATATTATCCAAGGTTGCAGTGCTAACGCCCAGCTAAAGCCAGGATGTATGCCCACCAAATCCAGCGAACCGCCAGCCGCAACTCAGATGAGTGCAGCAGCACACTTGCTGCTGCCTGGCCCCGGCTTAAACTTGTGGTAACCGGGCTGACACACAGCAGCTCATTCTTGCTACCACTTATAGTTGTGCCAGCCCATCAACCTTGCTGATCCACCACTCTGCAAACAGAGGCTACCATGTGTGAGCCCTCACACCAAGGGGCACAGCTCATGCCGCCTGAGGCAGCAACCTCATTGCATGAGCCCACCATGACGCTTACCCAAGAAGAGGCTATACAACATGGTTGGTGCATCGGCCGACCAAGACCTGTGGCAAGGATGCCCAGGTCCACAGCACACCACCAGTACACACGGAAGCACCGGCAGCAATCCACGCTAAAACCTCGCGGCCACGAGGGAGCCAAGGCAGGTCCCGCCGGATCTGTGATGCAGTGTCGGTAATAGCATCACGGCACACACCAGGCCATCAAGGTGTGGCTGGCAAGTCAGCCATCACACATGCCTCCGGGACCACCTGCCAACACCGGTCTCCCTGTTCTGACTCTGAGTGACCTTGCACAGCCGGCAATGCCGTTGCTCCGATGGACAGAAGCCACCTTGAATGCCTGGGTAGGGTTGTTAATATTTTCCACCTCTGGCCTGCTCTTGTCAATAGGTTCCATAGAAACAAACTTAGTGTTGTTGGTTACCTAACTTACTAGCAATTCACTGAAACGGCACACATCAAATTTTCGCATACAAAAGTCAAGTCTTCATATATTCTTCTATTTGGCTGGTGTGTCAGTCCGCAATTGGTTATCCTCATGCTGACCCCGGATTTGGAGCTGACGGGAGTAGCAAGAAAAGAACCCAAAAAGAAAACTGCAACAGGGAACATATGAGGGGTAAATAAAGGGTGATTGGGGAGTAACTTAAAGAGAGCCAGCAAACAAAAAAAAACCAATCCTTTAGTTTTTTATACGTCCCAAAAAAGGTGAAAAATTGTAATCTAAGACGTTCAAGGAATTTGTACTATTTACAGGCTACCAGTGCACTGGACACAACTAGTGAGCGGCTTGTGCAGGAAGCCCTGGATCTCTTGATGAAAGGAAGGACTTCCCTGGTGATCGCGCACAGGTTGAGCACGGTTCAAAATGCGCATCGAATTGCTGTCTGTGCAGATGGCAAGATCATGGAACTTGGCACGCATGCTGAACTGGTTGCCAAGGGAGGCAGTTATGCATCACTTGTAGGCACGCAGAGGCTCGCATTTGAATAACACTTTGCTAACATTCTTTGTTGCACACGAGACACTCAGACGTCTATAATCACCACAGGTAGGTTGTAACCTATTTTCCGAAATTATGCAAGAATTGCTAAATACATGCAACACAGATGAGACTCAAAAAGGATGAACAAAATGTTTTACGTCACTTTCTATCATCCCCATTCTTTTCGCTCTGTGACTACTCCATCTGCTACGTGTGGTAGCCGTACGAAATTCAGGCAGAAAATGTTATTGTTGTAAACGATTTGCTAAATTATGTCAAATACATGCAAGTGAGCCTCAAATAAAGGATGAATACAATGCTTTGTATTCTCTATTCCTGTCGAGTGCAGTGTTTACAGCGAAGAAAAACATAAGTTTCGTAATCGGTGTTGCAATCTTTGGCCAGTTTGACGTGTTTGTGTCTGTTAATGATAATAATCCGTTCGAACAATAGTGTCCATTAATGAAAACTATTTTACTGATCATTTTAGGACAAAAGAATACAACAAACTATTTCATGAATGTCAGTTGGGCTAAAATGGAACACAAGGAAAATGCGAAAGTAAAAAAAAGAGACATGGTCTAAATATTGTATCCATTAATGAAAACTATTTTACTGATCATTTTAGGACAAAAATACTCCCTCCGTCCCATATTAAGTGCCGAAATATTACATATATCTAAACGTATTTTAGTATATAGATACATTCATTTTTAGACAAATTTGAGTCACTTAATATGTGACGGAGGGAGTACAACAAACTATTTCATGAATGACAGTTGGGCTAAAATAGAGCAAGGAAAATGCGAAAGTAAAAAAAGAGACATGGTCTACATAAATATGGAGAAAAGAATAGAACAATGAGTCCAAATTAGAGAATAAGGAGAAGTGAAGAACCACCTCTTTAGTAGGATGATGCAGTTGTAGGGCATGACTCCATCCAATAGGGCTGGAAAGTGTTTATTTAACTAGGGTTCAAATGTTAGTTCAAATCTTAGTGTTCATGATTACACACATGCGGGATCGATCAAGTAGGCCTTGATGATTGTGTTTAGACATTGGCGTGCTCTCGATCATACCTTTTTGCTAGTAGTTTTGAACTAAGCCTAGTACAATTTTGTACTAAATCAGCGACACTTATTATGGTGGATCAGAGCGAGTATATGCTAGTATTTCTTTATTCAAATAATATGTTGCGCAAATTTTATTCAGATAACAATACTATCTACAGCTGATCAATCCAAATTATAGTCAAAATTTGAAAGTTTGACCATACCCTTTTGAGAAGATCATATATTTATAACATATGTAGTACAAAACGGAGAGCTATATAGCTATGAAATTGTTATGGAAATGTATCATGATATCATCATGTGAGGGTTCAATAATACTAGGTGATAAATTGGAACATAGTTCCTTTAAAGGGACTCTTCGATTCCACAAGAATTGTGGATGATTCTATTTCTTGCGCTTTTTTCTCTGAAAGCTTATTTGATCCATAGAATTGAGAACTATGTGAGTTTTTTTTGTAGACTATTTCTATAAAATTCAGAGAAAAATTTCATTGAGTCCAACCTCATCGTTCGGATCTTTTTTTAACCGCAGCAAACACAGTCCTTAAAAGAAAATTCTTGCGTTTTCTTCCCAGTAGTGCAAGCAGATAACTTTAATTACACATTATCTCTTAAATATCACACTATCCATTTGAACATGCACAGAACTGACTTTTTTTTTTGTAACATGGTGATTTCTCGCTTCATTCTGGTCTTAGCATCAACAAGGTTGCTGCAACATGGAACTTTATTACATCTCACAAAAACGTTATAAGGAGTTAAGGACTACGGTATACAATAGTATCTGACTCAACAGAAAGTGGGGAAAAATAACTCATATTCTACTTCTTAACAAGCAAGGGCCCCACGTTATCACCGGTGGCTTTGTTGTGTTTCACATGGCTTCCATCGCAAAGTGGAAATGTGCCCGATCTCCAGCACCTTGTGTCAAAGAAGTTAATCAGGATAAGCACATTTTTTCAAGAAATAATCAAGATCAGTAATAGTTGGAACTTCAACATGGCATGCAAATGAAGAGTTCCAAACGAAAATAAACTTTGTGATCGGTTTTGCTTCAAACCTTCAACCATGCAGAATTAGGATTTTGCAATGCAGGCATGCACAGCATAAACACAATAGGCCATGGCCCACCGCAGTTCAGGTGAATAAACAGTGTTAAAAAAAATCTGTGAAGTGTCTATGAACTTTGTTCATCTTGAAAATTATAATACACCCTCCGTCCCAAAATAAGTGATTTGGCCTTGTATAGATTCTTATACAAATCCACGTCTGGGACGGAGGGAGTATGATTCAACAGAAATAATGATATGCCTGCAATGGCTTTCAATGCAGATGAGAACTCCAGGGGAATCCAGTTCTCAGAAATCGAGCTGATGGAATTCATATCCTGAATCCAGTTCTCAGAAATCGAGTAACAGCTTCCAGCAATTTAAGCTTCTCTCCATACATCCATCGAGAAGCAAATAATGCTGCACATCTTTGTGCAAAAGAGGCTTAGCTTAAATTATGTATTCCCGGGTTTCTGAGAGGAACTGTCCAATCAGAATGTAATCCTATTCTGGCTAAAAAAGAGACTGTCATTGCTATCCTACGTTAAATAGTATCTTTCGTGAGAACACAGAAAATTCTTAAGAAGATCGACACAACTGTGCATAAAACACATCACCAAGATATTTTGTATTTGCATTAGTTAGTTTCCTTTCCTTTGACCATTTCCGAGGGTTAAACTTCAGTGATCATAAGAGCAGTTCATTCAAAAAGAAAAACTCAGTATAGCACTACAATTTCCCCGGCACAACAACTTAGGATACCATAAATGATTAACAATGACTTACGTATGCAAGTTATTTTTCTCTCAGACTTCACTCAAACATCAACTAAATAGAATTTAGAGATAATCAGACAGTTAGAGTATTGTAAGCGATTAATGTAGGTGTAACCATGTAAGATTTTCATTACAAACTCCAGGCTCTTGGTTGCAGCAAAGAGTCTTCTCTCTGACAATTAAGCAAAACAAACTAACCTTGTCTGTCTATGTTCAGCTTCACTTCACACTTTTCCTAACTTGATTGTTTTCCTAATCAACTAAACTAAAACTAGAGATGAAAAGTTGACATGTAAATGTCCAAGTAAGCAGAGCATACTTGGTACAACTAGGAGTCTAGGATCAAAAACAATATCTCGGGGCTCGGATTGCATCATGAAATTATCCACTTCTATAATCATCAGAATAGCTTGTTTGTCGAGTTCAAACATTGTCTAGAGAACAATTTACTTGCACAATTGCTCTAAATAGTGACTGTTACGGAGTACATTTTAACGACAACAGAACTTGGAGACTATAAACCCCTAGTGATAAGTGAACTGTGCATGCCCTGCGAAATTAGCCGTCCAATACGAGCGACGCCTAATTAACTTATGAAGCCGAGTAAAATCACCACACAAACATGTCAATCCTTGCTCAAGCAATCACAAGTAAATTACACGATGAGATGATAAGCTGTACCGGCAGTAGGGCGTGAGCGGCTTGGAGAGCTCCCCGGCCAGGACGGTGTCGACCACCTTGGCCTCCTCCTTCCGGATGGCCGGGTTTATCCCGCTGCCTCCAGCGGCGGCTTCCGCCTCCGCACGAACCGCGACGACGCCGCGGCAGGCCCGGCTGCGCCGAAGGCCGGAGGGCCCCGCGGAGGACGGGACGGAGAGGCGGCATGCGAGGGTGGAGGTGGCGGCTGCGCAGAACGGGGTCGCCATGGCTATATGCCTCTTGGTGGGGATTGTGTTCTGCCGGTGCGGGGTTCCTTGGTTTGTTTGGTGCGACTCGTGGACGGCTGGCTGTATACGGTAATACGGGTGGGGAGGATTTGGGTCGTGTGGCGAGCACAAGCAGCGGTAAGCCGGTAACGGTACGCCAGACGGATGGAGGTGGTTTGCAGGTTTGGCGCTAAGGGCAGTTATGTGGTAAAAAAATCAGCGTACGATGACATGAAAGGACTAGCAAACAGTAAAGTCAGTAACTAGCAAACAGCAAAAGTCACAGGCCACATGTAAAAGTGTCAACGTCATTAAGTTTATTTCCACTGAGTTCAACGTGAAAAGTTACATGCCATCAAATTGATTTCCACTAAGATTCAATTAATAATGTTTACAAGATGAACATGCAAAGTGTCCACATCATTGAGTTGATTCCAAAACTCTACATACAGAATGTCCACGTCAACAAGTTGATTCCCACTAAGTTTCATTTTGTTTGCAAACTCAACATGCAGATTTCCTCGGTGTGCGACAAAACATTTTTTTATCCCAAGACACTCTCATCATAACATTTTACTTCAAACGTCAGCCAATTCACCAAACCATGTCTTTTCTACTCTCATCATTCATGCATGGGAAGCTCATAAAAAATGTACCTATGTAATTCAAAAGATGAGGGATACTAAATCACAATCGGTGTGTCCAACTTTTAAAACCATGTCTTCTCATGCTCACATCTAAAACAAAATACCATGTGATCATCCATTTGTCAACATTGATTACATGAAAAATTCGATGACACATCTCCAAGTATTCTTATGAAACTCGGAGCAACAACAACATGTAGTTCAACTTAATATTTTTGTCTTTTCAGTCACACGGGAAATTAGTCCCAATACACAAATTTGTGTACCATACAAACACATTTACTTTATCTCTTAAGTAAATGATATCATGAGTTCCAATACTCCTATATTGTTTATTTTGCTTCATTGTAATCCATTTTTCTTTCACGTAGGGCAAATGCATTGCTTTTGAGGCCTGCCGCAACGCGTGGGGTATCCACTAGTTTGGGAGATGACATTACTCTTATGTTGTTGCATTTCCGTCACATCTCTAGTGAAAGGGCATTTCTCTCCTAAGTGGTTTTGGTGGTGATGACAACATGTTGTTTATCTAATTGTGTGTTAAGTATTTCATATTTCATAAAGAAATTGGCACAAGACGTTGATGTGGACCCTCAAGATGCTATGAAGCGTAGCGGTGTTAGCGGCTTTTTCGTTTTGATTTGACTCGTAGGACATCCGTACTATTAAGAGGGAATCCACAAGGGAAGGTAATGGGTGAATCAATTTCACGTACACAACTACACAATTTGCACCCACTAAAAAGCCTACCCCAAAAAGTGAGAGAGAAGAACTAAACTCAGCATGTTGTGTTTTGCCTGCAGTCCAGGTGGCGGAAGTTTCGGCTGGAACTTCCGCCCCAACCTCCGGTCGCTCTCTGTTAGGATCGGCGGAAAATGCGGAACTTCCTGTAATATGCGGAACTTCCGTTTGACCGGAAGTTCCGGCTATGACCGGAAGTTTCGGCTTGTCTCTGCGCAGTGCATAACGGCTCGATTTTAGGGACCCCATTTATATACCCCTTCGTCCCCAACGAGCTAGCTGACCGTTTTCACAGCCAAGAACAGCCCCACTCACCCCAAGAACACAAAAAGCTCAAATCTCCAAGATCTCCCTCCCTAGCTACTTCCAACTCTTGATTCTTTGAGGATTGGAGGAGAAGATCTTGCTCTAGGGTTTCACCAAGTCAAAAAGTTGATTCCCCTTGTTTTCTTTGTGGATTTCGTTTCTCTTGGGTTGTTGGGAACCCTAGACGGAAGCGGTCACCTCAAGCTCTCCCTTGGTATATGAGGATCTTGAGGCTTGGATTGGGAGCCTCCTATTGAATTGTGGAGTTTGCCCCGGTCAAGTTTGTAAGGGTTCGGTGTTCGCCCTCAAGGAAGCCATTAGTGGAACTCACCTCACCTTTGTGGTGTTGTGAGAGCTCATCCCACCTTTGTGGTGTGGTAAGTTGGAGAATAGAGTGAGCCTTCGTGGCGTCTCTACCTTTGTGGTAGAGCACTCCTCCAAACGAAGACGTACACCGATCCCAATAGGTGGAACTCCGGTGAAATCTTCGTCTCCACGTGTGGTATCATTTCCCCTTTATATTCTTGCTATATGGTGTTGCTTCGGTTATTGCATTTCATTCTAGGGTTGCATTCACTTTAGAGAATTTAGAAAACCCTAAGATTAAGTGTTTGTATCTCTCAAGAAAAGAAAAAGAAAAGCCATAATTTGTTAGTCTCCTATTCACCCCATCCCCTCTCTAGACCATACCGATCTTTCAATTGGTATCAGATCCTAGTTTCTTAATTAGGGCTTTATCTCTCTTAAGAGTATGGCCGGCGATGATAGGGAACCCACCGTGAAACCCCAAGAAACCAAGGTGTTAGATGATAATGCTCCACTAACTTTTAAATCCATCAAATTGCTTTTGGATATCATGCAAAAAGTTATTCTAGATAGTGTGGACAAAAAGATTAGTGAGCACCTACCTAACAAAGCCTCTTCGTCTTCTACCGAACCTTTCTATGCCAAGCTACCAAGTGCGGTGGATTTGACTAAGGAAGATTCGGATGCCGAAGCCCGTAACAAGGCCAAGGCTATCGAAGAGAGTGCTACCAAATCCCAAGGTAGGGGTGGCTATGGGTTGTATAGTGAGGTGGCTCCACCACCTCAATATAATCATCGCCACCATAATTTGCCACCTATGTATAATCAAGATGAACGCCCCATGCTAACCTCTACTAATTACGTTGGTTGGTTTCATTCCATGAGGACTCACTTCAAGAGCACATCAACAGAGTTGTGGAGAATTGTTGAAAAAGGTTACTTTGTTCATGATCCAAAGAACTTGTCACCAAGAGAGTATGTGGACAATCAACTCAATGAGCATGCCATTGGAATACTCCTAAAGGCTCTACCCTTGGAGTATAGAACATTTGTCCGTGGTGTTGATTCCATAGAGATGCTTCGAAGCTCATTGGTGACCACTTTGACAACAATGAAAGTGTTAGGAAGTCAAAGTTTGAAGTGGTCATCAACGAATGCAGAGGTTCCGGATGGAGAGGTTCCGGATGAGCTATATAGGAGAGACATCACCCTTGGAGCCAAGATGAAGGACCATGGAAGTCATGACATCAATGATGAATGGCTCAAGCGTCTATTCATAGAAGCCATCTCCCCATACCGTGAGGTTCATGCCGCAATGATTAGGCAAAGAACGGACTACTATAGCTTGACTCCAAGTCAAGTGATGGGTGAGTTTGTAGTTATGGATATTCTCAAGAAGACCTCCGAGGACAACCTCATTCGAGCCAAGTTTCTCTCACAAAGCTCAAACCTTGCATTGAAGGCCAACGTGACTCCCACCTCAACTCCATGTGAAGCACCCCAACAAGAAGAGGTTGAGATCACGGAAGAAAATTGCAACTATGAGTTTAGTGACCACATGGCTCTTGCGGCTCAAGCCTTTTGGAAGAACAAGAGGTTTGTCAAGACCAACACCTTCAACCCAACAACTTCTACAACAACAAGGAAGCTTCAAGCTCCAAGCCCAAAGGTCAAAGATCTCGTAAATGTTATAATTGTGGTAACAATGACCATTTTGTTGCAGAGTGTATTTATGAGAAGAGGGAGGAGAATGGTGGACGCCTTATACTTAAGGGGAAGACCAAACCCTCCTTCCACAAGAAACCAACGAAGAAGAGGCAGCCAAGGATGCTTCTTGTTTAAGAAGAATATACTTCGGGTGACGAAGATGATGATGATGAAGAGTCCACGGAGAAGGTGAACATTGCCATTGCTCCTTCACTTCCATCTCTCTTCGACTCCCCCAATGAGAACAAGAAACGCTCACCCAAGTGCCTCATGGCCAGACCTCTTTGGTAATCCCTCCTCCCACCAAACATGTCATTCCTAAGAGTTTATCTCTATTTGATTGTGTGGAGGAGAGTAGTGTTGTTAAGCATAGCATGAATGAGTTCGAGATCTTCATGGCAAGCTTGGAAGGTGAGACTAAAAAGAGGTTTGAGGACCTCTTGGAAAAACTAGGTGAAACTCAAGCTATTATTGAAGAACATGATGAGCTCATGGATGAAAAGGTAAGACCTGAGTGCGTTGCCGCTCATGAGATTGCAAAGTTTAATGAAGCTCTTGAGAAAGAACAAGCAAATAGGGAAGCAATTGAGAAGTTCCTTTCTAAGGAACTTGCTAAAGTTAAAGATTCCTATGATAATGCTATTTCCCTTGCTAATGAGTACTTGGGTAGAATATGTGAAGTTGAAAATGGTCATAGGAACCTACTTGAGGATTTTGACAAACTTGGAAAGGATCACAAGTTCTTGACAAGTGAGTACAAGTCTCTCAAAGAGTCTTGTGATCATCTTCTCTATTCTCTTGTTAAGGAATTAATTTCTAATGATAAAGATGCTTCAACTAACCCTTGTTGTAAGCATACATTTATGACTGAGGAGAATGCTAGGTTGAAGGCTCAACTTGAAAAGGGCCTAGCCACTTGCTTCCAAGGCGAGAAGAACCTCCATGATCTTTTGAATGATCATAGAAAAGTTTTTGGATTGGAGGGAATTGGGTACAACCCCAATGAGAAGAGCAACAATAAGAAGGCCAAGGCACCTCCTCACACTAATGCTTATTTTGTGAAGGAAGGGGAGGCGGCCAAGGAGAAGCCAAAGAACAAGAAGGGTGGCAAGGCCACCTATGATAAAAGTGCCGGGGATTTCAATCTCTCATATGTTCTTTGTCGTACTAATGATGGGCATGTTTATGCCAAATTTGTTGGTTCTCTTTATGAATATGTTCATTGGTCTATTTGGGTTCCTAAGACCCTTGTTGCTAACACTAAAGGACCCATTCAAAGATGGGTACCTAAAACCAAAGTTTAAACTTGTAGGAGGTTGCTTCCGGTGGATCTTCATGGATAGTGGATAGTGGATGCACTAATCATATGATCGGGAGCAAAGAATTGCTTGTGGACGCCAAAATGAGTACATCAAGGTCCAAGCAAGTTACATTTGGAGATTCTTCACAATCAACGGTATTGGAATTAGGCAAGGTTGTCATCTCTCCGGATACATCCATTGAGAATGTCATGCTTGTTGAGTCCCTTTCATACAATTTACTTTCGGTACTTCAACTTGCACATATGGGTTTTTATTCCTTCTTTGGCACAACTAGTGTGACCCTTTTGTGGAGCAAGACTCTTAAAGTAGCCTTTGTTGGATATGTGGAAAATGGTCTTTATGTGGTAGATTTCGGTAAGAAACCCACTAGAGAAGAAACATGTATAATGGCTAAAGTTGATGTGGGTTGGCTATGGCATCGCCGTCTAGCCCATGTCAATATGAGATCTTTGCAAAGCCTCCTCAAAGGTGAGCATGTGTTAGGACTAACCAATGTTTCATTTAATAAAGACCGTGTGTGTAGTGCTTGTATTGAAAGGAAGTTACATGAGAACGCACATCACCACAAGACAATTATCACTTCAACGAGGCCTTTGGAGCTTCTTCATATGGATCTCTTCGGTCCTCCCACATATGATAATTTTGGTGGTAAGAAATATTGTTTGGTTATTGTTGATGACTATTCTAGGTACACTTGGGTATATTTCTTCAAGCACAAGAGTGAGACCCAACAAACCGTCATCGACTTTGCCAATGAAGCCCAACACCAATACAATTCAAAGATTATGGCTATTAGGAGTGACAATGGCTCCGAGTTCAAGAATTACACCTTGATTGAGTTTTTGAGTGATGATGGTATCAAAACACAATATTCCGCTACGTATACCCTCAACAAAATGGTGCAGCGGAGAGGAAGAATAGAACTCTCATGGATGCGGCAAGGGCAATGTTGGCGGAGTTCAAGTCTCCATACAACTTTTGGGTCGAAGCAATCAACACCGCATGGTATGCTACTAATCGCCTCTATCTCCGCAAGATATTGAACAAGACACCTTATGAAATTCTCACGAGACGCAAGCCCAACCTCAAGTACTTTCGGGTATTCGGTTGTAAGTGTTTCGTGCTTAAGAAAGATGTTCATTCATTTAAATTTGAGCCTAAAACTTATGAGGGCATATTTATTGGCTATGCATCAAACTCCCACACTTATATAATCTACAACAAATCCACCGGATGTGTTGAAGAATCTTGTAATGTGGAGTTTGATGAGAATAATGGCTCTCATGTGGGGCAAGTTGATGTTGTGGATGTAGATGATGAAATTACTCCCCAAGCCATACGAAGAATGGGCATAGGTCAAATTATGCCCATTGAGGATCCCCGTATGGAAGAAGGAGAAGGACAATGCTATACTCAAGTGGAGCCCTCATCTCCACAAGATCCACAAGCCAACCAAGAACAAGAATAAGTCCCTCATGTAGATGAACAAGTTGATCAAGGAAAAGTTCAAGCAAATGTTGATGTTGGTGATTCTTCACCAAATGATGTCCAAGATCAAGATCTTCAAGATGTTCAAGCTTCCATTGAGTCTCAAGATTTATCTCAAGAAGCTATGGAACGTCGGGCCATGAAGATTGCCTCACGACTTCAACGTCAAGAACATACCTTGGACAATGTTCTAGGAAGTGTGAGAAAAGGGGTAACTACTCGTAGACAATTAGCTAATTTTTGTGAACATCATGCTTTTGTCTCTTGTGTTGAGCCCCAAAAGGTACATGAAGCACTCGAGGATCCGGATTGGCTTCATTCCATGCATGAAGAGTTGAATAACTTCGAGCGCAATAGAGTATGGTCATTGGTGGAAAGACCAAAAGATTGCAGGAATGTCATTGGCACTAAATGGATATTTAAGAGCAAGCAAGATGCACTTGGACAAGTGACAAGGAATAAGGCAAGATTGGTGGCTTAAGGTTTCTCCCAAGTCGAGGGTATTGACTACGGTGAAACTTTCGCTCTCGTTGCTCGCCTTAAATCTATTCGTATCTTGCTTGCATATGCATCGCATCATAACATTACTTTGCAACAGATGGATGTGAAAAGTGCATTTCTAAATGGTCCACTAAATGAGTTGGTATATGTCAAACAACCATAGGGGTTTGAGGACCCTCAATTTCCTAACCACGTGTACAAATTTGATAAAGCCCTTTATGGCCTCAAACAAACACCTCGAGCTTGGTATGAGCACCTAAAGGAGCTACTAAGTAGATCGTGGCTTTGAAATTGGGGTTATTGACCCCACTCTTTTTACTAAGATGGTTGGTGGTGATTTGTTTATATGCCAACTATATGTTGATGACATAATATTTGGTTCTACTAATGGTGTGTTCAATGATCAATTTGCTAAGCTAATGACCGAAAAGTTTGAGATGTCTATGATGGGTAAATTGGAGTTCTTCCTTGGATTTGAAATCAAGCAATTGAGAGGAGGAATCTTTATTAATCAAGCCAAATATACCCAAGACATGCTAAAGAGATTCAAGATGCATGATGCCAAGAGTGCCAAGCCCCAATGCCTACATCAAGCTCTCTTGATCTAGATCCCAATGGTAAAGATGTGGATCAAAAGGTATATCGTTCTATGATTGGTTTCTTGCTTTACCTTTGTGCATCTAGACCGGATATTATGTTAAGTGTGGGTATTTGTGCAAGATATCAATCCGCACCAAAAGAAAGCCACTTAGTGGCGGTCAAAAGAATCTTTAGATATTTAGTTCATACCCCAAACTTTGGTTTATGGTATCCTAAAGGATTAAGTTTCAAGCTCATGGGATATTCGGATTCGGATTGGGCGGGAGACAAAGTGGATAGGAAGTCAACTTTCGGGACATGCCAATTTCTTGGTTGGTCTTTGGTGAATTGGTCTTCTAAGAAGCAAAATTGTGTGTCTCTCTCCACGACGTAAGCCGAGTATATAGCCGCCGCAAGTTGTTGTGCACAATTATTATGGATGAGACAAACATTGTTGGACTATGGAATCACTTGTGAAAGTGTGCCTATTTTATGTGACAACGAGAGTACAATCAAGATAGCCCACAACCCCGTGCAACACAGCAAGACGAAGCATATTGAGATTCGTCATCATTTCATTCGAGAGCACATGGCCCGTGGTGATATTGATATCTCTTATGTTGCCACCGGTATGCAACTAGCGGATATTTTCACGAAGCCACTTGATGAAGCAAGATTTCGGAAGTTAAGGCATGAGCTAAATATCCTAGATTCTAGTGTTGTGGTTTGATAAACTTGCACTCTTACCCACGGTTAACATTTGTCTAGTTTGGATGTGCGCATGGATGTAGGGGGAGCATAGCTCAATTCATGGGCAAATGCTACTCTTACTATGCTAACATTAATTTCATACATTGAGCTTCAATGTGAGTTTTGAGTCTTGAGCCCAAGAATCTATATTCGTGGTGTCACGCTCATACATACTCAAATATGGTGGCCTAGGCCACCACCCTCACTTTTGTGAGGTTGGTTCTTTTAATTCTTTGCAAATATTTTTAGTCGATATATGACATTATATGTCTATCTATGGAATTACACTCATAATTGGTATTTTGAATTTGCTTCTTGCAATTTGAGTGTATAATGCCATAACATAATCCCAACTTTGTTTATTCCATCCCAGGCCTATCTTATCTAGAAACAATTCTATTCTAATTGCTCAAAATTTTCTATCCTTTGATTCCCTGGTCTGGTTCTGGGCTCGGCGGAAGTTCCGGTTCCTACCGGAAGTTCCGCCCCATTTTATGCCTGTATAGTTGGGGGCCAAACGGGTGAGGAGTTATTTCCTCACCCTGCCCGACCCCTCTCCTCCCTTTTCCCACGAACCCAAAGTCTTCGCCTCCAAGCTCCAGTTGGATTCTAACCGGAAGATCCGGTCTCCCTGCTCCTGATCTCCTTCGTGCCCTCGCTCTCTTCGATCTCCACCAATGGGAAGAACAAGTAATGCCTCTTTTTCTCTTTTCTAGGGTTTGTTTGAATCCGATGAAATTAGAGGCAATAAGGTTGAAATTTGTGGTGGAGTTCGTTGTCTAGGTAGAATGTGTTGAATAGGTTGCATGGATCTCGAATAGTATTGGCTAATTGCTTCAGATTTGGAAGCTAGGGTTCATCCCGTTCTCAGGTGACCCGAAACTTCCGGCTGGATGGAACTTCCGGTTCCTGTAGCAATTTTCCAATACTGTTTTAGCTCCATGTGATTGATTCTCATACCCTACTTGTCTAGAGCACTTACCCTTTGTCCCCCGTACCTTTTTCTTTCTCAGAAGGCTCTGGTTCTTAGGACAAAGGCAAGGGCAAGGCCGTGGAGCAATTATCGCCAACTCACCTTCCGGGAAAGCGGCGTTCAGAAATCATCCGCTCTGAGCTTGAAGGTCCAACGAACAAAGGTGGAGGGAATTCTAAGAGATTCTCAGGAAAGAAGCAACCTTTTTCTATCAAGCATTATCCTGAGAAAGTTTTTGAAGAAGAGAGGTTCAAGAATCCCTTTCTGAATTCTCCAGAGCAGAACCTCAAGGGTGGTAACCGTGATTTCCATACCAACTTTCAGATCCGTATCTTTGAGGAGATTTATGACTGTTTAGTTATCAAAGTTGTTCCTCAATGCCATATCAATGTTGGAGATATGAAGAAGAAGCTAGATTACTTTGGTGATGCTCTTTCCATTTGCCGCAAGTTCAAACTTTTCCCTATCATGAGGTTGGATCAACCCTATGACGAGTATCTTGTGGGTTAGTTCTTCACCACTGTGCACTTGGAAGAAACAGAAGAAGAAAGGAAGGCTACATGGATGTCAGGAACTCACTTGTGCGAGGCTACTTGGGCAGAGTTTGCTACCTTGCTTGGTTATCCTGGTGCTGAACTTGTCACTCCTTCGGGCTTTCGAGTTCATCATCAGCCTGCTAAGGACAAGGCTGTGCTTGCACCGCTTTACTTGCCAGGGAGGGTTAAGCCAGGTGAGACAAAGTATTTGCAGCCTGTCTATGATATCATGCAGCGCATTTACCGAGAGACCATAGCGTGCAAGACCGGTGAGATGCATGGCTACTTGGTCAATCTTATGCTTGAGACACATCTGAGGAAGGATGGTGATACTCCATTCGATGTGATGGATTTTCTGTGGCATGAGCTATACTATGCTATTCTTGCTAGGCGGGTGCCCCCATTTGCTCCCTTTGTGATGAAGCTCATCCTTGCTAAGGCACCTCACCTGACAGATTTGGATTTGAAGCCACACCCTATGAAGACTCTCAAGAAGAAAAGGCACCAACGCCCACCTCCGACCAATCGTCAAGCACTTGTGGAGAGCGATGAGGAGGAGGAAGAAGATCCTATGGATTTTGATTATGCCCCCGCCTCTAGCTCTTCTCGTGCTCACCATAAGGAAGGTGGTTGGAAAAGCATGCTTAGGAAGCACTTTTGCATGCAATAATCAAATGAGAGGAAGATTTATCGAGTTCACAAGGATAATCAGAAGATCCTCAAGCGCCAAACTGCCATCATGGATGCTCTGAATTTGCCCAGCTCTCCTGTGTCAGATGTTGAGTCTTTTGACGCCTTCAAGAGTACACATGGTGATTGGAACCGTGATGATGGTCACCTCCCCTCTCCGGTTCAATGGGAGGTTGAGGAAGAAGAAGAAGAAGATGAAGGAGGAGAAGATGAAGAAGATGAAGACAGTGTGCCCGCTGCAAGTGGTGACGATGATGAAGACACGGAGTGATTTGTTTGCTCTCCTTTGGGACGATTCTTTCCTTTTTGGTGTCTTGGTGCCAAAGGGGGAGAGTAGTGTTAGTCGTCGGGATTTGCATGGGTTTTATGCTTTATCGAACTGTTTTTATTCGTGTTTGTGAGTTTGTAAGACTTTATGTGTGTGGAATACCCGTCGTGGTATTCTTGTGAGACATGTGAACTTTTCTTATGCATGGTGGTTATTGCGTATATCATGTCTTACTTTTCTTGTGTGGAGATGTTGTTTAGTTGTGCCCTTAGGAAGTTGCTCCTTCACAAGATCTCTTTGCAAATGTATGGTTTCATTTGATTGGACTTATCTAATCCATTATGCTTCTTGGAAGCTTTGTGCGATATCTTGTAGGATAAGTCATCGTAGGGTTCATTCAATCTTTGATATGCCTAGTAGAGGTATGCTCTACATCCTTCTATGAATGATTCCTACATATCTTTGTGAAACTTTTATTGAAACATCATTAGTCCTTTGCAATTGAGTTATTGGTTCACAAAATCTAGGGGGAGTGTTGATCCTAGTGTATGTGCATGTTGCATTTCAAGCAAATCTAATTGGTGCATACACCTAGAGGTAGCCCGTCAATATTTTATACTCCTTTGCATCTAGTTTAATTGTTTACCTTTATGCAAATCTTTGTGTTGTCATCATTCACCGAAAAGGGGAGATTGAAAGGGCATTTCTCTCCTAATTGGTTTTGGTGGTGATGACAACATGTTGTGTATCTTATCGTGCGTCAAGTATTTTAGATTTCATAAAGAAATTGGCACAAGACGTTGATGTGGACCCTCAAGATGCTATGAGGCGTAGCGGTGTTAGCGGTTTTTTCGTTTTGATTTGACTCGTAGGACATCCGTACTATTAAGAGGGAATCCACAAGGGAAGGTAATGGGTGAATCAATTTCACGTACACAACTACACAATTTGCACCCACTAAAAAGCCTACCCCAAAAGGTGAGAGAGAAGAACTAAACTCAGCATGTTGTGTTCTGTCTGCAGTCCAGGTGGCGGAAGTTCCGGCCGGATTAAGTGTTGCTTCGACTATTGCATTTCATTCTAAGGTTGCATTCACTTTAGAGAATTTAGAAAATCTTAGGATTAAGTGTTTGTATCTTTTAAGAAAAGAAAAAGAAAAGTCATAATTTGTTAGTCTCCTATTCAACCCCCCCTCTAGTCGACCATACCGATCTTTCATCTAGTTCAATGAAAAAGTGAAGTTATGAATGTCCAGCTCCATCAAATTCACAGAGCTGGAACTGTCCCAAACGGCTAAGCACACCCTTGCTATTACAAAAGCAAAATGTTGTCACTGCCTTCATGTGAAGTAAGACGAGAGCAAATACACACTACACCGCTACACGGCCTTACCACCATCTATTGTAAAAACCGCTTAGGGCAGAACAACGGTGGCTCTTCATCTTCCACACTATCTTCAATGTGGACGATGCTTCCTTCAAATACAAGACAAATCTTTTGTTGTAGCTTTTTCTGGTTGAAAGTTCAACTATGCCTGCGAGGGAGGGTAAATAGAAAGTTTTCAGATTTTAGCCCCAAGAGATTCATTCTAAGTGAGGAAAACGATAAATCCTAGCGCATAAAAGTTCTAGCAAGAAGGAGCCAAAAGGACATCTAGTTGCAAAAGGTAAATTGCATAATGTAAAAAAGAAGAGACAAGATATTTGTTTTCTGAAGTTCGGATCACGATTCCACATCTCTGTTGGAGAGCTTTGGTCACAAAGTCCTTGCCTTTAACCTCCTTGAGATAAAACACAAAGTCCATGTGCAATCACAAAATGGACTTTCACGAGAAATCCCTTAACCCGCGCAAGCTTCTTGGCTTCTTCACACAATGACGATGAATCACAAGCACTTCTAGCCGGCAGGAGGCCACACACCCTCTAGAGGTAACAAAAGGTGGCTAAGCTAGCTTGATAACGTACTTTTGCACAATTGATCCAAGAAAATCCAATCCAATCTCCAAGAGTTCCTCTCAAAAGACCACAAAGGAGGTATGTAGGAGAGCTCTCAAGGTGATGGAAAATAGCATAAGCAGCACCCCCCTAGCTTATCCCAACGGGTATTGGGGTATCTATAGACAACCAAATTACTAGTCGTAATGCCGATAGGCTCACGGGCGGCAGTGCCGAGTTTAAAATTCAAACCTTGGCTGAAACATTCTGCAATGTTCCATCGGTGGTATTGATGAGGTCTACAGTGACGGCAAGAAGCTAGTTGGCAATACTAACCCTTTACGACTCATATATTCGGTAGTGCCGATAAAAAAAAGGTCTTGGATCATAAAGCCCTTTAAACTGTCTCAGTTATCCT
Source organism: Brachypodium distachyon (assembly GCF_000005505.3). NCBI lineage: Eukaryota > Viridiplantae > Streptophyta > Magnoliopsida > Poales > Poaceae > Brachypodium > Brachypodium distachyon. The sequence goes on along the minus strand of NC_016131.3, from coordinate 23,660,502 downwards.
AGACCGCACCGGATCGGTCATACCAACTAGTCACAGAACAATCTGTCATCGGTCGGTAGTGCTGACCCACTCAACATATAGCTTCTCCTCGACATAAGCCCTTCTCAACAGTGCCAACATCACTATGTCACTCGGAGTTGGCATTTTTTTAGGATATGCACCGGTGCTTATTTCTATGTTAGAGGTGTCTAATTAAGCACTTGTCCTGTGAAACACAAGCACTGCAATAGTTCTTAAGCAAAAACCAGTTTATTTTGTGCAAACATCTTCCTAGGCATTTTTGCATTGTGTATGCTCTAAAAGAAATACACAAACCATTCACCGTCTCGGTCTCCCGATGCCAAATCGATAGCCGGCAACGAGGAGAACCTGCTAATATCATAACCCTGACGCCTCTTTTTCTAACGCCGGCATTTTCGGTGGCTAGGGTTCAGCAAAAGCTCGGTCGTCCAAGTCCAGTAGTGCTCGCCTAATGCCTGCCTATTTTTTGAGAGAGAGAGGAGTCTCTGCCTCTAGTTTCTTTTCTTTCTTTTTTTGAGAATCTGGAGCCTGCCCCTATAGTTGCTTACCTGTGATTCTTTCTTCCTCCATGTGTTACTGGCCCAAAACACCTTAGGCCCAACCCAGCAAAGTCGCAGCCACGCCCATGAGGCCGCGGGCCGGTTTTCGTTAAGTGGCAGGTTAACTCCATTTCGAGAAAACCGAGTTAGTTAAAAGCCCAAAACTGAACCGAAAATTAACCAGCAAACCATAGCAGTAGCACCACGGCCGGAGCCAGACGGCCCCCATCTTTTTCCCAAACAGCACGCCCCTCTCCTTCCCTTCCCTTCCCCACCCCCGTCAAAGCGAGAGCTCCGTGTCGCCGGCCTTTCCCTTCCCTTCCCCCCTCTGATCCAATCCCAAAGGTACCTTTTGTTCACTTCTAGAGCGCCGCCCTTTCCCCCCACAACCATGGAGGCGGAGGGGGAGGCCAAGGATACCAATCACGTGGGAGGCAGCGGCGGCGGCGAGAACACCCTGGAGGCGGCGGAGGAAGTGTTGCATGAGGCGGGAGGACATGAATCCAGCCAAGAACCGGAGGGAGAGGGGGAGGAGGAGGAAAACAAAGATCGAGAGGGCAAGTACGACGACGCGGGAAAGGAAGACAACGGGTGTAAAGAAATTGTCCTGGTTGAGGACCCTGTCCTGGTCGAGGATCCAGAAGAAGGTACGCTTGCTTCTCTCCAAGATTCTTGGTCGCATGCAACAACTTATTTGGGTTAATCATGCAAGAAACGTTTCTATGATTTTATTTGGCAGTTTCTGCTGGTAGTGTTCGGCTGTCAGATGCATTAAAACAGTAGTGGTTCTATGACGTTTCTGCATAGGGATAGTTGCAGAAGAAACAGGATAGCAGGTTCCGGGTGTTGTTAACTTCTGCTCCGTACTTAGCAATTTGCCAAAGGATAGGATACTTTGTTCCCTGCAGACCTAAATTACTTGTTTAAGTTTTTCCACACTATATACGTTGTTCGTTTGCTTCAGATTTATGAATATTCTTTTGTTACTAGTTGTTAGGGGATTAGTTTTTTTTTGTTCCTTTCTGGTTTTATGAACAGATTTGTTCTGTTGCTAGAAGACAGTCAAGATATGAGATTGAGATGGTTCTTGTTATTCAGACATGTTTATTTTCTTAGTTATTAGTTTATTTTGGACTTTTGACTAGTTATCCAGTAAAGGCGACGCCTTTACTGTTCGTTATTTTATGGTAATGGGGGGGTGCTTTATTGATTCATCATATGATGCGCATCAAAAATAATGGACTGAACCATATCCGGTACATCAATAACCCACGAAGCACCAGGTATCGCTGATTTGGCGAGAGCATGAGCCACCCCATTACAGGCTCGATTAATATGCATAAAAGTAAACATGAGGGACTTTGACACGAGCTTCTTGGTATCCAAGATGATTGCTCTGGTCCCTGAGCGATCCAGGGAAACAGAATTGACTTTGGTAGTGAAAGATAAGCGATCTGAAGCTAACATCACCCTGCGGAAACCATCTTCACCAGCAAAAGATAAGGCATTCGCATCTCAAGGCCTCCGCGAGCTCAGTTTAGGGAACCCTGTCGATGGAGTGTCTGCTGTCCGTCACGTATCACCACACCTGCACCCTTCTGCTTAGTATCGGAGAAAAATGCAGCATGGATATTGATCAATATCAGGCCCTCCAGTAGTGGAGTCCATTATTTTTTAAGAGAAACAGATGACTCACATGTTGGAATTCCTGGATTCAAACAAAAGCTGCATAATCGTCTCAACATAAGCTTTGATGTTTGCTACTACATGCCTAGGGTGTAATATAGTCTCCCCGTTGCGGACACACTCCTTGCTTCCCATATGTGCCAAATACAGACAGCAAAAACAGTGGCTTTGGTATCAGAAGTGTGAGTCAACCCATCAAGGATCCACTGCCGTATATTCACAAGGTTCTGTAGCTTCAGACATATGTTGAATTCGGTGTTTATATGATCCATCAGTTCCTCTGGGCTACAGAAACAACAGTCTTATTTAGTCAGGATCTATCGTCTCTGTAGCTGAGCCCCTGTTTGAAAGAAATTTTGTGCGATCCTCCACAAAACAATCTTATTATGTTAGTACATTGTATAGTCCAGAGCTTTTTCCATCCTTTTTCAGTTACTCCCTCCGTCCCAAAAATAAGTGACTTGGATTTGTCTAGATTCTTATACAAATCCACGTTAGTTATTTTGGGACGGAGGGAGTAGATACTTAGATACACCACCACCATTTCTGTTGTGGTCACTGGTCAAACCAGAAATGTGCTGCCTGGGTCAAGCTATATGCAGATTGTGCAGTGTAGATACCGGTCTTAGGGTGTGGCCACGAAGTAAAATCAGCACAGCCATCCGCACTCACCAGGATATGTAATACTCCCTCCATCCCATATTAAGTGACGAAATATTACATGTATATAGACGCTTTTTAGGTATAGATACATCCATATTTGGGCGAATTTGAGTCACTTAATATGGGACGGAGGGAGTATGTGTCTAGCATCAGTATCATTGTTCATTTTAAGAAGGTTCTGAGTTCTGACAGCAGGTTCATCCCTGATTGCCCATCATTGATTAGCAAGAAATGAAGCTGATCTTCCGGAAGGCTGCAGATTGGGTAGATTGGCAGGGGATTGTGGTATACAGCTATCATGCTTGAGGGAAATACTTTTACTATCTCCTGTTCTCCACAGAACTCCCTGTCTGTAGTTTCTTACCATGCATGAGACTTTGAAAAGTGTACGAAACTTAGGTTGGACATGATGTAGACCAGAAATCATCGTATGGGAATTAGCAACCTTTCATCACACGTGCAGAGGGAGAATCTGGTTGTTAATAATCATCAGCATTGCGAGCATAACTTGATTGCAGAGCGCCTTTAGTATTTTGTTGTTATGCTAGTTTCTTTAATATTGAGCATGCATTAAACATGGGATTTGGGGTTTATTGCTTACCTTTCATTGTTTTGTCATTATGTACAATTGTAGGTTAAGCTATGCCACTGTTGAGTAGACTTATGTACTGAACCTAGCTCTTATCTGAGCGTCATTGAAAAGTCTCTATTGGTTTGATTGCAGCCGCAGCAACTGCAGCACTTCAGGAAGAAATGAGAGTGCTTGTGGCGTCTGTCCCCGAAGGTGCTGGGGCGTTGTTTACAGCGATACAGCTGCAGGAGCTTGAACAGCAGTCTCGGGTCTACCAGTATATGGCTGCCCGTGTGCCTGTGCCTACCCATCTTGTTTTCCCCATCTGGAAGAGTGTTACTGGTGCATCCTCTGAAGGCGCCCAAAATTACCCTACTTGTATGCCCTTCTTACATGTGCTATCATCAATATGTTCCTTCATGTCAAATGTTTCTGTATATTTGGTAGATTTTACAAAGTATGTGTGTTAGTTGTTTGCAATATCTAGAGCGGGTGCACTCAGGTCCTTAGTATCACCTCAAGCTCATCATTTTATAACCACGAAAAAGTTCTAATGAAACTCAATTTGATCCAACTGTTGATATGAAGGCAATGATTAAAATAAACCTGATAAGCCAGACATCCTTCCATGTGTGTTTTTCAGAGTTATTCGAGGCATTCTAACTGATTTGTATCGCTGAACTGGGCAGTGATGGGATTGGCAACACTCTGCTTGGACTTCGGGAAGAGCCCAGAACTGGAACCAGGGAGGTGCCGGCGAACAGATGGAAAAAAGTGGCGGTGCTGGAGAAAAACTATCCCAAACGAGAAATACTGTGAACGCCATATGCACCGTGGTCGCAAGCGTCCAGTACGGCTTGTTGTCGAGGATGATGAGCCTGATTCTGCATCAACATCGTCATCTGGCAAGGTCGCCGAAGGTGGCAAGAAGACTGACGACAAGAGCTCGAGTAGCAAGAAGCCTGCAGTTGCGGCACCAGCTACTGTGGAGTCTACATAACAGGAGGCGTCATTTAGAAGCTGCAAGAAGAGCATAACTGTCCTGGCAATTAGAGTCCCCATCTTATTGTAATCCTCAGAAGACTGTAGTCTTGTCTAGCTATAACGTCATTAAGCAGGCAAAATGTCTGTGGGAAGAAGCCACAAAAACCCCTGTTTAGCTGTCACTGAAAATTTCAGTTTAGGTGTATAGTTTGAATTACCTTTGTCGCGCCTTGGCCCTTTGGGCAGGCGATGTGGCTGATTGGATAAATCCTCCCTTACTGATAAGTCGCGTTGTGACTGAAAAAACTGAGCTATTTGATGTGTCTTTTTATTGTCCTTCCACAATTGTCTGATTTCTGAGTTGCATAACAAATGGAAGTTCCATAATTCCATTCCCTATGGAGATTCAGTTACCTGTATAGATTCTTAAGTTTCAACATGTGGTTAATGTAAGTTCTAACAATCTGAGTTGCACTGTTGAATGGGTTGAGTCCCTGTCAGGTTTGATGATGTGTAGTGGTCATGTTCTAGGAATGGGGAATATAGCTAGGGATTTTAGGTTTTGGTGCTCCTAGTGTTTGATTTGCCCTTGCTCTTCAAGGGATTTGCAATTTTCGGCGGCATTTCTGATCTCAGCAATGTCTTCGATTTGTAAAGTGCTTTGCTTCTTCAGGTACTATATTGTTTTCTGATATCTGAACGACGCCTGTTGTTTTCTGATATCTGAATAATGCCTTTCAATTATAAGAGCTATTTTGATTGTTTTTGTACTGTACTGATTGAACCTATTTTGTAATACGGGAACGGTCGGAGAGTTGCTCCCGTGTGAGCATTACCTGTTTTTTTTATACGGGTAAAGAGGAATATATTAATCTGAACCAGTACAATTTTGGAGAACCACATGCACCACCTCCTGTGGGCCGAAACCCGGCCGAACTATGGTGCGTCTTCCAACTCTTGCGAAATTTGCAAGAATATGACTCGCACGGTTTTGCGATCTATCCCCATTTACAAAAGATAGCCAGAAGAGCTCTAATGTCCTCTGCTAGAAAAGCATGGCGCGATCTATTCTTAGTAATACTACTCTGACCAGCTTCTAACACAGCCAATCAATCAGATTTGAGGACAACAGGAAGCTGGCTCCATTGAAGAGCAAGGGCAAATACAGGCGCAAAATTCTGCTTCCTCCGGATCCGAACAGCCGGGCAACGACCGGCAGGAGGAGAAGATAATCTGCCCATCAGAATCACGCAAAATCATCCCCGCTCCAGCAGATCGAGGCGAACTCAGAAAGGATACGTCAATATTAAGCAGACGTGACCTGTTCTGACTCGTTTGCAGTGCTGTGAGCCTGTGAGGTCAGGTGGATAAGGTATACATGCATGCAAATACTGAATTCGCTAGGACAAAACACTCGGAAAAGAGGGAACTGTGAAGCGCACACGAGAGAATAAACCTGGGACGATATTAGTGCATGAAAAGCTCATTTTGGAAATTCAATTTGTTCGTTGCTTAAACCGCATATCTGTCTATTCCTGTAGGAAAGAAACTTCTGTTCCATGAATATAGTTCACAGCCCAAGCTCATGACCATTTTGGACTGAATGGATCTACTAATTGTTTTATTGTTTTATGAGTAAAATATACCGGAGATTCTAATTTTATTTTAAAAGTGCCAAGTTAGTTCCTAAATTTTGAAAATGCAAGTTTAAGTATTAATCCTTTTTTGAAGTTCTTAATCCAAATCCTAAGTGTGTATCTTCAAGACTGACCGGGTGAGTGATTGTTTGCCCAACGTCACGTAGGCCTGATGCCACCTGTTGGGTACCCTTTAGAATGGTAAACTTGCAAAATACCTCCATGTTTCTCTGTCTTTCTCACAGGCGGTCCCTTCGTCTATCTGTTCTGCTCCCCTTCTAAAGCCTAGCCGGCAGTGGTGATTTTTTAGAGGACCAGTGACCTTGACGACGATGAAGGGAGAGAAGAAGACTGCAGCGACGACGGCAGGCTCCGACGATGAAGAGAGAGAAGAAGACTGCAGCGACGGCAGGCGGAGCCACAGCTCATCCTTCGCCGTGAGGTGTAGGAAGGAGAGAGAGACAAAATGTTGAGGACCAAACATGTAGGGGGGTTCTGAGAGGCCTACGTTACATTGGTCAGACGGCCTGGTCATCCAGTCACATACATAAATAACTAGGACCTCTAATGAACAACTTAAAATAAATTAGAACCAAAGACGCATTTTCAAAGTTTATGTACTGACTCGGCACATTTAAAATAAAAATAGGACTCCCAGTATATTTAACTCTTGTTTTATTCCAGCCTGCAAAAAGGGTCTTAACTAAGATATAGACATGTTGCAATCTAGCTATCGGTTTCCCAGCAAGCTTTAACGGGCGAGCAAGGAGATCGACCGAACGTGCCAATCAAACTTGAGATTGAGATTAGGAAGTTGAAAACCACATCAACTTGGAAACATGGACACCAACATCCAACTCAAAATCATCGTTCCAGACACGTTTTGTTCTTCAATAAACAAAACAAATAGACTTGAGAAAGCAGCAGCTTAAGAATATACATTGCACTACTGTTAAAAAAAAGAATATACATTGGACCCCGCAGACCCTTGTTCACATTGATAGAAGTTTGTACTCGTAGTTTTGGCAGTTCTCTCTCTACAGAAACAAAGTCAAAATAAGAAGAAAGAAAGGGTAACTGTTTCTGGTTCTCTATTTTCTTTACAATTGATGCAGTATCCCTCTCCGATGAATGTAGTCAGGTGGTCGGCGCTTGAAATGAGATTAGCAGCACCTGTATGTAGTACACCTGGAGAGAACCTAGATTCAAGGTTTCATCAGGAGCATCGATCTTCTGCACTTAAACCAGCTCATCCTCAGCTTGCAGTTTTTGAAGCGCCTTCTTTGCATAAATAGTTATTGCAGCAGTGGAAACAGCAGCAACTGAAAAGCCGATCCCATTGTAGATGATCTGATCCACTGACAAAAAAGACCCTTGGCTAGTTGCCGCAGCCAAGCTTTGAACAAGCTTCCCACTGTGCACACAAGATTGAAAACTTAATTTCACCCTATCACACGAGATAAACGAATACCAGCCATATAGAGCAGGATACATAATTCTGGAGCAGCTAAATATGATCCACCCAAGTACACTATTTTGAGATATATTGCTTCAAATAGAATTAAGTGAAAGGTGCAGACAAAACTTCCACTCTCAACCAAAGTTGTACTCACAGAGAAATCTTAGTATTTACCTATGGAGTTTATGCTTAATATTAACAATATCCACGTTCAAGTTCTATGAAAATTGTTCAAGCACGATATTATACACAAATATATATTATCAATATCTTCATATGCATGCAGTAAATTGGTTGAAATATACTATACTCAAGTTATATGTAAAGTGCTGCACATGGATTCAGTTACCGCACCAGTACATCAGACTAGCTATCATGTGGCTCAATGCAGAAGACAAAAAATGGAAGAGCTACAAACCTGTATATTGCAAGGAAGGTTTCATGAATGGTTCCTGCCATTGAGCCAGCTATATATGGACAATACTTGACATTTGTAGCCACGGAAGCATAGTTAAAAACTAGATATGGAAACGGAGAAATCCTAAGTAAAGCAACTGCCCTAAATTGATGGAACCAATCTCCTTCACCAGCAAGCCTAACAAAGGCTGCTTTCTTCGGCCACTTCTCCAACCATCTCTGTAGGACAACCACCAATCATTACCTTCGAAAACAAGATACTTGACAACGAGAGTGGAAGAGATGGGAGTAAGCGACTCACGTGTATTCTCGAATGAAATGCAGATCCTATAAAAAATGGCAATGACATGCCTATGCTCATCGCTGTTGTGATTATCAAAAAGCCATAACCATATCCAAAGGTCATCCCCGCAATCCACATGAAGGGAGAAGAAGGTAGCAAAACACTTGGGAATAAAGCGATTGCACCAAAGCATATTAGAGCAATAACTGGTCGGCTGAAAGTTGTTGATTGCCAATCAATTAATGGCACAACCACCTGTTGATGACAGCAAAATGCAAAACAATGTGAGCACTGAGCAAGAAACCAAGAGCATACTTACAGGATATCTAGGAGTCAAAGCTGCTGTAGAAAAAACATGCAAATGTGCAATCAGTCTATTCATGAGGCACACGAGATAATCGCACTAAAATCGGTAGTTTGGTTCCAATAACATAATCATGCGGAGCTGATCAGTCAATGGCTCTATGCAACTGCATAAAAATTGGTAATGTTTATGATCATCAAATTATGAGGATGCTGGCCCACATAATTTATTACAGGTAATACCAGCAAGCAGGGTCCAAATGCCAGCACAAGCTGTACTGTATATCCTTCATCCATGTGCTGTTGCACAGATGCTGCTGTACAGACCTCATCTATGATGGAACTTTTCAAACAGGTCAGTTGATTCAATCAGAAGTTATGGACAAAGTTGTAAATATTTTTTCTTTTCTCTCCATGTTGTTGAGAACTCCAAATTATTGAGGAAACTGCCAATGCAATAGTCTTGTCAGGAATTCTTATCAATTCATCTTTTAAGTGTAAGCAACTACACCGCCCAACAGCAAACGGACCACAGGCATTGCCTGACATCAACAAAAAACCTTGGCTTAATCCACCCATTCAGCAATAACATCCCCATCCAATAAATCCATACTAGTTTCAGGAGATATATTAATATTGCATTCAGCTAATTGACATCCTTAAATAGATTATAATACAATAAGCAAGCCAGCTAAATCGCCAACTACAACAACCTCGTCATCCAGCACAAATATAATGGAAACAATAAATTAAAAATCAAATATATTCCTCCTGGACTAATCAGAACATGACTATAAAGCAGAAAACTTATTGAGATAAAAAATATCTTCTATTCAACTACTCCAGGGAAACTGCTTTGACAAGAGAGTTTGCTTCCAAGGAAGACCAACAAGTGGGTCCAGGGCACAGATAGTTCAGCATCTTGATTACCAAGAATACGAGGATCCAATTGGCTTATGAGATTATTCCTACCCGTCCACCTTTTAGTGGAAGCGCCTACACCACCGGAGCATCAAGCGTGCAGACCCCACATTTGGGTGACTACATGGGCCAGCAAACCAACGAGGCATTATTGGCTTCTCTTTACTAGATTGGCAGAGCAATATGGTTGGGAAAAAAATGCAAATCAATTTTCCTATATTGGCTACTCGACAATGACATCCACACTCAACCATCACATAAGCTGGTTTCTTGATGAAATCTATTGATATTACGTGTATATAGAACGAATCAACTAGCGAAAGCAATAACTGAAACAACAACCACCTCCAGCCTATATAATGGCAAAAATAAAGCATGGAAAAAAGGCATAACAAACAAGAATTAAACAGCACGAATAAGAAATGTCGAGGAGAAATCCAGGATTATTTGGACACAAGGGATATATGTAGAATATATGTAGAAAATTGCAGCGCAGATCACGTCAGAGCAACGACTCGAGGGAAACATCGGTGAGAAATTCAGGTAAAATCCGCGAGATTGAAAATCTCACGAACAGGGCGCACCTTCTTGATGACGAGGGGCCCCAGGAACACGACGGCAGCGGCGGCGCCGCCGGCGAGGAAGATCGCGAGCACGGCGACCTTGGCCCACCAGCGGATCGCGCGGCACCGGAGCAGCCTCGGGCAGTCCCCTTCCTCCTTGGCCGCCTCCTTGATCGCGTCCACATCCTCCGGGATCCTCATGTACTCACCGCGCCCACCACCCCCGGCTCCTCCGCCACTGGCGGCCCCCGACATCCCCATCGGCCCGGACGCGATCAAGCCACCATAACCCAAGGAACACACCCCCGGATTTATTGGCGGCCGCGAACTGGTCCGCACACACGGCCCGAATCTGGCAAGAGCCGGGGCGGATTTCCGGGGCGCGGCGCGGGGGTGCGATTGAGGACCGCGCTAGGGTTGGGTTTTCCGGGAAGGGTCGGGAAATTTATGAGGAATTGGAGCGAGGCAGCAACGGCATTGGAGCGGACTCGGTGATAGGGGAGGGGAATACACTTCTTTTGTGTGGGTGTTCTGATTGGGGATTTTCGGTGGAAAACACGGAAAGAGGAAAAGCATGAGGAGAGCAGTGGATTGACGTATTTGCCCTTGTCTGATGAGGATCTCAGCTGAGCTGGTGAAAGATTCTGCTAGCACATTCCGTTTGCAGCTACCGTGTTGTAACACTGGTCATATTTCTTTCATGCATATATGACTATATTTCGATTTCTGTTTTTTTTGCAAAAAGCTAGCCTCAACCTATATTCACAACCTCAACTTGACAAAGTTTATAAAGAAATTTGCATAAACCACTAAGTGACTAAGACTGACCACTACTACATATCATCGGTTAAATGGAGCACTCAAAATTCGAGCGGGTTCAGCTTCCATAAGTTAACACCGTTACCTCTCGGTAATTTTCAAACAACATTATTACTGATTGCATCTTCCATGACCGGCGAACTACGGCACTACAGCACCACTGATCTGCCTGTTGACCATTAGTTAGTGTGCGCCACCACCTTGAAGCTTCCACCTAGCCTCATAGTGTGGAGACTATCCATGCTATGAGCCAATTTTCTGTGTCATGTCTTGCTTTTTTGATTGGTCGCGGTGGTTGTCTCATGAATTTTGTTTCGTGGCACAGGCCTTCCGGCGGCACGAAAGACCACCAAAACAACGCCGAGAAGGGAAGACCATATTCCATGCCGACGGCGCCGCGATCGTCTCGCCGCTGCCGATTCTTAACAAACGAAGACTTGCCGAGAAGTTTCAGGAAACACTGCAGGTCCGACCGCCCCACCAACAAGAACAGTGGAAGAAGAGAAGGCCAACGATTTACTAGCAAGATGGGTTTTCTAAGACTGCGTTTGACATTGCGGGGATTATCATAATCTCGGTTTTTCATCCGTTTTTTAGCTATTTTCGTGTTTGGTTAACCAACTTTTTGCTGCTTTTGTGTGTATTTTTCAAAAACAAATTATAAAATAAGTTCAGCACAACACGGTTCAGCAATGCCAAACTAAGCGAGATCGAAGAGGCAATACCTGTTAATTAAGCCTGGAATTTGACGTTGCAAAGCGACAACCTAATACTCCTACAGCACTAGTATTTATCTATAATTGTACAAATGAAAATGACAGTGTACCTTAGTCTCACACCATCGTTTGTTCACGAATTAATTGCAATAAGCAACACTCTAGACGACAATGGGATGCCAGAGCGCAAAGAAAGCAAAGGGCGTTTACGTAATTAGGCTAACATCCAGCCCGTCGACTCGGAAGATAGTGCCATTGCCCACCTTGTCAGTGGCCTTTTCTTTGCCGTCCGACGGTGGGCATGAATCTAGTCGAGCTCGGCCGGTCGGCCGAAAGCGACTGCCCACGCGCTCGTCCCCGGTAGATAGGCACAACGGAGACGAGACCCCCTTTGGAGTTGCAAAAAGTTAATGACAAATAGGCCCCACGTTACATGGTCTTCACGGTGTCAGTGGCTGTTGCTTGTGCCGCAGGATGTTCCGTTCCGTTCGTTCATCGCTTGCCGCTTTGCCCCTCGGATACACATAGCAGGCGCCGCTTTGTCAGTGATACACAGCAACAGATATTCATGCCGCGTAGCATAGATAGCGTAGTCAAAAGGTAGATTCGTTTCACCCGTGCAAGCAGAGAAAAAGTATTATTACTGCCACAAAGGAGCGGGCACGAGATGGCAATTGACAGTTACTCATTTTAAACCTTTTTTTTCTTTCGCTTTCGATGGCATGTCAGCGTGCCGTGCGTGCCGCTGTACACTTAGAGCTTGTGCAGATCGCAACCTACAGCCAGACACAGCGTCATGGGATGTTCTTCAGTTGAATTTTCCTACTGTAGATCCACAATCCATTGGGAGTTTGCTCTTTGCTCAATCGTTTTCGATCAGGTGAAGCTCCACCAGATGATTTGTATCTCGTTTATGCAGCTGTACTGTTGTTGATCTTCAGCGACATGATTCCAGATTCTAATTTGCAAAAATCCGAAGTTAACTTGCATGATTTATCAAAATAAGGAGGCTAAGGACCGATTTGTACGAAGCATCATTTCGCTTCATTAACAGCGCTTTTTGCCGCATAATAATCTGTAGTAGTACACCAAGAGTACAGATCATATCCATTATGATCACACTGTTTCACTCTACTACACCATGTGGCCTCCAATGATATGGATCGACGGAAAAGAATGTTTTCTTTTTTATTATACAGCAATAATGGATTGAACAAGTTGATTGTTTTTGTCCAAGTTGGCTCTTGAACCATGAACGCTTATCTGTGAACTTGTGACGGTTGTCGTATACTCGTATTGTGACATATCCACTGCCAACATTTCTCCTTCTAGTCTAGAATACCATAATGCAGTACTTTTTCAGATACATGCACATTGGTTACTTATGTCGCGAGACAAAAGTGCGACTCTACAAAAGTCGAGTGAATTATTTTTTTGATGAAAAGCAGCAGCGCTGCGATTCATGGATTAAGCAAGAAAATGTACATAGATAATTACAAAGCTAAGCAACCAGGTCTAGCGACACAAAAAGTCGAGTGAATTAAGTACAACAATCACTCTGGCCAGAGATGTCTCCTTCTCCCGAGCAATCGTTCCCCGTCAGTCATCACGATTTGGGGTGTGTTTGCTTCATGCCCCAACATGCCTTGTAAAAATTTTGGTACTACCAAAACAAGGGCATGACCAAATTTTTGGTGAGTAATAGCTGTTTGGTTTGTAGCCATGGTAGTTACCAATTTTTGGCAAAATGTTTAGGTCTCCATTTGCTTTGCAGCCACTTACACCGGTGCCAGGAGCAAGACACCTCCAATCTCCATTAAGGACAGAAGCAAACCTACACCATTACCTAACGCTAGAGCATCTCCACTCCGCCAGGAGCAAGACACCTCCATAAATGGAGTTCCGTCAACTGGATAATCACTGGAATTCCACTTTCTTCTCCAACTCCATAATGTTCGTGTCAATTTCTTCAAATCTGATGAGGTACGGAACAATTCCACAGAACTATACATTCAAGAACACTTATCTATGTTTCCCCCTCGATTGATCTAGAGTTTGGACATTTGTAGCCTCACTTCCCTGGACCATGACCACCCGACATCACTGCCGCCGGTCGTCTGATGAGCCGCCGGACAAGCTGATGCCAGCATCATAATCCTAGACATCCCCTGGTTCAATTTTTGTGCTTACCCGCCACCGAGGACAACCTACCGCCGGCAACCGCCTCCATCAGTTAGAGGAAGAGGAACGGGAAAAGCTGGATTTGGCCGCCAATTAGTTGGCGCAGGATTTGAGCGCCTTCGGTTCCCCCTGAAGTTGGCGAGAAATACACGGACGTGCGCGGGCGCGGTTGGGCCAGCCAAATTACTGGTATCGATCCAAACGGCGGCCAAAAGTTGTGGGCGTACCAAATATTTGGTAAGGCCAGCATTGGCCAGAAACCAAACGAGCCCTTGATTTCTTTCTGCCCGGGAGGTCGTGGTCGTTTGATCTTCATGTTGCCTTCTTAATTATTGTATCCCATGTACTTTGTCTCAGACATTTTTAAGGACTAAGATAGCATGGAGGTTAAGGGTATCATTAGTAAAATAACTATGTCTTCACAAGGGAATCGTACATCATTGCCATCTAATAAAATTACTTAGGTTACTTGATATTAAAGAAGTTTCAAACCAACTAGTACATGATTGATTGACTAATAAGACATGGGAAAAGAATTCAGTCTGCTTAGCAAATATTCTCTGTCTTCAAAAATTTTTTGTAGCATCATGGGATCGACTAGCTGGACACGACACAATTGACAGACACGCATAGATCAGCAATTAACTTGAGTTTCTTATCAATCCAATGCTGTCCACTATAAGGCTATTAATTGCTAGACCATTGCATCATTTTTCTGTGTCAAGCACAGCTCCAGCTCCACGGATTTTTTGGACCTGATCATCGGTAGCTTCATTGTTTAGTGGAACAAGAGTTGTGATTAATTTGAAAATGCAAAAAATATACTCCCTCCCGTCCATATTGATCCCAGTATCCACAACTCCAGCTCCACGAAAAAAGCGAAACACTGAATGTGCATCTCCACCAAATCCGTGGAGCTGTCTCAAACACATTCATAAGTTTCCCTATATCTGTAGTATAACCCATTTCGAAGCCGGTGAGATGGGGCACCAGAGCGAGCGAGATGTCGCGGGCCTCGGTGGGTAGCGACCTGAAGGCGGCGTCGGGAGAGGGGCATCAATTGGACCGTTGGAAATGAGGAATCGGGAAAGTCATTCGTGGTGGCATCAATTGTAATTTCAGTCAAATGGCGACGTACAGCCACCACCACACGGTTCTTTTACTTCCTCCGTCCAACAAAGGATGTCTAAAGTTTGTCAAAATCTGAATGTATCTAGACATGACTTAGTGTATAGATGCATTCAAATTTAGTCAAAGTTGAGACATTTTTTGTTGGACGGAGGAAGTATAAGAGTTAAGATTACCCATTTTGCTGCACGTTCTACCCGCATACTCGTGCAGTGCAGGTTTAGCAATTTATGCAAGATACGCGTTGGATATAGCTTGTCGGCCAATAAGGCAATAACTAACGGAAGCATTTTGTAGCGTACAGACAACATGGCCGTCGCACCCGGGCCGCGCGCCTGCCTGGCCTGGTCTCACGTACTTCTACAGTCAGGATGCCGTTGGGGTTTGGGTTAACTCATGATTTGCCCTCCCCATACACAAACAACGAAATCACCATATTTACCCTCCCTAAATTTTACCCATTACCCACATTACCCATACATCAAGAACATGGAATCCAAATCAATGATGCAAATCGAAGAAAAAAAAATCCTCAAAAGAAAAAAAATCAGATCCACCAGGCGACAGCGGCCCGGATCGACGTCATCCCACACCGGCGAGGAGGGAGATGGTGGCGCATCGGGTAGCAGCGAAGGTTTCCTTGAGCTCCCTCCGGGGAGGAGGAGGGCCGGACTGCGCGCCGCCTGGTGGATCTGCCCGAGGGGAGGAGATCGAGAAGAAGAGCAACGGTCGCTGGGGGAAGAGGATAAGATTGTGTTTGTTTGGGCTGAACCTTCACAGCTGCAGATTCTATAGCTGCAGCTCCCAGAATCAGCTGTGGCTGTCAGCTGCGACTGGAAGGTTGGAGTTGTTAGATGTCTGTTTGTTTCGGCGGCTGGTGCGACTGCAACTGCAGCTGGAATATGTTGAAATGACCTAAATGACCCTATAGTACTGTAGATTGGGTATAAGTGCTGATTGTGCCATTTTAACAGATTTTTGCCGCATATGATCAATTTTTTCACTTCCTTACACAATTTAGACAAGTATACATATGACAATAAATTTGACGGCTATTTCACAAATTCTTATACACTAAATAGACAATATTAACTGAAAATAAGTCGTTTGATATCTCGAATTCTTGTACACTAATTCACAAGCTATATCTTAACATATGCATACACTAATTCATAGTACCGTGGGCTAATTCACAAAGTCTTAAAACTTTCATGCATACGCACACAGTGATTCGCATCCACACATGTACAGTGAGTATGGGAAAGAAGTAGATGCCAACGGGGAAATGAGGAGGGCCAGGCTGGCATCAAAGAGGATGGGCATGGGCGCATGGCGTTGGAGGCCAAAGGATGTAGCGGCGTTAGGGGCCAAAGGTGGGAGCGGCGTCGGGGGCCAACACGGGGCGCTCAAGGCCACAAGTGAAGCAATGGCCGGCGTGGGCCCCTCGCGGCAGCAGCTAAGCTAGAAAGGCGGCAGCAGAGGAAGGCGGGACCTTGGGCGAGTAGGTTGAGCTCTCCTGATCTTAAGGCGGCACCGGCCAGAGGAGTGGCGCGGCTCCTTCCAGAGAAGGGCGGCAGAGCCAGTCGCTAGAGATCCGGCAGCGGCGCGGATCCAACGGCGGTGGCGGTTCCGGCCAGAGGAGAGGTGCAGCTCAGTCCAAAGGAGGTCGCCCGAGCCAGTCGCCGGAGATCCGGCGGCGGCCCGCATCCACCGCCGGCGTCCAGAGAACAAAGCGGCGACGGCGGTGGGTGGGGGTGTGGTCGTGGGGAGAACGAAGGGATCGATGCGATGCGCTCGGAGGAGCGACTGAAATAAAATGAACCGTTCAGTGGCAATTTGTTCGTAGTATGGAGTTTGGTGGGAGGATAAACGGGTAAAAATGTCAGTTTGGAGCTGCAGCCGCTGGAAGAAGGGTTTCTTTCCCAGCTTCGTCCTCGCAGTGCATTTTTCAGAAGCGCTTGGTTTCAGCGGCTATAAGAAGCTGGCCGAAAACATGTTGTTTGTTTGGGCTCCAGCTTCTACAGCCCAGAAGCTGATGGAGCTGCTCTTAGGAGCCAAAACAAACGCAACCTAAGAACGCTTTGTACGTTGGGCCTGGCTTGTGCTTCTAGGTATACCCATACCCTTCCCGTATTGTTTGGGTAAAAAAAAAAGTCCATACCCGACCCAGTCCCACTGGTAAGGGTAACGCAACGGATAACGGGCATCCGGCGTAGAATCTACGGTTGATCAACCAAGGCAGCAATAGCATGACAGGGCAAGTAACGCAACGACTGCTTTAAAGCAAAGCACTCTGCTTTAAATGCTGGCCACATATTAGGATGACAGGCAAGTGGTCGTACATGCTTTTCTTTGCCTAATTTTGTGTGTCGACCGCTCGACGCCGGCCCGAGGCGTACCGAGGGAGGAAGCCGCAATCGCGACGTGCCGCTGCACCCAAGAACGCCCGCCACACAGAAACCGACCCGGCCGCAAACGTGACGTGCGGTTGCACCCAGAAACGCCACCACACACGGTACACGGACACGGCGCAGCTAGAGGAAGGAAAGCTGCGGCGGGCCACGCCTTTACCAGCCGGTGTACGTACACGCTTTGCTTCCGGTACACGCCAGCCTGTTCCATGTGTCTCGGCGAGGGTGAGTCATGCGTGCGCGCGGATGTGTGGCGTGGTGTGTCCGCGTATGCGAGCGGTTTCGGGCGGAAGCACGGGGAGCGCGTGATCGACAGGCCGGCCGGTCAGCCAGTGGAGCCCTCCGATCCCGAGCGCGTGCCAGCCTCTGCTCGTGGCCAGCCGTCTCGGTGTTGTACTGTTGTTATCTTTGCCCGACGGTGCCGAACTGAAGATGCCGCAATTAGCCAGTACAGTACTGTGCTCTGCTCGCCTGCTCTACTGGGTCGTTCGTGTCGTGCCCACTGTTAGCTCAAGTCCGGCTGTACGTGTGCCGTGTGGGTTCGCGTTCACGGGCGGAGCTAGGGTTTCGTTTGGTTTTATCTCAAACCGCTCCGACTAGCCAATACTTTGGCTATAGCTTTATTTTTCCAGCACTTAGCTAATGTTTAGCAATACAAATAAACTCGTGTCGGTTATGTATTATTTGGCCTGCCAAGATTCTAGCCGATTCTCCGGTTAAGATTTTGCTTGTCAAGATTTGATCAATGTAGGCGAGAAAAATGAATTAAAAATTGCTTTACTAAAAATTGCTTAGGTCGCCTCGCTCGATTCCGGCCATGCTGCTCAGATCCGCTCCTTCTAGCTCGATGCGGCTTTCGTACACATAGCAAAAACAGGCCAATGCAACCCTCCAACATCTACGAACATCGCAAACAACATGCAAGTTGTGACCTCGCCCGAATCAAACATGCAACCGAAATGTCAAGGTGGAATCACAGTACTAAAAACAAGTCGCAAATTTGATGGTTTGCCCAGGAACAATGAATTGACACCCATAAGACACACAATATTTGCATTGACAATTGCAAATAGATAGGTTATCCCCCAATATGTTCATCTCTACGGCGGTTTCAAATCTAGCACCAGAAAATCGACATAAAATGTAGGAAAAAATGCTTAGATCCCCAAACCTGAGAAACATCTAACCGTTGAAAACTCAAGGCAACAACAGATTTGCCCGCCTCGATGCTCTCCGTGCTCGATGCATCGGCGTGTTTGAGGACATCCCCAAACCTACTAGACCTGAAATCAACAGAGTGCAAGTTTAGACCCGGAGATTTTGAGGGGTCTGAGAGAGGGATTTAACCGTGAAAGCTCAGGCAGTCAGGCTCCTGTGGTTCTTCACCAGGGCGCTGCACTACGAAAGCCGGCACGGACGCATCACTGCCCCCCTTGCTCTCCCGGTCAACGCCGACGCCGTAGTCGCCGGAGCTCCACTTCTCCCCGACCCCGACCAGTCCATCTTCGCCCGCGGCACAACAGCCCGCTCACCTTGATCTGCGAGCCTGCAGCGCTGCTGACCCCATCCGCGCGTTCCAGACAGCAGGGGGCGGCGGGCGGGCGCGCAGGGAAGGCCTTGACACCGTTCCAGTCAGCTGCGCCGCCGAGAAACACCGCCAAAACACCAACATGAGGAGGCCAAAATCGCCAGCGAGGGAGGAGGCGGCCGCGAACAGCGAACTATCGGGAGGGGAAATGTGGAGGGATAGAGAACGAACGCCAGGAAAATCGGCTGACACATGGGCCCCATCCTAGAAAATGTGGACCAGAGAAAAGAAAGAGAAGACCTGGGCTAAAAGCATCGCACGGTTTGGCTGCATCTGGAGTAAACGAACGGCCATGAAGCATGTGCGCCCGTCTCCGCCAATAAGTGCATAAGCACTTTCAAGCAATTGAGTTTTTATTTTGCAGAATGTTATTAGTATCACCTCGAGTGACATGAAAGGTTACGAAAAACTAAACCGTACAAGGGTAATGGATGGTTTGAAAGAAAACTACATACAAATATAATGGTTGATTTGAACAATAACGAGCATTGAGCCGGGCGTAGAACATCCTAAAGCCCAAGCCGGCTCGGCCCATGGCCAAAAAAGATCCTCTGTTCTACCTACTAAAATATATAATTTTGATCGCTAAAACAATTAATTTTGAGATAAAAATCTTTTTATACTTCATTTTTTAATAATATATTTTATTTGGTTCAGAAAGTCAATCATGAGGCCAGACCACCCATGACCCCAAGGTGTAGTTTGAACCAAGAGAAGAGTCCATTTTAAAACCTGAACTTGCAGAGATCGTCTGTATCGAACCCTGATCTTCTAATCCTTGGCACCCTGGCCTAATTAATCACCGTCGATGAACTCCTTGACACGAGATAAGACGGTTGGATGAGTCGGGATTGCTGACATGGCTTATTAGGATGGGATTTTACATGAGCTTTAGGGATATGCTCACCTATCACGACTCTCCCCCTTCCACCGGAGCCATTTGTACGACACCAGTGACCGCCTATCTTCCATGCCGGTAACTCTTTCCCATCGGCAGCCGCTCTGTGCCGATGAGGATGATATCGCCTTACCTCCCATCGTCGGCCGCCCCTCCTCTCTCAACTATGAAGGAAACACAAATGTTTTCGCCACTTTTGATCCAGGACGAACCGTTGCAAGGAATATAGCCGTGTGGCACCCGCATGCAGTGCTTAATCATTGAAAACCATGACACACCAACAATCCCGACTCGACCAAACGCTTTATCTCAGGTTAAGGGGTTAATGGACCGAAATTTCTAGGGTTCGAAAACCGGGAATAAAGTGGTCAAGGTTTGATTGTGACGATCTCCAGAAGTTCAGATGGACTTTTATCTTGAACCAAAGAACGTGAACACATGTTCATCCTTGCCGCCCACACACGCACACGACACGTTGGAGCTGTTTCCCACAAAGGCACAGCCGCGTAGGATCCCATTCCCCACGACGACGCAAAAGGGTCGCAAGTCGCAGAGACACGGAATCGATCCGGCGCGTGGTCACGACGGGAAGTCCCCACACCCCGGGGCAAATCGGTACTGTATTCGGCAAGGCCACCAGACGGCAAATAGGCGTTGCGCTTGCCTCCGGGCCCCGGCCGGCAGCGACGTACCAAAGCAAAACCAAACCCCGCCTTGCACGCGCGCCGTCGCCGCCACCGACACCCCCCCCCCCCCCCCCCCACCTTGGCCGGAGGCGGCAACAGCGGGGATGGAGTGCTTCCGCCGCGTGAACCCGTTCCGCGCTTGCGCGGGGCTGCGGGTCCTGGGGTACCTCATGCTGGCGCTCGTCGCCGCCATCGTCGCCGTCTCCTACTACGCCGTCGTCGTCTACGCCTGGGGCCCGCTTCTCCTAGGCGGCGGCGGCGGCTCCGTTGCTGCGGCCGCTATCGTTCTCGCCGCCTTCCACCTGCTCGTAAGCTCTCGGTATCTATTTTTAGTACTGCCGTGAGGAATTCGTTAGTCATGCTTTGCTTGTGAACTGCGCATCTGAGGTATGCAGTTGGATATCAGAATTACCATAACACACGTTGTGTTTGTTTTTAAAAAATAAGGCAGTTTGGTCATTTGCGAGAGAAGCGATCTTCTGTAATGTACTAACATTAATTTGATTCTAAGTAGCACTTCAGAGGTGTGTAATTTCTAGTTCCATATGCTGCATTTGAGCAAATCTTCTCAAAGAGCACACGAGAGCACCTTTTTTGGCAGCCACTAATTGAACTGCCGTTGGTAACTCATGACAAATGTTATGGGCAGACGATCCCATGGAGTATGTTACCGAAGATATATGTTGAATTAGGAGCATGTATATGTTTTTTTAGCTAGGAAACCGATTAGCTTAAATAGGAAAAATAAAGATATGGTTTGTTAGGAAAGTGGCGATTCTATTCTTGGCGGTCAAGTCGAGTCTTCCCTATCAAAGGGCACTATGGACTCATTATCAGTAAAGCAACGAAACATAGTCAAAGAAATGAACTAAAGCCTCAGTGCCTCTCGTCCACGTCAGGGATGAGCCCTGTCACCGGATTGTTGAGGGCGAGCTTTGTGTCAGTAATCACTTGTAGTAAACATCTAATCAATAGACCATATGATGGCTTGCTGCTTCTTATTGAACATTTCAACCGACTTCCTGAGCCTCTTCGCTTGGGCTGCAGCTAGATGACTAGCTGCTGCTTGTTGTTAGCGAGGGAGCACTTCCTAATCCCCACTCTAGATGTGACTTCTTGAACCCTGTTCATCCACTGCGCCCAGCAGTTTTGACTCCCATGGGTGGTTGGCCATGGTACCGAGGTAGGATGATGCCTCCTCAGGCCAAGGCCAATGTGTATCCTTCGTCCATCCTTCCTCACTCCTCGTAGGCTCGTACTGTACTATATTATCTGAAGGTTTTTCATCCATCCCTGGAAGAAAAAAAATTTCTTTAGCTCAATGCAACACACATCATGTGTAGGGAAATTTATTTTCATTATGAAACAACAAGCATGACTTCTATACATTAATATGTGATAATCTGACATGGGGCACAAATTTATTTTCAATCAAAGAACAAGTACTCAAGTAAACAAGTGATCATTGATGTGGAGATGCTTGAATGCATTTGCATCAGAACTGTACTTAGTTGCTTTATTCATTGCGCACTTTAGATGTTTCAATCTATGGATTCATTATGTTACCTGCAATACACTCTTTTCTTTACTATTTTAAGAGCCAGCGAATACATCCTCCTGCAACCACAAATTAGGACTAAACAAGTGCAGGATTATTCTCTTGCTCTCGTGGCAGCATGAACTGTCAGAAGCAGCAAATGAACTTCATATATCCATACACTAGTATGGATACTGATACTCAATCGTGTTTTGACATCTCTACAATTATCACAACTATGAGATGTTAGTTTATTCATAAGTCACAGACTCCACTGATCAGGCTGATGAGAAGCTCCAATGAAGAGGTTGCTTTAGGAGATATCCTGATAAAGTTCAGGTGCCTCGGTGGACAGAGTGGTTGTGGGGGATGGGGTCAGTGAAGGCTCCCCAGTCCACATGCGACTCTAGGCTGGATTTGATCTGGACGATTTCTTCTGCTGCTGAGGCTGCCAGATCCAGTTGAGGTGTCGTTGTTCTGCTGCAGGTATGATCGTTTGGGTTTAGGCTGAAGGAGGAGAAGCCAAGGAGGAGAGCACATGTAGAATAGGAAGCTTACAGGGATTTGTGATGTCCCCGGATGGTGAGGACGTATGAAGGTTCAGGGTGCTGGATCGCCATCATGTGACCGCAAGGAGGAGCCGGGTGGGAGAGGAGTCACCCATTCTATGCAAATAATGGGTTACAGGTGTTGAAGTGTATAAGTGGATTGCCTAGCCTTTCCATCAGATCGGTCTTTTGGTTGCATTGGCTAGTGCATGAAGCTTGACATGGTATCAGAGCCAAAGGTCTCAAGTTCAAGTCCTGGCTTTCACAATTTATCTTAAAAATTGTTGTTACCCCCTCCGTCCATGTAATGGCCTCTTGAGTCATACCTGTGAGTTTACACGTGATGATTTGTCTTCCACGTCACACGTGAGGGGGGTGTTGAAGTGTAGAAGTGGATTGCCTAGCCATTTCCATCAGATCGGTCTTTTGGTTGCGTTAGCTAGTGCATGAAGCTTGACAACAGGGAGGAATCTGACTTTGCTGTGGGGTAGATCGGTGGAATTCAGGGTGGAATCGGTATTCTGGAATCTGATTCAAATTCCTCGATTCCAGTTCCAATAACTGGGAGCTGGAGCCAGGCAAGGTTTTAATGTAATTGAATTAACACATGAGAGACGCATAATTTCCAGTCCAATATGCTGTATTTGAGCTCATAAGAAACACTGTCGTTATCCTACAAAATCACTGTTTAGGGACCTTTCTTATTGTTGAGTTTGTGCGTTGAATAACTGAATGTATATATCCTCCTCCGAAACATCTTTTGTCAGATGTTCTGATCACACAAGTCGGTAGCATATAGACAAGTAGACAACCATATTTGATGATATGTCTGGCAGTGATAATTTCAATTAAAGATGTTGAGACACCATTATTTATGTTCGCTATTCTTTTGTTTTGTTGGGTTGCATGAGTACTTCCAGGGTTTCAGTTCGAAATATTTAATATGGAGAAGAATATTTGGGTCGTCCATTTATGAATTTCTTCATTAATGCATGAAAAGCTTTAAATTATTTATTACTGTCATGGACTTTTTCTTTCTTTGGAGGAGAAAATCAGACCATGATTGTGTTTTTTCTGTTTTGTTTAAACTTCTTCAGGGATCTTGTTTCTTCTGCAGCTAATAATGATGCTGTGGTGCTACTTGATGGTTGTTTTCACTGATCCTGGAGCGGTACCAGAAAACTGGAGACATGCTGCAGAAGAGGATGATATGGATGAGAGCAACACTAGGACCATATCAAATGATGTTGCTACAGATATTGTGAATCCTCCATTGTTCACGTCAGAGGGGCAAGGAAATGCGTCTAGATATTGCTCTCGTTGTCAAAATGGCAAACCTCCACGTTGCCATCATTGTTCTATCTGTAAGTCAGCCTTCCTCATGGTGGCAGTTAATCAATAACACTGTTTTGAAAGCAATCTCTATACTTTAGGGAAATATTTTCCCTCCAATAGATATTACTTAGTTATGACGCGGATGATCTCGCAATGCTGCATTGGTTATTGAGCCTTGAACTGGTCTCATGTTATCTTATTATCACTATTACTTTCAACGAATTAAGAATTGAATATCGATGCTGCTGTTGGAAATGCCAAAAGTTTAAGTGGCAAAGAGCACAAACGAGTTCTTGTGTAGCACCAAAAATTTGCATGCCTTTCTTCATTTGATATCAACAGCTCAACTGCTGACTGCAATTGTGTGTGCTTTTCCCTTAGAATAATCTCCAAATATGTTACAGCCATCTGTTCTTTCTATCCTATTCTTTTTTACCTGTGTATTTGACTATGCAGGTGACAGATGTGTGCTTAAAATGGATCATCACTGTGTTTGGGTAGTAAACTGTGTCGGAGCAAGGAACTACAAGTACTTTCTTCTTTTCCTGGTATGATTGGAACACTTATAGATAAATTGCTCTCAGGTAGTGTTTAAAAGTTTTGTGGGAGAACTTTTTGTTCTTATCTTCAACACTACAGATTTCAAGTTGTGAAAACGCTGTCTAGACAATATTGGTCTAAAGTTATTCTCCTATGTCTGCCTTTTGACTTATATAACATCACGCAAGTGACTCTCCAGATAACATTGTGTATACAAGTTTTGTAATACCCTAGCCAAATATAACATTTTGTATGTTTTAGGCCCTAAATCCAACTCAAGAAAATCTTGTTTTGATAAAACACTTGATGTCCAAACAAACCCTTATGGGGTATTTTGTTTGGATTACAGGTTGTCTGGATCTTGTCTGTAAACTGGATTTTGGTTGAACTAGTAGGCTCATAAGGGCGTGTACAATGGGGTGATGTCGGCCTTTTCTTAACGATGCCACGTAGGATAATTGTTGAGGTGGAAGAGAGAGGAATGAAGAAAGGCATTAGCCTTCTCTTAGCTAAGAGATAATCTCTTCACAAGAAGAATAAGACAAAGAAAAGACAAATTTCCATTGTACTAGATTTCACCTTTCCTTAACAATTACTCCCTCCGTCCCATATTAAGTGACTCAAATTTGCCCAAATATGGATGTATCTATGCCTAAAAAGTGTCTAGATACATGTAATAGAAAGTCACTTAACATGGGACGGAGGGAGTATTTATTTAATTTTATTCATCTAAGCATTAATTGTAAGATATGGCACTAAGAGAAGACCTGTTGTACAACATGTTTTGTTGTCTTTTGTAAGTGACGTGGAACAGAAAAAAGAAGGCGGCCTTATCAACCATTGTACATGCCCGAACCTAAATCTTGAACGGTTAGAATAGGTGAAGAGGGCAATGAAAAATGCTTTTACAAATGGTAATTGCCACTTTTGTGAAAAAACACTTCAAAATGGTAGAATCACTAAAGGACAGTTTTAGCCAGATAACATCTTCACGAAATGTTATCCTAACGTAACAAAAAATAATAAATCAGCACTCCCTCCTTCCAAATTAATAAGGCACGCACACATATAAAACAAGTTGATGCCACCAATTGGCTTGTTATGGTGTTGCCATTTTGTTGTAGCCACATTTTTGTGTTCTCTTTTCTCTATGGTAGAAAGGATTTCAATACCAATGGTGATATTATCTGATATGTCCATGCACCAATCATCACCAGATTTTACATGTTATTCAAAGGTTGGATTTGCTAATTTGTATTTTTTTTAACCAGCAAATTATGTAGGTAGCAAAAAGGAAGGCACAGAAATATTCATTGGTTGCAAAAAAGACTAAGACAAAAATGTTGATCCCGCATGCTCAGCTTTATTTTATTTTTGTCTAGATCGAACCTATATATTCTAACCAAATCCTTCAACACTGTCTTGTGTGCTAATTTTGCAAAGGCTAACAATCCTTGTACTGTATACTTTATGCTGGTGAGAGAGCTCTGGCTTCGCGTAAGCAAAACAAGCCTTACAAATCATAAGAGCACAGACAAATTACACACCAGATCACTTATAATTATTTTTTGTGTCTAGTGTCTTCTTGTTACACTTTGTATAATGGTCTTCTACAGTTTCTTGTTTAACTGTTATTCAAGTGCATATTCTTTGTATTACAGGTGTATACTTTCCTTGAGACTGTGCTGGATACATTAGTACTACTTCCAAGCTTTATTACCTTCTTCCGAGATGAAAGTAGGCGTTCCAGCTCAGCCAGCGATGTTGCCATTCTATTTCTTGCTTTCGGTTAGTCTCTTTCTTGGTATCTACTTACCTTCAAGTTGTGCGGTTGTACTTACCCTACATGTGCGCTTTTATGGCAGTTCTTAATTTGGCATTTGCGTTGAGCCTCCTCATTTTCATAGGCATGCACACATCTCTTGTTGCGAGTAATACAACATCTATAGAGGTAATGCTTTGTACTGTGAGTACTTCTGGTTTTCATGCTCGCCACAGTTCATAAGGCACTAAATCTCTTAATTGAACAGCTAAACTGTTGTGCCCTTTATATTGAGTTATAGATCTATCTGCAGGCTGATTATGACCATCATGTGCCTAGATTTGGATGCTTTATCTATTTCCAATAAATATATTTCCCTTCTGTTTTAAACTTAGAACTATATATACCACTCGCTCCCAGAAGGCCCTCCCAGTGTTCAAATAATACCGCACAGCTCATTTGCGTTGGTACTTCATAACTTATTCTTCCGCAGCCTTGGTTTGCTAGTTAAACTCACCACTACAGTTTGAACTTCTTTCATGAACTACAGAGCATCAGGTTGGCTATAATTTTTGTTGGGTCCTGGCTTGTGCTGTTGGCATGCCCAAATGATATGCTTTGTGTGGGTTCAAATTTATTACAGGTATATGAGCGAAAGAAAACAGTCTCATGGCAATATGACCTAGGATGGAGAAAAAACTTGGAGCAGGTTTTTTCTTTTCCCAGCATTTTCATTTGTCCGATTTTAATTCCATCCCTACCGTCTGAAATATCGTTTACTGCAGGTTTTTGGCACCAAAAAGTTGTTCTGGTTTCTTCCTGTTCACTCCAGCGAGGATCTGCACAACATACCTGCACTTCAAGGTCTTGGATTCCCGGCTCGTCCTGGTGCAGTGGTATAAGTGCAACTGATTTCCGCCGGCACTATATTCTAATTATATCATACAGCCATCTCACCTGTAAATTTCGGTACAGAGAATATGTGTTCTTTCCGTGCAAAGTTAGTGAATGGCATTGTAGATTCTTTCTGTGTAATTCCTGTACGATTTCTCCCATCGAACAGAGCAGTCCCCCGATGCAATTCTCCATGGTGGATCCCGACCTTATCTCCCAGTGGGACGAAGTGGGGCGGAGGGGGAAGCAGCCTGCATCCCCTACTCCATGCTCTCCCGTAGCGTCTAGCGTGCACATTCACACATCCCCCAGTCGTCGTCTGTTTTGTTCCATAAGGAGCCTGGTGGCATCGTCTACCTGGATCTAGTGAGCTCGAGTTCTTCTTGTTGCTAGGACGTTCTTTCTTGCAGATCGGGTGAGGGGTGTGTGTGCGCGCGTTGTGTGTGTGTGTGGGTGGGGGGTTGGTGGTGGTGGTGGCGGCGGCTCTTCGCTGGAAAAACCCAGTTTTGAGTACCTTTGCGCATGGATCTGCTCCTTGTTCGGTGTCGTCATTGGAACTGGAGGGTTTCGTTTTGTCGGTTGTGTTTCTTCAGTTTTGCCTTTTGCACGACTTTCCTAAAATAAGCCGTACATTGTATGGTTCTCAGGCCGGGTTTTTTATAAACGGGGTCAATTCTTTTTTCTAATCGAGTGATGGAAATTGACTGTGTTGGGTTGTCAAAGTTTTCTTTTTCTTTTCTCCGTCCCTTTTTTTTTCATTTTGTTGACTTTTGAATTTGTCAAATTTTAATTTTTAGCATTTGCTTTTTTCACATTCATTTTTTTTACTTTTCATTTCTAGTGTTTGCTTTTTCCAATTTTTCATTTTTAGCTTTTGTTTTTTCAATTTTTTATTCCATTGTTTTCAACATTTGTTTTCAAGTTTTTCTTAAAAAAAAAGAAAAAACCCCAACATTTTGGTGGCGTCAACTCCCTGACGGCGCGTCGATATGTGCCCCTGCATCGAGTGACGATCAGTAGGGTACGAGTTATGACAGCGGCGGTGCGAGGGGACGCGCGTGACTGTAGCATGCGGGGATTATGACCATAGGAGGTGTGGCGGCGCGGATCTGGGTCATAAGAAGATTAGGCGGCACAGATCCGGCCTCCCTCTTGCAACATGAAGTCCCTCGCAGGAGATTGTGGCGGCAGCAGCGCGAGGAGAGGACCGAGGCGTGTGTTGGGGCCTTGGGAGGGGGGGGGGGCGAGACAAAAACTGATAATGAGGGATACGTGGGGGTGCGCATGTGGAAAAATAAAATGTCTGGATGTGTCCGTTTATGTCCGTACGGACAAAACGCATGGCCCAACGCGGTAACCCATTTCCTAGCCTATCCGTTTTGTTTTACGGCCCATTTCGGACTCTAATTTGGGATGGGTTTTGCGTCTGCCCAGACAATGGACGGACAATGCGCTTGCTTGCCCTTGTGTTCCCCTTATCCTCATGTTTGCGGCCCATCCCCCCATTTCACCTCTTCTTCCACCTCTCCACTACGTCTTGCGCCCGAGCTCGCCATAGAGCCACCACCCTCGTCCCTTCCCCACTGCCGCCGCAAAGCTGAAGAAACTGAAGAAGGATCTGATGACGGAGGAGAGGGCCACCGAGAATAGGAAGAGGGCGGAACGGTGGGCAAAGAAGACCCATCGAGAGCTAGAGGCCGACGCCTCTGCCACCGTTGCCGTCGACCGACAACTGGCTCAGGATCGGCTTGTCGCGGTGCAGGAGATGACCCAAGCGGAGGTAGCCCAAGTCGCCAGCCAAGCCATCATGATACTCAAGAACGAGGCGCTGGCTGAAGCCTTCACTGGCGCCAACTCGATGATGCTGCCTACGGCTGCGGCGAGCACGTGATCGTCCAGGAGCCGGCCGCCTCTTCCACGGTCGCTCGTCACCTCGCCGGTGAGGCGTGAACATAGGTATGATAATTTGTTTGCTAATATGGGACATACGGTGGCCTAATCGTTTGCTAGTATGGACATACATTTACTGAAATGGAGGAAAAAGAAAAAGAAAAGTCCAGGCCATATTGGTCGCCTGGAATGTGTCACATCATCGGGCTCACTTGCGGACCTAAACGGACACAGGCCGGACAGTAGCACCAAGAGTGTCCACGCCATCATCCAAACGGACCAAAACAAACACTTTTCATGTCCATAAACAAACACTTTTCATGTCCATTATGGGTTGGGCTGCTAGAGTGTCCTTGGTGTACTTGACATCATACGCTTATACCAAAATCAGTGTAGTTGACCTAATACGATTATAAAAAAAATAAACTGTGTAGAGAATTTCTAATAATTAGTTATATGACAAAAAGCTCAGTGCTATTGTTTAGCACACCGTTTTCTTAACTTAGCGTACATGTACATACATTGTGTATATGTACCGTTATAATTTGAGGCGATAATATTGAGTGATAATTTGAGACGATAATATTGAGGCATTTTACTTTTCTTAAAGGGCCCGGAATCTGTGATAATTTGAGGCGATAATATCGAGGTGCCTCCTAAACTCGTATTTTAGGGCATTTTAAAATTATGTCTCTACGAAGCGCCCTTAAATGACGACTGTGGCATAGTGCGTGCAAGGGGCGTGTCAGTCTCGCCATGCTGGAGTACATCCATGTGCACAACACGACGCGGCTCATCGAGGCCGCGGCCGTGTCCCGAGCAATCCTCGGGGGAGGCACGGACGCCGAGGTGGAGAGCGTCCGGCGGTACGTGCGCTGTCGGCCGTTTTGTTGTGCCAGGTGGTCAGCGACGTGCTGGACGTGACGCGGATGCACGTCGGAGAATGGACGTTTCTGGTACAACACCGTAGCCACCTCAGGATTGTCAGCAGGTGCACTAGCAGGGAAAAGACCATGGGTGGGCTCAACAGCATACAAAGCCTTAAAAGGAGAACAACCAATATCAGTGTGAAAGGTAGTATTATATCGGTATTCTGTTAACGGCAACCGGATGGCCCATTTGGTAGGAGAGGCAGATACAGAACATCGAAGATACATCTCAAGACTTTGATTCACGTGTTCAGTTTGCCCATCGGACTGTGGATGATATGCCATACTGAGATTAAGCTGTATATTCATACCTTTAAACAGAGATTGCCAGAAATTGCTCGTAAATACTTTGTCTCGGTCTGAGACAATAGAGTTTGGAGGACCATGTAACTTAACCACTGTATCCAGAAAGCTGTTAGCAACCTGTGCTGCAGTGAATGGATGTTTCAGTGGCAGAAAATGTGCATACTTAGTGTAACGATCCACCATTACTAGAATCACAGAGTAGCCCAAAGACTTAGGCAGACCTTCTATAAAATCCATACTCGAATCATGCCAAATACCAGTTGGAATGTTGGAATGGGCAGAGGCTGCAACAGACCAAGATACGTACAATTCTCATGTTTGCCCTGTTGACAAGTACAACACTGCTTGACAAACTCCTCCACACTCTGTTTCATACCAGGCCACACAAACAACTTCTTGTGACGTTGATAAGTGGCTCGAATACCATAATGACCTCCCAAGGCAGAGGCATGAAAAGCAGTGATAATTTTGGTTTGTAAGCCCACATTTGCACCAATCCACACTTTACCATCCTTGAGCAATAACCCATCAGTTAAATAGAGCTTTTAGCATTCTGACTAGTAACAGCCAGCTCCACCAATAACTCTTGGGCAAAAGTATCACTCACATAAGAATTCAACACTTGTAACCACACAGGTTGGACCACAAAAACAGCATGTAGAGCAAACATGTGGTCCACCCTAAAGAGAGCATCTGCTGGAGTATTGTCAGCACCTTTGTTCTTGGAACTTGTACTGCAAACCAATGAGCTTTGCCATAGCTTTTTTCTGCAATTCAGTATGTAACACTTGATCAT
Source organism: Brachypodium distachyon (assembly GCF_000005505.3). Lineage (NCBI taxonomy): Eukaryota > Viridiplantae > Streptophyta > Magnoliopsida > Poales > Poaceae > Brachypodium > Brachypodium distachyon. Next base: position 23,629,491 of record NC_016131.3, on the reverse strand, counting down.
CCAATTTACATAAAGTATTATGATCAGTTTTAATCAAGAAGGGTCCTATCTGCAAATATGCTCTCCACCTGTCAACTGCCATCATAATGGCCATGAATTCTTTCTCATAGATAGACATTAAGTTTCTTGTTATTAACCCCCAAGGACTTGCTGAAATAAGCTACAGGATGGTCTTGTTGTAACAACACTTCCTCCAATTCCATCATCACATGCATCAATTTCTATGACAAAAGACAATTAAAATTCTGGCAGTACCATGACAGGAGTTGCAGACATGGCTGGCTTGAATGCAACAAAATCAGTACTCCCTCCAATCCATAAAAATTGTAGCCCAATTGTACTAAGTTAGTCCAAATTTTGTACTAAGTTTTTCTTAGAGGTAAATTTGGTACTAAGTGGGCGACACTTTTTATGGATAGGAGGGAGTACTAAGACAGGAGTTGTAGACATGGTTTGTCGGGCTTGATCAGTCCACTGAAAAGGTTTGTTATGCTGAAGCAAATCATCAATTAAATGTTTCCCACCACCGGCCCCGTCCCTTCCCCCACCGCCGTCGTTGAACCCATGACTGCTGCCGCGAAGCTCAAGAAACTGAAGAAGGATCTGATGATGGAGGAGAGGGCCATCGAGAATAAGAAGAGGGTGGAAGGGTGGGCAAAGAAGACCTAGCAGGAGCAAGAGGCCACCGCCGCTGTCGAACGGCAGCATGCTCAGGATCGGCTTGTTGCGGCGCAGGAGAAGACCAAGCGGAGGTAGCCCAAGTCGCGAGCCAAGCCATCATGATGCTCAAGAACGAGGCGCTAGCCGAAGCCTTAGTCGGCACCAACTCGGTGATGCTGCCTATGGCTGCGGCGCCAACTCGTCCAGGAGCCGGACGCCCCTTATACGGTCGCCCGTCACCTCGCCGGTGAGGCGTGAACATAGGTATGATAATTTGTTTGCTAATATGGGACATACGGTGACCTAATTGTTTGCTAATATGGGACATAGATTGACCGAAATGGAGGAAAAAAGAAATAGAAAAAGTCCAGGCTATATTGATAGCCGAGAATGTGTCGCACCGTTGGCTCACTTGTGGACCTAAACGGACACGGTCGAACAGTGGCACCAGGGGTGTCCGTCCTGCAATCCAAACGGACCAAAACAAACACTTTTGTGTCTGTTATGGCTGCTGGATTCGTCCTTTGCATAGCCGACATAATATGCTTATAGAAAAATTAGTGTAGCTGCCCTAATAAGATTATACAAAAATAGGTTGTGTAGAAAATTTCTAGTAATTAGTTTTAATCAGTATAGTTGACCTAATACGATTGTACAAAAATAAGTTGTGTATAAAATTTATACTAATTAGTTTTATTGACAAAAAGGCTCGGTGCTATTGTCTAGCATGCCGTTTTCTTAACTTGGTGTAAATGTACATACGTACATTGTGTATATGTACGGTTATACATTTACATACATACAATTAATTTACATTTTTTTCTCTGCGTGCTTCACCTCCGTGCCGGAGGTGGCGAAACGCTTTGCATTGGCCGCACTTTTTAAACTGGTTGTCGGTCGTGTTGCTAAGCGATGCGGTACTATTGTTTTGTTTGGCTGAGTCAAAACCGCCCACGAGCATCGATGGCCAACATGGTCCGCTACGAGCATCAATGGCCAACACGGCACCACGATGATGGAAGCGCGCGCAGATACAGCTGCGTTCGCATGTTCGACCGGCCGCAATCGCTTCCCACTCCACCAACTTTAATTCTTCGTCGATGGAGATGAAGAAGCTTGGGATCGATCGAGTATATGGGATATGTGGATTTACTTGCACGCATATTCATTGGCGGAGGACAGAATTTTTTTGAGATACAGCGAATTCATATCCTAACACTATGAGTTAATGTAGATATCACATTTAATATTTGTCTAGATTTGCAAAATATATTTCAATAAATTTGGTTTTTCGGATTTTTTCGGATGCAATTTTTTTGGTTGGTACATCTTATGATATATCATCTAGTGATATTTATTTTAAATATTAATTTTCATCATATTATTTGTAAAATCAACCATAATTTAGAGATCGTAAATATAAATATCTATAACATAGAATATATGACAATTATAATGATTTACAAACAGTTCTTCGGTGGGGTGAGCAGACGATCAACGACTCAAATCTTTATAAGAATAAAACTATAGTCATATTTTCCTTCCAAAGATATCTCCATACGTACCGACCTAAAAATATCAAGTAGATATTTGGCTAATAAACAACGCCCTTCTCCATACTTCGAGAGATATGATATCTTATGAGAAATAATTACACAATCTGAAACATAGTATGTGAGTCTGTCAAAATAAGAACTCATAAAACAATAATACACCACGTGGGCATGGCTATCATATCAACTGTCATTAAGTAATGTAATTTCCCTATCGACTTTCATTAAGCAAGAAATACGAGTAAAGGTACGACAGTTAAGACACCAATGAGCAATCATACATGGACATCAACAGTAGATAGCCAAAATGACTAAGAGTGCAGAAGTTGCATCTCTTGGAGAACCTGTCTTTGCAGGCTTTATCGTCGTCGATTGCGCAAAGTTACGTTTGAACGCTACACAGACCACCTCACACGGGCGTCGTCGTCGAAGACTGGCCGCCGATGTAGGCGACAATTGACCCGTCGTCACTGCCTCTTACAATGTCTTTCTCAGACCCCGTCCAAATGCATAGCTTGGCAAGTCATCGCCATCGCTGTCTCTAATGATTCATAGTTAAATTAGTTGAAATTTTGCAGATTTATGTTATACAGAGACGCAAATACAAATTCTAAAGGACCAAACAAATGTACATCTAATAACGATTTAATAATTTGTCTTAACTTGATGCAATGGTTACGGCATCTAACACAACTTTGTCCTTTTTTCATCCATGTATTCTTAAACATTATGAGTACTCGTGTTATTCTCATTTACTCCTTGGGTAGTTGGCCCAGTTATACGGTGCCGTGCCTGGGCCTGCAGGAGTCAGGTTTCCCCGGGTCGCGTCCGGGCCAGACCCGTTTAACCTTAGATTGGCCGGTGCCGGACCGGGCCGGTTTGATGGCCACCTATAGCTATACCCCCCTCCTCCTCTAAAAAAAGAAAAGCTATACGATTCTAAAAAAAAAGCCATACCCCTCTCCTCCTCTCTAGCTTGTCTTCCTCCTCGCTTGAGCGCCTCCACCGCAGGTCCCTTCGATTCTCTCGCTCCCGAACGTTTCTCCTCCCATCACCACACGAACGGATTCCGCCCTTTATAGGGCAACTCCAGCGGGGAGACCCATTTTGTGTCCGTTTGGGCCAAACGGATTGCCCAAATCACTTTTGGGTCTACCACTGCCCCAGCGAGGCCACCCATTTGGTCCGCTTTATTACTCATAGACATGCGGGACAGGAAAGGAAAAAGGTGGCAGGTGCGGACGAGCTCAGTGCAAAAACGACCATCCGCCACTACCCAAACCCGGCGCAAATTTAGGTCAGAAATGGGTCGTGTCTGGCCCAGAAAACAGATTTTGGTGTCCGTTTTGCCCAAATGGACAAAATGGGTCGCCTGCTAGGGATGGCCTTAGATCCCCGTTTCATAATCTTCCCAACTGAGGCAAAAGTCAAGGTAGGGCGGCCACCGTCGAGATGCTGCATGCCGTGCATATATATGGATGAGGACGCGCTCCACCGCCACGTCGCCTTCGGCGAGCACACCGCGCTCCCCGGGCTTGCGTTCGAGCATCTGGCCCTCGCGCGTCGTCCCTACGGAACGACCATGCAATGATCCTGATTTCCAAGACCATATTCTCATGCCATGTTGCAATTCCTGAGACCATGCTCCTGAAGTCCTGATGCCATGACGCAGGATGCCCAAGCAAATACAATGGTCACTTTAGATCCATTTTTGTGTTAGGTATTCTAGAAAGTGTTTGCTTGTGTTTGGTTGTGGATGTCATAGGCCTTGGTCCGGTAAAACGTACTCCCTCCGTTTCATAATTCTTGTCTCAAATTTACGCAAAAATGGATGTATCTATTTCTAAAAAAAGTCATGTAATATTTCGACAAGAATTATGGAACGGAGGGAGTGCTACAATATTTTCTCTCAACTCTTGTTCATGTTGACCGGTTGGCCTAGAGAAATAGTGAGCTTTGACTCTATCAGTTGTTGTTTTACCACTGCTCAGTCCAATTTTTAACTCCTGGTGACTAGTTTATTTGCCCTTGATTGCCATGTTGTTTAGTACTGTCTAGTTGCCATCTTATCTTACCACCACTCAATTTTCATATTTCCTCTTAACTCTTGTTTTTGGTCGAAATTTTCTTGGATAAAGTTAGTCTCCCATGTCTGCCTTTTTTACTTCTATAACACTACAAGTGACTCTCCGGATAACATTTTGTATCAAAGTTTTGTAATACCCTAGCCAAATAACATTTTTGTATGTTCTGGGCCCTAAATCCAACACAAGAAAATCTTGTTTTGATAAACCTCTTGATGTCCAAACATGCCCTTATGGGGTGCAGTATTTTTTTGGATTAATTACAGGTGTTCTGGACTTTGTCTGTAAACTAGATTTTGGTTGAACTAGTAGGCTCATAACATTTGGTGAAGACTTTATCGCCAGATTTTACATGTTATTAGAAGGTTGGACTCGCTAATTTGTATTTTTTAATTAAATCAGCAAATTATATAGGTAGCAAAAGGAAGGCACAGAAATATACATCGGTTGCAAAAAAAAAAAAACAAGACAAAAATGTTGTTCCCGTATGCTCAGCATTATTTTATTTTTGTCTAGTTAGAACCTATATATTCTAACCAAATCCTTAAATACTGTCTTGTTTAGCAAAGGCTAACAATCCTTGTAATGTACTTTATGCTGGTGAGAGAGCTCAGGTTTCGCGAATTACAAATCATAAGAGCACAGACAAACTACACTCCGATCACTTATAGTTAATTTTGTTGGGCCATCCCTCTACATGGAGGTGAACTTTCAGCTCAGTAAACAACCACAAGGCCAGTGCTTGTGAACCGTTGATCTCAGCGCCATCCAACCGCTGGGATTGCTCTCCTTGTTGTATATAAGGAGAGGAAGAAGACCCTAGCCAATAAGAAGTCTCAAGTCCCGAGAGTGTGGCTGTCATTGTGAGAGCAAGAGAGAGAAACACAAAGAACACAACGTGTGAGAAGAGAGGAAGAAAAAGCTAGAGCTGATTTCTGTCCAGATTGGTGACTCGGTTGTCTTCAAACCGGTACTTGAAGGCTCAAACGTGCTTGTATTGGCTACAAACTTGGTGAGCTTGTTCCTTACTTTAAGTGCTTGTATTGGCTACAAACTTGGTGTGCTTGTATTGGCTACAAAGCGGTAGTTGAAGGCTCAAAAGTATTTCGATCTGGTTGGCTGGTTTGAGTGTTGGGTCAGAGAAGTATCAAATTTGAGAGTGGTTTCGTCAGCTTGGTGACTGCAGTTTCAGAACAGAATAGTTTTGGTAGACGAACAATTTGGGTAGGCAAACGGTGTCCCATTGAGCTGAAATTTTGAGGGCTTGTTGAGGACTCGTGGATCTACTTATCTGCAAAATTTGGTGCTCTTTGGATCAGCGGTTTAAGAACAGTTGACAGAATACCGAAGGGGACAGAAGCTGTGTCAACTCTGCTTTGTTATGGTTCAACCTCTCATGGTTGTTGTTGTTGTGATTACCGGTTGGTAATGTGCTGAGTGTGTTGTACATCTCTAAATGTTGTAGAGATACTCTAGTACCCATTTGCTCATAGTGGAAGTTGCGTGCACCGGTCGGTCCACATCCGTGGTTTTTACTCCTCAAGTTGAGGAGGTTTTCCCACGTTAAATCCTTGTGTCACTTGTTGGTTGAAGCTATCCTCAAAGTTTATTAAAAGTTTAGTTGGTTTATGTTTGCTTAATTGCTGTCCCTATTCCCAACAAAATGGTATCCGAGCAAGGTTTGCTTTGGGCAGTTTGCAGTTTGCTTGTGTTGAAAGATGGAAGTGAATATCAACATGATGATATCATTGAATGGTACAAATATCAAGATTGGAAGAGCAAGATGGAGGATTAGTTGTATGTGAAGGAATACTGGAAGCCGGTGTTCGCTACTGAGATATTCAGTATCATTTGGTCTTGTTTATATTTGCTAGTTATTTCAGCTTACTGTTATTCAAGTGTATTACAGGTGTATACGAATACTTTCCTCGAGACTCTTGTGTGTTGGATACATTATTACTATTTCCAAGCTTTATTATCATCTTCCGAGATGAAAGCAGGCGTTCCAGCGATGTTGCCATTCTATTTCTTGCTTTCGGTTATCTCTTCCTTGTATCTACTTACCTTAAAGTTGTGCGGTTGTACACTTGTACTTACCCTACTTGTACGCTTTTGCTGCAGTTCTTAATTTGGCATTTGCGCTGAGCCTTCCCTGTTTCATAGGCATGCACACATCTCTTGTTGCGAGTAATACAACATCTATGGAGGTGATGCTTTGTACCGTGAATACTTCTGGTTTTCATGCTCGCCATAGTTCATAAGTGCACTAAATCTCTTAATTGAACAGCTAAACTTTGCTTGCCCTTTATACTGAGTTATAAATGATAGAACTACCTGCAGGCTGATTATGACCATCGTGTGCTTACATTTGTATGCTTCATCTATTTCCAAACTTGGAACTATATATTTCATTGGAGCTGGTGGTCGCCCGTTCGCTCCCAACCCTTGTTTTCTTCTTCTGTTTTGCGAATATGATCACCGATTTATTAATAACCAACAACAGCAGTACAACGAGTCTTGAAAGTAATAAAAATTACAAATAGGTTATTGGACCACCTAGCAACGATAACAAGCAATAGAATGAGCCGAATGCGGCCCACCGGAGTCAGGCAGAGCTTGCCAAAACAGACCTTGTGGTAGTGGACGTTGGGGTAGTCGTCGTGCTAAGGCCCCAAAGAACCAACTCACCAGCGCAGCAACCATCGCCAAAGATGAAAACACTAGATCGGAAGAGTCAGACCTGAAATAACACAAACAAACACGAAAGCCGACCGAAACCCTGGGATTTGCTGGAAATCCGAAGAACCCGCCGAATCCCAAGGGATTTGCCGGACACACCCGTCCACATGCCCTTCGCCAGTGTTGTACGCACCAACGGAGCGAGGACTGGGCGGGGAGGGCCTTATTCTGACCACAAGATGTCGTCTCCGCTTCGCCATCTCGAAGAAGACTTTGAAAAACAAAGAACTAGAACCTGAAAATGCTTCTGCCGGCGAGTGGCTAGAATCCGCCGCACCTCCGAGGCCAGGAAGGCCATCGGAGGCAGGACGGGCCAGCGGCGGCCCTGCCGGGTGGCTTGGAAACCCTAGTTGTCGCTGGTATGCAGATCGCTTTTCTCTCCTGTCATACGTGCGTAACGGTTCCAACCCTTCTTTTATTTCCCTGGCAAGTCAGACTATATATGTAACCCAGAAAGTCATTGCTAGCGGCTGCGCTACCTAGCGGTCCGTGCAGAGGCTGCCACACAGTATCCACCCGAACCAATACCATTCAAAAATATACCATATACCAATAAATATATTTTTCACATACCATACACCAATACCATTGATGATACCATATATCAAATTATTAATACCATATACCATTTGATGATACCATTTACCAATGAAATATATTAATGAGGTGGGCCGGCCCAACATCACGTGGCAGCCTTTGGACGCACTGCTAGGTAGCGGAGCCGATATAATTGCCGCTTTAATATGTAACCCCCGAGTTAGGATAAGAAGCCTCACTCTCGTATTGCTGCCTTTGCTTTCCAATTCCATGGGTCAGACGTCTGTAGTTTAACACGAGGCTTTAATGACATTGTCCCGTAATCTGACCCCATAATCTAATTATCATGGTATTGTTGACAAGTTGTTTCTCGAAATATCTTCATAATTTCGCAGCGAGGCACGGGCACAGTGCTAGTATACAACTCGTTCCCAGACGGTCCTCTCAATGCTCAAATAATACCGCCCAACTATATTTTTGATGTGTACTAGCTTGGGCTGTTGCCATGCCCAAATGATATGCTTTGTGCTGGTTCAAACTTAAAGATCGGTCTCATGGCAAGTATAACCTAGGATGGAGAAAAAACTCGTAGCAGGGTTTTTTCTTTTCCTGGCATTTTCATTCAGGTTGTCCGATCATAATTCCATCCCTACTGTCTGAAATACTCCCTCCGTCCCATATTAAATGACTCAAATTTGTCCAAATATGAATGTATCTATGTTTAAAAAACGTCTAGATACATGTAATAAAAAGTCAGTTAATATGGACATAGGGTTTAATATGGGACGGAGGGTTTACTGCAAGTTTTTTGCACCAAAATGTTGTTCTTGTTTCCTCCTGTTCACTCCACCGAGGATCTGCACAACATGCCTGCACTTCAAGGTCTTGAATTCCTGGCGCTCGCCTTGGCTTGATGGAGTGGTATAAAGTGCACCTGATTTCCTTGGCACTATATTCTAGTTAGAGCATCTCCAGTAGATTCCCGCATATCAGTTTATGGAACTTTCCTAGTTCGGTTGTCGCGGTGTTGGGCAGAACAGAAACCAAATTGAGAACTTATTTTTTTAAAGCTTCGCACGAAATAAACAGACATTCATTACCACGCTAAAGTTCAGCAAGTTACTCATCTAATACGAACTACATTCATCAAGTTCTACTACATAACTAGGGGAGGAGCAAGTCAAAAAAACAAGATTGCTCCCAGTTGTCGTCACGGGCTACTTGTTCTCGCCGCTGCCGCCTAGGATGATGAGCTCCTTCTCGGCGCCGGCGCCTTCCCTATAGCGATTCCGCCACGAAGCGAAGGTACTGTGGATCGTTGTCCTCCTTCAGCCGGCGGCGGGCTTCGTAGTTGTCGGCGTTGAGGATCGATTCCGCCACGGCGCGTGCGAAGTCGGCGTCCTCCTCGTCGCTTGAGGCCTCGCCGGCGGGTGCTGCTAGGGTTTCGGAGCAGGAAGAAGAAACAGCGGGCCTCGCTGCATGGCGCACGGCCGCGCCAGACGACTCGGCCTCGTCCCGAGGCGGTGTGCGCACGAGTTGAGCTCCCCGCTGCCAACGCGCCTCCTCCCGCAAGAAAGTTGCCAACGCGGCTCCTCCCACAAGAAAGTGTCGCGGCACGTGGCGTCGCGGCTGAGGTCTCGGTAGCTCGCCCACCGGTGAGCTCCGAGCCGTGAGAGAGTGCCGGCGTGCCGCCTCGACGAGCACCTAAAAGGCGTCTTTTCATAATTGGTGGCTAACCGTCTTGACATAATACGCTGATACAAAAATCAGTGTAGTGGACCTAATACAATTATTACACAAAAAATAAGCTATATAGAAAATTTATACTCCCCTGAGATCCATAGTGAGTGTCGTAGATTTAGTTCAAAATTATATCAATTTCGAGATATTTATTATGCACCGGAGAGAATAGTAATTAGTTTTATTTGGAGTGGGTCGTGGATTTAGGATTAAGTATGGCACTTAGGCAAAAAAACTGATGTGACCTTATTTAATGAAGAAAGAGAGATGTATATTATCTTAATCTAGACAGGAGTACAACTCTTAGCGTTAAACCCAGTAAAACTTATAATTCCTCTCTCACAAAACATAGTACTCTCTCTGATCCATAAAAAATGTCGCCCACTTAGTACAATTTCAAACTTAGTACAAAATAGGCGACATTTTTTATGGATCGGAAGGATTAAATAAGATCATGTTGAGATACAAGCATCGAATGAGTGGTATCTAAACATGTATTTAATGCATATGATACAATCCAAGATATGATGCATTGGAGTACCCTTAGTACAAAATTAAGTCTAAGACACTTATTATCGACCAGAGAGAGTAGTAATTAGTTTGCCCGGTGCTATTGTCTAGCACGGTTAAGTTAAACGTGAATACATACATACATATACATCTCTGTGTACAATTAATTTACAACTTTTTGTGTGCGTGCTTCACCTCCGTTCCGGAGGCGGCGATGCGGTTCGCATCGGCCGCCCTTTTAAACTAGTCGTCGGTCGGGTCGGTAAGCCGTGCGGTACTATTGTTGCGCTTGCTGTTCTGGTGCACCGCGGCCTCGCACGGACGACGGAAATGCGTGCTGCGCTTTTCCCGCCGGCCTTTCCCGATCGATCGAGGGAGACACAGCTTGTCTCTGTCCGTGCAGATCACCAAAATTGACATCTTCGATCGGTAAGAGGCGCCGAGTCATTAGGCATCGCGGGAACACATAATTGAGAAATGGGGCCGACAACGCCACGTGCAGTGTGCCGCCGCCGTCAAGGTGGTGCTCGCCATGTCGCTCGTCCAGGTCCAGGACGGCATTCCATGCATGGATGACGACACAGCTCCGCCACCACGTCGCCTTCGGCCCGCGTCCGGCTTGTCGTCGTCCCTTTGGAGCGCGCGCTCCGTGCATATATCGGGGGAGTTCCGCAAGACAGTGCTCGCGGACAACGGCGCGTGTGTCAGCCTCACCATGCTGGAGCACAAGACGGCGCGGCTCATCGAGGCCGCGGCCGTGTCCAAGGCAATTGTCGGGGGAGGCACGGACGCCGAGGTGGAGAGCGTCCGGCGGTGTCGGGCTGTTGTACGTTGCAGGTGGTCGATCGGTGTCGGTAGACCGCTGGGAAGGACGCCGACAATGCCACGTATCCGAAGCGGTTGGGCGGCATCAACCAGGCGCGGGCCTATCTACACGGATGAGCTCCTCTCGTGATGACCAAGGTAGAGCACGAGGGGTTTGGCGTTTCGGCATGCCGCGCCATGTTTGGCTTTTCTTCATCTTGTTGCGGTGTTTGATGTTCATGTTGACTAATGAGTATGCAATGATCCTCATTTCTGAGAGCATGCTTCTCATGCCATGCTGCAATTCCTGAGACCATGGTCCTTGTCCCATGACGCACGTACCCAGGATGCCCAAGCAAATACTTCTCTGGAAGCCAGCTTCAGCTGAATTTCTCACACAAGCTACTGCCCAGAGAAGCCTCAGAAACTGTTTACATTCCCTTCTTTTTGGCTTCTGGAATTTCAGTTCAGAACTTGCGCTAAACATGAAACTACTGCAGGTTCACGACGAGTTCAGCAAGCAACAGAGAATACACACTTAGATGTTAAATTTTCTTGAGATAGAAAAAGAGCCAAGATTGGAGGCTCACAATTTAGATCCAACCAATTTCTGAGATTCGTCAATGCCTAACATAAAAAATTTATACCAGAATCACAAGTTCACCAAGCAACGGAAATTTTACTAGAACCACTGAAAAAACACAGTATTGCTAGAGAACCAGAGGAGCTCGGCGACCTGGGGTGGGGAGGAACTCGGTTGACTAGGGGGCGTAGGATGGTAGGAGCTTGGGCAGAGGAGTCGGGGAGGAGGTCTTCTCATCCGGCGGCGCTCCGGGGAGGTCATGGAGGATCTACGGGCGGCGGCCTCTGGCGGAGGCTGGCGGTGAAGAGACGAGGTCCGGTGGCAGGGCAACGTCGAGCTCTCCGGTAGGGCTATGAGGTCGTGTTGGCGCTGACAAGGGGCGAAGTGCGGCGGCGGCGGATCTGGGGCAGCTGCAGCGGCTGAAGAGGGAAGAGGAAGAGGGAGGGGTGCAGATCCAGGAAGATGAGGGGAGGAGGGGAGGGGGCGGCGGTTGCGGGGTAGATGGGGATGGCGGCGGCCGGCGGTCAGGATGGAGGGAGTAGGCGCGCGGGGCGGCTGGTTGCGGGGGAGATGGCGGTTGCAGGGTAGATGGGGATGGCGGCGGCCGGATCCGGGGGAGCTGATGAGGGGAGGAGGGGAGGGGGCGGCGGTTGCGGGGTAGATGGGGATGGCGGCGGCCGGATCCGGGGGAGCTGATGAGGGCAGCGGCCGGCGATCGGGATGGAGGGAGTAGGCGGGGCGGCCGGTTCCGGGGGAGATGGAGGGAGGTGGCGATGGACATGGACTCGGGTCTTAGGAAAAAACGGTTCGCGGGTATAACTTGGCGGTGGCATTTTGGCCATAAAAACGGTTCACCGCGAGGGCAAGTCTAAAAATGCTACGCGGAGAAGCCCAAGAAATTGGTCCGGACCAGTTTCTCCTGGCAGCTGTTTTTACACATGATTTGGGTTGGGCTTCTCCTGGCAGCTGGTGGGAAATTTTCTCTTCTTTTAGGCTTCAGCTCCCTGGAACCTAAAAGCTGGTCTAGAAGCCCAAAAGAAGGGAGCCACACAATGGTTACTTTTAGCCCGACGAACATCGTTAGACACCGTTATTTTCCGGCCTTTGCCGAAACACAATGCCGGATTGCGTCTTTGTCCGGTACCATTACAATATCGTGGTCATTTGCCAGAACACGCTGCTAGGACTAGAACAGAAAGTTTCACTTTTTCCACAATACCCTACACCTAAATTTTAAACATATGATTTTGTGGAATGTTATTGTTCGACTTGTAGCTAAATGCTGACCAATTTTGTAATCAAATTATGTCCAAATCGACACTTACGTACTACCGTTTGGGGCCAAAATTTCAATTAGAGAATTTTTTCTGTTCAAAACCATCATGCTCCCAAGCAAAAAGCGTCATCCAGAGAAATAAAAAAGTCAAACTTTCCTTTTTGGGATAGATGGTGTGTTATGGCAAATGACCACAAAATTGTAATGGTACTGAGCAAAGATACCATCGGACGGTGTGTTTCGGCAAAGGCCAGAAAATAACGGTGTGCTGTGGCCAATTTTCTCTGCAAGTTTTCATCTCATCTTATCAAAAGGCGCTAGATCCCATCTCATTTCACCTCTCATATTCTACTTCCCGAAAGACAACCCAAATAGAGTGGATAACTCTGTCTAAACCTGACCACAAAGTTCACAAAAATTCAAGAAAATTTTGGCCGAGAGTCATGAGAAAATATGAAAATTAAGTGGTGGTAAAAAATCGTGACAACTAAATAGTACTCCCTCCGTTCCTAATTTTTTGTCGTTGTTTTAGTACAAATTTGAACTAAAACAAGGACAAGAATTTAGGAACGGAGTGAGTACTAGTCAACATGGCAACCATGGTCAAATAAACTGGTTAGTAGGAGTTAAAAACTTGATTGAGCTGCGATAAAATGACAATGAATCAAGTCACACCACATTAATTTTCTCGATGATTCGGTTGACATGAACAAGATTTGAGAGGAAATTCTGGCCAGAGAGAGTACAATTTTGTACTAAGTTAGTACAAAATCTGAGATACTTATTATGAACCGGACCAAGGCTCGTGACATTCACAACTAACCACACGCAAGACTTTCTGGAATACCCAACACAAAAATTGAGCATCTAGTGCGACACATGTCACACTCGAAAAATATGCTGGGTCAAAAGAGGTTGTTGGATAAAAAAGTTTTAAAATCAATAATTTTTAAATTAAACATCTGATTTACAAAAAAAATCGGGGTGACTTTATTACAATAAGAGCTTTGAGAACATATCCCATGCTAGCACCTAAATTCAAGAACAGGTTGACTATGTTTATTCTCTAGCCTAATTCTAGCGTCTATGTAATCTTATGTGTTTATTTAATATTCTGTTTTAATTGTAACCTCTCGGCCTTTTTCTAAAGACTAAAAATATTGAGAGAAAAGAGAAATTGACATAAATATATATACACAACACATTACTTCTGGAAACAAAAAATTAGACGTTTGAGAGAGATATACATGACATAAAAATGTCAACACATCCCTTCACCTTATGAATATCGCATCAAGAAAAGAAAAATTACATAAACAACCTATTTACTTGTTTTCACAAACATTGCACACTTGTTCTAAAAAAAAAGACATTGCACACGACGGCAGGTGTGTCACATCAAAGTGTACCAAGCTTAGACATGGCGTGCACTCCACTCGGAATTATTAGTACCATGATGGCATCTATATAGACCAGACAGACCATGCATCTTTGCGTACGTTAATGTGCACAAAAGGGTTGGAGGCTGAAAATGCCAGGAGCATTACTGATTTACTGTGGCAAAACGAAACCGAAAGCCCAGAACGGAAGCCTCGCTAGTTGTAGGTATTTGTCCTCTCCGTTGGCGCCAAATACACCAAGAAGTAACCCAACCGAGAAAGGGACTGGGAGCTTGCCAGCCAGATGATCAACCCCTCCGAAGCTGCTAAAAGCGCTCTCTTCTTCCGCTCCTCTCTTCCCAGATTTCGTCTCTCCTCCACGCACGACTCAAACCATGGACGACGGCGGCAGGATCCCGGCGCGCCCTACGACGGCGGAGGGAGAGGAGCGGCCGTTGAAGGTGGTGTTCGCGTCCCCGGCCGAGCACTTCACGGACGCGGCGCCTATTGGTAACGGCAGCCTCGGCGCCATGGTCTGGGGCGGCGTCGCCTCCGAGAAGCTCCAGCTTAACCGTACGTGTACCTACCAGCTGAGCCTCCCCGTTGCTTGCGCTTAATTTGCCCTGATCTCTCAGCTCTGGTCCCGTTCCTAGATGTTTATGATCGATGTTCCAAAAGGAGCACGGCACGGGGATCAGCTAACACAGGACTGTTCCCCGCCAAAAAAAAAAGAAAAAAAAAAAGAAGCTAGCACAGGACTGTGACTCGTGAATTGCTACATGAACGGCACCTGCAGGGTGTTCGATACAATTCCCCAACCAAACTATGCATTAATGCATATGCACCTCCATTTTGGTTATGAAAGGCAAGTATCTGTAATATTGATGTTTTCAAATGTTGTTGCAGTTGACACTCTTTGGACCGGTGTGCCGGGAAATTACACTGACCCCAGTGTGCCTTCCGCCGTTGCTGTGGTCAGGAAGCTCGTCCATGACAGACAGTTTGTTGATGCCACGAACGCAGCCTCTGGCCTTTATGGTGGCCCGACAGAGGTATATATGTATATATGATATTATGATGTGAGCACGCCATGGTGTTCAGTTTTGCATATCAGAGCATGCTATTTGATCATTGTATACAGCAAGGGAGCTTTCTTTGACCACTTCCCATCGTTGAGTAGTGTTTCAAGTTATCAAATGATGTGTATCTTGCTGCACAAAGTAGTTGTCTTTGAGTTAGTTTATCCTGTAATTTCAAATTCCATTGGTTCCACACTCGAATGCAGAGCAACATGATAGATCATTTAGTTGACGACATATGCGTTTTTGTAGCCTTTATTGAACCAGGGCTTAAACGAATGGTCCGTCCTATTTTGTTTTTTCCGAAGAGATCGCTTTTTTTTTACTTGCCAAAAAATTCAACTCTTAAGGTGAAAGCTTCTTTCTTGATTAACCTATTCTGTACTTGAACAGTAGCATGCTTATTTCTAAGAATATCATATCATAGCTGAAGAAATTGAACCAGAATTATTACTTTCTTCCTCGCAAAAAAAGAATTATTACTAATTTCAAGTTGAAGATTATTATGGTATACAATAGGGTTAATGTGTCCCAGCAACGTACAATGATGGCATGAGTCATTGTAAGCTGCTGCATCACACAATTGCAACAGAAGTTCAAAAAATGAGAAGGAAAATGATATAATTTTTTTGTTCCTGCTATGAAGGTCTACCAACCTCTCGGAGATGTCAATATAGAATTTGGCACATCCAGTCAGGATTATAGTTCCTATAAAAGAGAGCTTGATTTACATACCGCGACTGTGCTTGTCACATACAACATCGGAGAAGTGCAGTATACAAGGGAACACTTCTGCTCAAATCCACACCAGGTCATTGTGACCAAGCTTTCTGCAAACAAATCAGGACATATCTCCTGCACTTTATCATTAGATAGCAAATTAACTCACAGTGTTCGTGTAACCAATGCAAATGAGATGATCATGGATGGCACTTGTCCAGGACAAAGACACGTGCTGCAGCAAAACGAAACCAATGACGCCACTGGTATTAAGTTTACAGCTGTTCTTAGCCTGCAGATGGGCGGTGCTATGGCAAAAGCAGAAGTTCTGAATGATCATAATTTGAGAATTGACAATGCAGATTGGGTGCTTTTGCTGGTTACAGCTGCTTCCTCATTCAGTGGGCCTTTCATCAATCCTTCAAACTCGAAAATAGATCCTGAATCAGTAGCTCTGAGAAACTTGAACATGAGCAGGAATGTCACATTTGATCAGCTCAAAGCCGCTCATTTGAAAGATTATCAAGGTCTTTTTCACCGTGTTAGTCTGATACTATCACACGCACCAGCTATTGAAAAAACAAACTTGAATGAAACTGGTGAAGCCATCAAGATTACAGCAGAAAGAGTGAATAGTTTTAGAAGCAATGAGGATCCTTCTTTGGTTGAACTTCTATTCCAATATGGTCGATATCTGCTCATTTCGTGCTCTCGGCCTGGAACGCAGGTATCTAATCTGCAAGGAATATGGAATCAAGATCTTTCACCTGCATGGCAGTAAGTCAAATTTATTTCTGAAATTCTTTCAGCAATATTTTCTTCTTTCTTTTTCCTTATGTGTTTGTTACATGTTAGGCAAGAACTACCTGTTCTAATACATGAAGAGACCATGGCACATTCCATTCAGAAATTTTCATTTGAAAGCGGGCTATTAATCTTATGAAATTCAGTATTACATTGTACATTTTCATGTAATTTCATTTACTAGCAGTGCCCCATACGAAACTTCCATTTTCTCATTATGACATTATTACATTTTAGATTGTGATCCACTTTAGGTGGAGTTTTTATTAGGGGGAAATTTCAGGACGTAGTTGAAATCTGACTAAGCCCTGAGATTCCCGTTCTCCCTGTCCAAAAAGGACCTTAGGACAAAATATTCATACTGCTTTCATTCTTTCAGGTCTGCTCCTCACCTCAACATAAATCTTCAGATGAATTACTGGCCAACACTTCCTTGCAACCTTGGTGAATGCCAAGAACCACTAATTGACTTCATAGCAGCTCTTGCAGTTAACGGAACTAAAACTGCGAAAGTAAGTTCTATTGCGTCCAGTATTTGGTTACTACAAATATGATTAGCATGACAATAGATCATCATTTTTTGTTCGGTCCTTATATTATACCGTAGGGAGTTATACTAGAGAGAAGTTGGTTATATGCCACCAAGAGATGCATGAACAGCTTTGTGAAGTATGGTCATCATCGAAAAGGCACCATTGAAATCATTGAAATGTTCTGAACAGTTAGATTTACTTAGGTTTACGACAGTTGCCAGAATCTGCACTTTCTCGTAGCAGCAGCTAAACACACACATGCGCATGCACAATAAAAAGGTTGACAGTTATCTGATTTTATGTGGGTGCATGATAAAAATTACAAAGATAGCCACTGAATATATATTTATTGTGATTGTTACATGCAGGTAACAACCTGTAAACTTAGAATATATAATTTGTGTACATTGTTTTGTACGTAGTAGTAGTTAACTCTAAACTCTGAAGCAAAATTACCTGGAAGTCACAGTGTTTTTTATTCCATTTTGAAACATCCTTCAAGCGTAAAAGAAACAAAACATAGGTAATATGCCTTCTTATTTCTTATGATCCCATTGTTGGAGTAATGATGTACTTGCAACAGATCAATTACCAAACAAGTGGCTGGGTAACGCACCATGTGTCAGACATATGGGCAAAATCATCAGCTTTCAACGAAGATGCCAAGTATGCAGTGTGGCCGATGGGGGGTGCCTGGCTTTGCACACACCTTTGGGAACACTACCAGTATTCGTTGGACAAGGTAAGAAATACATATGCTTTCACGTTTATCAGTTCATGCTGCATCCTGTTGCATTTGGTTACAACGTCTCAGTCTTGTGTAGCTTTAATGGTACCGTATCTTATTCTTATAATGTGCAACTTGGCTCTGTTTCTGCAACGCCTGATTTTTTTTTCTGAACACTTCTTTTTTATTAAGAGAGTTCGAATATATCAAGCATGTCCCGAGGTTCCTAAACAGTGTTATTTGGCATTTCACAGTTATGAAATACTTAGTTTTTTAGTTTTACTTTAGGAGTTTCTGAAGAACACTGCTTATCCATTGCTGGAAGGATGTGCGCTGTTCTTGGCTGATTGGTTGACTGAGGGACGTAATGGTTATTTGGAAACAAATCCCTCTATTTCTCCAGAACATTCTTTCATTGCTCCTGATTCTGGTGGTCAGCAAGCTAGTGTAAGCTATTCAACTACGATGGATGTCTCAATTATCCGAGAGATATTCATGGCAATCATTTCTTCTGCAGAGG
Organism: Brachypodium distachyon; assembly: GCF_000005505.3. Taxonomy (NCBI): domain Eukaryota; kingdom Viridiplantae; phylum Streptophyta; class Magnoliopsida; order Poales; family Poaceae; genus Brachypodium; species Brachypodium distachyon. Next base: position 23,611,243 of record NC_016131.3, on the reverse strand, counting down.
TAACAATTACATTTAGTATCTAACTGGTTTAAGTACCATGAAGTGTAGTTACAAAGATAAGTATTTGCGCTGGTGTAGATTATAAGATATTTTTTATTAAAATGAGAGTTGACTCAGTCATGTCCTAGATATATAGTCTTGATGCTACTATACAACAGGTTTTAGGAAAATCTGATTCTACTCTGGTCCCCAAGATAAAAAAGGCGCTCTCAAGGCTCACTCCTATCATGATTGCTAAAGATCACACAATCATGGAGTGGGTAAGTGTTCAAAGTCCTTTGGTCTATTTTTTTTCTATTGTACTCCCTCCTATCCATAATAAGTGTCTCAGATTTAGTACAACTTTATACTAAGTTAGTACAAAATTTGAGACACTTATTATGGATCGGAGGGAGTAATATGATTTTTTTATACATATTGATCTTGGCGTTTTGTATGGAGGCGCAAGATTTTGAGGACCCTGAAGTTCATCATAGGCACCTGTCACATCTCTTCGGTCTTTATCCTGGTCATACTATAACCATGCAGAAAAATCCTGGGATATGCGAAGCTGTTGCTAATAGTCTTTACAAACGAGGTTTGCATAACACAATGAGTAACTGCACTTGATGACCGTACTATTTCCTCGTTGCAGGTGTATTATACGTAAATAAATGGATGTGGATGCTCTATTAACCTCAATATGGGTTGAGGTACTAGAATTTTATGACCGTAAATTAGGAGGTGACACAGTGGCGATATAAGCTTAACATTACTACAGATTTTAAATTTGTATATGCATATTCATAAACACCTGACAATCAAGCATATCAAGCGGTCGTCATGGATTAGTCAAATTAATGGTACATGCTTTCACAATAGTATAAAAGGAAATATCGAATGGTGTAAGTAATCTTTATCTTTACTCCTATAAAGATGTCAACCTGTAGCAGCCCATTCACCTTTACGCCGTATGACATATTGGTCTGGCACAAAAGGGTTACGATAAGGATAGTTATGTATGGTTTGCTTTGGTGCAGACTGTTGTATGATCGTCTTAAACATGGACCTACTGTAATTTTTCAGTCCGTGGCATTGTGCTAGTCTAAAATAAAGATGTGTCTGATTAAACTTGATTGTCGTGATAGGGTTTTATTGTGATGTGACTTAGGAACCTCGAACATCATGAAAAACAGAGAGAAATAAATAAGTTTGTGGCAGTATGATTTGGCCAAGAAAGGATGAAAACAAAATATATCACTTCTACGTTGCACCTACTAAGGACCGTTTTCTCCTCGGAATGGAGGTTAATACATCGTTGTTTCAAATTATTAGGGGAAGATGGCCCTGGATGGTCAAGTACGTGGAAGATGGCTTTGTGGGCACGCCTTCTTAACAGCCAGAATGCATACAGAATGATTCTAAAGTTGATCACGTTGGTCCCTCCTGGTGATGACGTTCAGTTCGAAGGAGGACTGTATTCCAATCTGTGGACGGCACACCCACCATTCCAGATAGATGCAAACTTTGGGTACCAAACGTTCTTATCGACTTCTAATAGTTTTCCCTCCGTAACTTAATTACGAAGTAACCAAACGTTCAAAAAAGACTGAGTAACCAACAGAGTCTGTGGCTGTCATCTGATAAAAAAAACGTTTTAGATGCAGCCATCAAATACTTGACATCTCTGATTCTGTACTGCCTCGCAGATTCACGGCTGCCGTTGCTGAGATGCTGCTTCAGAGTAGTCTCACCGACCTGTACCTGCTGCCCGCGCTCCCACGCGACAAGTGGCCTGAAGGGTGTGTCAAAGGGTTGAGGGCTCGGGGCGACACCACTGTCAACATCTGCTGGGGGAAACAGGAGCTTCAGGAAGCTGTGCTGTGGTCTAACAACAGAAATAGTTCAGTTATAAGGTTACATTATGGTGAACGAGTTACCGAGGCCACGGTTGCAGCTGGTATTGTTTACAAGTTCAACGGGGATTTACAGTGCGTCGAGACGAGGCCCCTTGACAAATGCGCTTTTAATTAATTTCTGTGTGTGCATATATTGATGCAGGGGCCGTGAATCCTTTTCCCTTTTCGAAAAAAATATTCAATTTGCGTGTGACTTGATGACAATGTACTTTCTCTGTCCGGAAATAAGTGATGTGAATTTGTATAATAATCTATACAAATTCAGGTCACTTATTTTGGGACGGAGAGAGTATGAACCATCTGTGTGTGAATTGGTGTGGATCAGAATTTTAATATGTGTGGCTTGGTCATTCATATATGGGCATATAAGTGAATTGGTGTATCGTATTATGACTTATTGTTGAATATGTATGGGTATGGCTTGATCATCACGTATGGTAGGCATGTGGGCGTGCGATTGCTTTTATAATCTTAGCCATGTTAGTTGAGCAGAGCGATCCATAATCGAAGTCCTCTTTTGATCATGTTTCATGTCGTTCAATTCTTGGGCGATCATGGAGAGCTAGGATCCCCGTGGCCTACACAACCATTTAATAGAGCTGCAAATGACTCCAAAATTAATCAAGGTTAATTAAGGCCAATTATGCATTCACGCCATTATTTATGGATAAGAATTTGGCTAAGTATTGGAAGGAAAAAAAAACTGTCGTGAACCCTAAATTTTGGAACCCAATGAACCAACCTACATAAATATTTGTCCAATACACCTGCAAATTTATACACAAATATATGCATAATATGAGTACGTGCAAGTTTTCAAGATTTTTGGAGTTTGTTTGGATGCCCAAAATAGTTATTTTATTAAGTTATACAATATTTGAAAAAATAGCAAATCTATTTTAAAAGGCATTCAAGTTTGTAGTTGAGGTTTAACAAATTTGGAAACTCAAATATATATAATTGGAAAAAAAAATCAAAAGTTTAACAAACTTTTATATTGTACTTTAATCCTATTTAATTATCAATAGAGTAAATATCAAGGAACCTTACTTTCAAAAGTTATGTAGTAGAAAACAACAACTTTTGGTAATTTTCACTTCACTACAACTTTTGTACTAATCTGTCACATGAAACCCATAATTCACAATCTAACAGTTTGCCATCAGATCCGGCCGATGGGCCCCTATCGTTAGCCATTGTATGTAAACTAATCCTTTTTTTTTCCTTGCCCGTCCGGTTCCGCCCACTTCAACTCTAGTTCAAGGTCGGGTGTGAATCAAACCATATAAGTTGGTTCGTTTCTCTTTTCCCTCCTGCCACCATATATGATATAAGTAGATGGACCGTCTACAAACCAGTCACAATGAGTCACCGGAGAAATGGGCCCACCTATCAGATCTGGTGTCAAACGGTTTGATTGCGAAATTATGTGTTTCTTATGACAGATTAGTAAAAAGATTGTGTTTTAGTGAAAAAAATTGTGATTTTCGGATACATAACTTTTAAAAGTAAGGGTTCTTGATATTTTACCCTTCTAAAAATAAGTCGATTTTGGTGACTCGAATTGCGTTTGTAAAATAAAAAAGTGGACTTACGTCACTAATCCCAGTCTCAGGTACAGATGGCCATCAGGCCAGGCTTTTCTCAAAAGTCCAAAAGCCCAGCAGGATTGGCCCGAGTTTGCCGCACCGGAGCCTCAACCCTGAGCCCGCAAGACGGCCCGGCAACGGCCGTTTATATTTTTCATTTTTTAAATTTTTCTTTATTTGACCCATCAATTCTTAAAATTCTGTCCAGCCCAACAATTTTGGCCTATTATCTGTCATTTTTGGCCCATTCTTTCCTTTTTTTATTTTTCTTAACTTGGCCTTATGCGGAGGTGGGCTTTTCTGAGGCCATGTGGGCCTTAACGGTCCCAGGCCGGGCTGACCAGGTTGTATGCCTTGCCTGGGCCTCGAGGTGGCCTTTAGAGCCGGTCCGGCCCCTCTAATCTCGGGCTTCGCGGGCCCGCGCCCGGGGTAAGCCCGTTTAACCCAGGTCCCAAGTCCCAACAGAGCAGTCTCCGCCTTGGCATTTCACGCTAACCAGAAACCATTTTCCCGCTCACGAGAATTTCTGACTAGCGAATCCCCCAAAACCGCAAAACCCTAGATAGGAAGTAGACCAAGAACAGCGGAGTTTGAATCGATTTTTCCGATGGGGGCTTCGAAGGACGACGTCGACCGCCTCTTTGCTTGCTTCAAATGCGGCATCTCCCCTCCCCGTAAGCTCCTATTCCGCAAAAGACGTCGATTCCCCTTCTCTGTTTCTCGATTTTTTTTTTTCAGTCGGTTCGTTTCGATTGGATGGATTCAGAGTCAGCGTTCAGGGAGAGACCCAGTCGGCAGGGCAAGAAGTTACGGGTGGCGTCTGCGGCGGAGAGCGATGGCGGCGGGAGCTCCTCTTCTGCTCCCACACGGGATGCTGGGGAAAAGGTGAGCGAGGTGCTATTTTTGCATTGTAGCTTTGTCATTTAACTACCACAAACATGAAAGGGCAAGTGATTCCCTGTGATTCTTTGTGCTTTCCAGCATACAGAGCCATACTCGGCGGCAATGAAATTTAGAAGCAGGAAGCAGATGTCTCCAATTGTGTTTTATGGTTCTCCACAAGGTGTTCCAGTGAAAAAGCCGAGGAGTCTCTTGAGGCTGCTACGTGAAATTCGCATTGATCTCAACAAGCAAACCGATTTGATCTCCAGGTGTCTAATTCAGTCAATGTTGCATTTGCTTGTGAATTATGAACTCGTTTTGTTCTGAATGCAGTTCTTTTTATGGCTATGTAGGGATGTTGTTTGGGCTACATTTCCTAGGCAAGAGGAGGCAATAAGATTCTCGAAGGAACATGCACACACCAATGTCTTCAGCTACCAAGATCATTTGAGTGGGCAAAGAAGATTCCTTGTATCCACGTACAATGAGTTCTGGAGAAGGTAGAGACCTTGTTATGTCACGTCCCTTCCCACTTATTACATACCTGAGAACTCTCCATCTCTTACATACCTTACCACCCTTGCATGGCCTATTAGTCTACCAGTACAGGGCCAAGCAAGCCAGCCCCTTTATTATTTTGTGCCTTATTTGAATTTTGATGTTCTTTTCCTCAATTGGTCATATTTCGATAATAGACATTTATTCACATCTGTCTTACTGCCTTATTCCAGGTACAATAATATGGATCCTCAAATTCGTCATCACTATGAAGTTATCCTGGAGGCAAGTCTCTACATCTTGATCCTATGCTGAAATGGTCATAAGTTATATGTTACATGGTAACTTACATATAAAATTCTTATACCATCTTGTTTGATGTTCTAGTTACTTGTCCTGATGGGGATAATGTGTGGAAAGAATTGGTAAAGGATATGAACACCATCTGGCCTTTATAATTCTTAAGTCATGAACTTGGTAAACAATTTTATAGAAATCCTTGCCTGTACTTTACTAATTTGAGTCTTTGTTGTGCATTCCAATCTATCTTACCAGGGGATTTAATTTTCTTCCGTAGTAAAAATAGGGTTATGTCGTTATCTTTTATATTTTGATGAATCGGTTTATTCTGAGTTCTGACAGTCGAATTTTACGACAAATGGTCACACCATAGATACCCAATATAACATCTCTACTGATGCTACAGGGTTCACCTTGCCACATTTACTTTGATCTTGAGTTCAATGCAAAATTGAACAAGAAGAGAGATGCAGATGAAATGGTGGATATACTGGTTGCTGCCACATTCAGTGCCTTGCATGACAAATATTCCATCGAAGGACAAGAAGAATGGATCATAGAATTAGACTCATCTAATGAAGGTGTCCCTTCTAGTTTCCCCTTTCACATGGTTCGGGTCTTCTGCTCTAGGAAATTACTTTTAGTAAAAAACAATGGGATCATCGTATTTTAAATGAGATTAGCATGTTCATATTCTGAATGAATGATGGCTATGTGATTCATTAACTCTTTAGTCTTATCTTCATACAAGGACTTATCTAGTATAATCATAGCGTAGATGTGTACTCTTGGCATTTTATGGAATCCTATTACTTAATTGGATGCTACCACTTCTTTTTACAATGATGAAGCAAAACTTAATGGCTCTTGAGCATAATCATGTTATCATGCTATCAAATTCTGGTCTCAAGGTGCAGGTTTTTTCTACAGAAACTGAGATATATTTAAGGATATGAGAACAAGAAAGGAGAAGAAAATATTATTTTTACTAATGCCTAAGACATTGGGAACATTAGTTGCAATCGAGATTCTAGAAGAGTTGTAGCAAAATAAGTTGCGGACACATGTGTTCTAGAACTTGATTAGTTTGCTCTTATGCATTTTATGTATGCTTTTACACCACAAACTACTTTGTACAAGTGAGGAGTTGGAAGTAGAACGGAAGTAGAACAACGTGAAAGGGAGAGCAATTGCCGTTTGTTGATAGTCAAAAGTGTTTTGTACTACCTCCGATCCAAAATAAGTGTTTGTTGATAGTTCAAAACTGAGACACTTATTTTGGATCGGAGGGAGTACCAGATATTTCCACATTTTTTCCAGTATTTGTATTATGTACTAGTCTATTGTCATGATGGACTTCTATGCTTCTTCTCTCGCAAAAAGGTACTTCTTAATTGTACTCACATGAGAACTATTGTTGTTTTCTTAGAAAAGTTTTCACGCCATTTGATCATCCGTATACCAAAGACAGCATTCAAGGACAACTCCCATGTTGGTGCATTTATCTCTGAGGTATTATTCAATCTCAATTTTCAATTCTGTTACTATCTGTAAACGTGTGATTTTCAGTTGCTGAATATCTTGTTTTACTGGTTACGTTTGTTACTACGTCAACTGCCGTATATCTTTTACAGGTTATATTCAAGCAAGGTTCTAAATAGCATGTAGCAGAAGCATGAGTAAAAATTAAAATGCACTGCTAGTACTTAAACTTGACATGAATATTCACTTTAGTCCATCAACTTGCAAATGGTTAAATCGGTCCACCACTCTTGGCATTTGGGTTCACTTTAGTCTAAATCCTCACCCGGGGCATGTTTTTCCCTCGTCGGCGTGATGACTAGGATGGGGACGCCACGTGAGGGAGATGCATGCCCTATGCCAGCCATGTCTTCTTAGAATAGGCCTGCAATGATTTTTCCAATATTTGGCCCTCAAGTTCCCCATCCCTATTCGAAGCTTTTGAGCAGCCATGTCATGCTGTCCATCCAGCAGTTGCACTGACAGCCGCCACCGCTTAAACTAAGTTAGTTACTCGGCCTTATCACTATGGGCATTTTGGCATACCGATCGAAAATCTTTCCTGTTTGAAAGTGCTATCTTTTTTTAACTAATAAGTAGGAAGTAGTACTATCTTCTGTGCAATACTAACAACAACAACAACTAAGCCTTTTGTCCCAAGCAAGTTGGGGTAGGCTAGATATGAAACCCAAACAGAAAAATGTGGGTAAACACAAAAACAAAGAAAAAAACAAGGTTCAGGCACATGGATTGCAGATTTCCATGCAGCCCTGTCGGAAGCCAGATCTTTGGACACATTCCAGTCTTTTAGGTCCCTTTTAACTGCCTCCACCCATGTTAACTTAGGTCGTCCTCTACCCCTCTTAGCATTATCAAAAGCCCTTTAAAATCCCACTGTTTACTGGTGCTTCTGGTGGCCTCCGTTGGACATGCCCAAACCACCTAAGGCTGTTTTGTACAAGTTTTTCTTCAATTGGTGCCACCCCTACCCTATCACGAATCACCTCATTTCTGATCCGGTCTCTTGTGTGACCACACATCCACCTTAGCATACGCATCTCTGCCACACTCATTTGTTGGATGTGTTGTCTTTTAGTGGGCCAACATTCCGCTCCATAAAGCATGGCAAAATAAATTTTCAGCCAAGAAAAGATTATAAAGTGGAGTTAAAATTACATTTTGTGCCACATCCACACAGTTTACGGTGCTGACTAAAAATATGCACCGAACGAGTGCATGGAGAGGGACTGTGACGACATCATGCATGCTGGTAAGGGGAAGGAGCTAAATTAAGAAATTATGAATGTTTAGTGCCATGCCCATGCATATGCGTACCACGAGAACACCATGCTGCAGAAGCACTGCCTGCCCCGTTAGTAGTGAAGCTACATTTATGCTGTGACGTCGAACGAGATCACAGGATTTTAGTCTGCTGCTAGAAGTTTGTTGGTAATAGGATTGCATTTTTTTTGCGGGTAATAGGATTGCATTTTAACTTTGTGTTTACATGAATACTACAGATGTATATATGTTGGATATCACATGTTGTGATCCCTTTCGCCGCCACTGTCCCCTGCGCCTGTGGCGGCACTCCGGCCCCTCGGTAGCCGTTGCAAGCCTAGGATGTAACCGCCGTTGCAAGCCTAGGATGTAACCGCCCCCCGTCTTATCACCTACATCCACCCCAAATAAATCACTCAAATGTGTTTGATCGATATGTTCATGCCCGTGGCTCACCTGATCGATCAATTCAAGTCGAACAATCAAAGTAGTTAATTACCTTGTTCTCTTCACAGGGGTAAATGAACGGGCCACAGGTGCCGCCGCCCACGGGAACATCATTATTGCACTGAAACCTTGTTGCGGTGTCATGTTTGCCGCTTTTACTTCAAGATCCGCGCTGCCGTGAGGCGCGAGCAGAGGATCATGGTCAGGACTACTGCGGCCAGCAGCGGTGGTGGTGGTGGCGAGATGAACTGGCTGTGCCCCGCCACACGTCCCATGCATGGTTGCTTGCCCATCCTTCCACTAGCTAGCTGCAGCCTGGTAGTGGTGGTGGAGTAGTACTACGTGCGCTGAGTGCGATCGTGCACACTTTTTTGCCAAAAAAAAAGAGAGGATGGAATAGGGCGTGCGTCATGTGGCATCACTGTCTTAGTCAGCACGCCAAAATGGCGAGAAGAGCTCTCGGGTTGAGTATATGGACTAAAGTGAACCCAAATGCCAAGTTCAATGGACCGATTTAACCATTTGCATGTTAATGGATTAAAGAGAACATCCATGCCAAGTTTAAGGACCAGCTGTGCATTTTACTCTAGAAGCATATATGTGAGATATCCTTTTAGTATGTTGTGTACAGCATCTAACCACCAATAGAGCAAGCAAAACATGGAACAGACATCCTCAGCTATGTTTGTTATATTATGTACTTACTCATTCCAGAAAATATAAGGCAATATTACTACATGTCTACATCCCGGTATGCAAAAGCTTTGGATATTATCAAAAGTATGCAATCGGCGCCTACAAAACTAATCACAAGCATTTTAACTGAAAGTTAGATTCCACCTATCTACACGCACTTTTAACTTTTGCGCTCTTGACCACTGCTTTTACTCAATGATTCTGTCAACAGCTCCTACGAAGTACGGCCGTTCTCCATCAAAGACTGCGATTTCTCTGCTTCCATATATCGATTTCTTTAGTCAATCTTCATCCTCCATTACAGATGAACACAAATCCTGTTTAAGGAGTTCCCGATGATCATTTCTGCAGCTGTCAATGCCAAAAGTACAAGTAATAAATTATCTTAGTATTTCACCAGCTACCACACTCGAGGACTTACTGTGCTAGTCAATCCATCTAAGTTATCTTCAAATGAAAATTTAACAGTGATGTTAGAGCAACCAGAATAAATCTGCACACTTTGACAGATGGATACTTCAATGTAGATCAGCAGTTCATTTCAGTTACACAGTTTGTGGTTATATATTTGCCGGTCTGCTTAAGATGTTTATTATATATTTTCCGGGGGAAATGTGATATGTTCAGTGCAATTGAGTTTTTGCCTCCTCTGCGCTTCTTGTTTGGATTTGATGTTTTTTTTGCATGCTGTAACCCTGATAAACTATATTGCTTCCTCTGGCCCTGCACACTGAAGTATTTTTTTTTCTGCCCCACAGATCTGTTCGCGGATTGCAGCTCAGCGTGCAGCCAATCCCAACCTTGATAAACTGTATATTAGAAAAGATAGCAGCTGTGCAGAATCTGTTGATCAGCTCTTTATGGACACCGCTGTATACTCTCGGAATCGTTGTTTCCGTTTAGCCTTCTCATCAAAGTCTGGGAAAAAGTCATTTCTTGTGGCTACTGGACGTTTCAAATGTCAGAACATGGTGAGTAGCTCTTGACCACAAGCTTCTTTCTATACTAGGTAATAGGATTTTAATCGATAGTTTATATTCGTGCTCTTTAGAACATGTTGTACTTATTACTGTTTTGCAATTATCATTACGAAATTAAGCTTTTCCTGGAGGGCTCCTGATAATATACCTTTTTCTATAAACCTCCAATACTACAGCACTTTTGGGGCTTGGAGAACAATTGAAAACCTTAAGTTTTTTTCAGAAGTTACAGTATATAGATATATAATTTTTACAAAGTGAGACACCAAAGTGCGACCTACCCAAGCTATGCTTTGTTCTATTGAAAACCTTAAGTTGCAAAAGAAGTTAGGTGGGAACTATGATAGGGAAATACTGAGATGTTTTATCAGCATAGTCGTTTTTGTTATAGCTTGTTCACCAGTACTGAAACAATTGACAATTTTCTGTTGCATTTACGAAAGAAGAAACACTTCCATTCTATATTAGCCTCAAATATCCTAGCCATATTACAGAAAGATACGGGAAATAAAAGCTCCACACCCCGCTCCCTCTATCTAACGTAGTATAATTCCTGGCTTGTATATCTTCTTTTTTGTAATGTGCACAGAGAAGTTTGAAAGTTCTGTGTTGTATTTACTAGATTTGAATTGTAATAATCAATAGGAATTGTATGCAAATCAGATCTCCTTGTTGGCTTCAAACTTAACTTGTGGAAAAACTTACAAATGGACCAACAGAATTTTCTAAGATCAATTTTTTTTTCTTCGAGCAACCACCAGAAGCTCCGGCTATTCAGGTTAAGCAGAAAATAACTAATCCAGTATGAGCAATATACTGAAATAAGTCCAAAACCAACCCCTAACTTCCCAGGGCTGGCTTTGGAAATTCATATAGGGAAATTTCCTTTCCTCTAGTTTTTGCAGGATGTGGAAACCTCATGTTTTCATTTTCTTTGAGAAGTCCAATGCAGCATGTCTCTTTATCTCATCCATGCATGATCTCATCTTCTCTCTCATCAAGAAGTTTTTCCTGCAAAATTTCTATCGAGTATCCAAACAGCTATGGTATTGTCCCTGTGGTTCCATTGCCTATTGGAATCCATGAGACTTGACATCAAGTTGGTGCAATTTTCTTATGCTGTGTTTCAAACAGCAATATTATTAGGACCAAGGAGTCAATATGGCCACTGGCCTTTGATGTAATAAATAATACAACACAACACAATTGAAACTGAAGTCAATTAGTGATTTGGGTAGTAAAGGTGGAACCTGTTTATAGCATGATTTGAATCTCTAAGTACAGCTGTAGAGTTACATGCACTGGTAGAAATGAGGTTCCAAAGGACTACTGTTCTTTTCACTTGTGAAGGGCACTTTCTGATGGAAGGTAGTAGGTAAGAGCAGAGAAGACTTGGTGGCATGTCAATGCATGTGTGCAATATGAGGAAGTGGAGCAAATTATTATGTTTTTGTATGAGAACAATGGTATCATTTTGCCAGTTAAAAGTATAAACCTAAATGCAGTTAACAAGGTAAAGTAAGTATATTATGGAAGGGTATAATGTTCAAATATAACCAAAGTAGACAAGTAGTTAAGAAGATTGTACTTATTTTGATACTCCAGGAATGCTATGGGAACTTGATAACTCGTTCCAAACCATTGATTCATTGGACTGCTCTGTTTTAAAATCATGATTAAGTGTCGATTTGTGCAACCTTTGAGGTATGGATATGCTGACAGACGTGGCATAAATATCATTTTGCTATAAGGTCCTTAAAGTTGACGATTGCACTGCAGTTTCTACGTCTTGCCGCTCTGACACATCTCAGTAGATGCAGGTGTTCATGTGATGGTGATGCTATTTATTTTTTGGTTTTCCTTTCCTATCATAGTATCATGTGTGCCTTTTCCTCTTATGTCATCTACTGTTGACCACCAGAAAACAGGCAATATTTGGATGAGTATTTGATTCGTTTCAAATGGTTAGGAGATTTTGCGTAATTGTTATTTGTCAATATTGCATCTGACAGCATGTTCTACCTGCTACAGAATAACAAGGAGCTCTTTATGGAGTCACTTATTTGCAGGTTAGATGATGACTGTGATAAACTTTTGATCTGCAAACTTGATTTGGATTGCAAAAAGGCATTGCATTTTGACTCTGAAGCCAGCATAACACGAGTGAGTATTTGTGGTTTGCATCATCGATCTACTTTTCTTTGCTTGGACTTGCAGAGTTTTCTAGAAAAATAAACTGATAGACTTTATCCCTTCGATATCGAGTCATTGTAGCTCAGCAATAGGATTAGGATGTGCTGAGCTAATCAATACTACTCCCTCCGTCCCATATTAAGTGTCTCAAATTTGCCCAAATATGGATGTATCTATACCTAAAAAGCGTCTAGATACATGTAATATTTCGATACTTAATATGGGACGGAGGGAGTATCATTTTTTGTCTTGGCACAAGATAAAGCGTTTATTACAGACGTGTCACAGTGAAAGTAAGGACGTTAGGTGTGAAGGGTGGCAACTTCTTCTCAGAAGTGCAGAATGAATCATGTATACAATAAACAAAACTAGAAGTCTGTAATGACTTACAGTATGATATGTAGAGTTGATACTTTACTTCTAGATACTATACATGAATCTAAGACTGAGTATAGTATAGGTGACTCTTTTTTTGTGGGATAGTATAGGTGACTGGTGTGCAGTGAACTACTGGAGTTAGAAGTATTATATTTTCTGTCTTTTCTATGCTAGTGTAATAGCAGGAGTTGTTCAAGGCGTATTTTTAGATAGCTAGCTGAGATGTTTGAGGCAGAAGAAATGACCTTTGTGATTGTGAACTTCAGTTAGTTACTTAGATATAATAACAGAAATCTTCTATCTCAGGAGTTATAAAAATATTACCTACATGATCTGTCATGGAATTCAACATCCTGCAGTAACATGCTTGTTTGAACTTTTTCTGTGTAAAAATCGAATTAATTTGAGTATGTTGATTTTATCATATATTTTTTTTCATTTTTTACTCTAACGTGCCATGACTAGATTGAACGAAGAACCTGCAAGGATGCCATTGGTACATACCGAAGTGATTTTCCTCATGCATATACTTATGGGAGATCTCCTTTTCCAGCTCTGGATGGCTTTATTGAATCTATAGCTTCATTCGGAAATGTCTCAGGTTTTTCTCACAGATTTCTGTCTATTTTTGCTTGACACAGTGATTTGTTATTGTAGTGTATGTTTATGTGTTATAGATGACTCAGTTTCTACAGGTTTGCCTGCTCTGGTAGACTTTTTGAAATCCTGAAACGTGTTTTCATGTAGATAGTCATGGTTTTCTTCCAGAAAAATACTTGGTTCTACAATATACCGTTATAGTAGTTACCATTGAATAGATTCTGTAAACAACGTTTCTGAAGATCCAGGCTCGACAACCCCTTAGTCCGAGACTTGTTAGAACACTAGCACATTGTCCTCTCCGTGCGCTGCTCTGGACTACAAAATATACCAGGTGTTTAGAAGGATGTACTCATGTTTGTGTCAGGTCGAGAACCATCCATACCAGCTCTCATCCTGACTGTTTGTCATATCCAACAAATATGTGAACGGATCAGCACCTAGGTTGCACGGATATGGACACCGCGATACGGCAATTTTTCGAAAAACCCTGATACGGGGATACATTTGTATATATATATATAATAAAAACTATGTATATATATATAAATTAGTGATTTATACACGAAATCCCTCGGTCTTCTCCACCTAGTTGTCATGAGAACAAAACACAACTCAGTAAACACATGATTAGCATTCAACAGCTGGACTCCATGTGCTCCTCAAGCACCACTGCCGCGGTCGACGGCATAGCAGCAGGAGACCAGGGTATTTCTGTATCCTATCGTGTCGTGGAGGTATCCCATAAGTATCCGAATTAATTTTCTTTTTAAAAAAATAGCAGGAGACCCCCGATACGCGCAATTTATGAAGTATCCGTATTTCTGAGATCAGCACCACTGATTCACATTTTTGTAGAAGTAAAGATAACTATAATTCATGAACTATAACAAATAATAGATTGTGAAAAGAATATAGCAAATAATAGGAAGGATTGTTTATCTATTGCTAGACACAGATGCTATTGTGTGTCATGTTAATTAACATGCAGACTTGTTATGCACTGTTTGATACTTGAGCACATCCTATGCCATGCGACTGCATGACCCCCTATTCTTACGGCAGCACCAGTGCGCAACTTAACACTCGACGACATTAGCACATTTCTCAGTTGGCGCCCATCTGTGTAGTAGCTGTTCTGTTGTGTACTCCCAAACCGATATATTCTATTTTACCTAAAAAAATCCTTGATGGTTGTATTTAAACAATAACCAATGTGATACAATGTGTGCATTTCAACTATTCATTTCAGCTTGTATCACCAGCTCTCGTGCAGCATGAATCACATCTGTTATTACCCCTTCCACTCTAGCTCATCATGTAACCAACAACAAAGCTTGCCTTCCCATTGTCTGAACCTTCAGGTCAAGAACTACTCATAGTGGTGCCCCCTCTTCAAGATACTCCCTCTGTTCCAAAATGTAAGGCATATAACTTTTGTTGGATGTCAAACTTTCTAAAGTTTCACCAAGCTTATAGCAAAAAAATTAACATATACATCACTAAAGCAAAATATCGCAATGAATCTAATGATCTTCATTTGGCACCGTAGATGTTGATAGTTTTTGTTATAAGGTTGGTCAAAGTTTATAAAGTTTGATGGTCAACAAAAGTTATATGGGCATTTTGGAACGGAGGGAGAACTATTTTCAATATCATATCTACAGCGTGGACCCAAACCCCGAGAATCCAGCAGGACTTCAATATCCTCTAATGGTTCTACACAACCATTTATTTGAGCTCTTCGATATAGTGATGAAGCCTGAAACAACTGCATACGCCATTTGGTCCAGCCTGCAAGGCCTGTTTCACTATACTTGTCCTTCTTCACTTTGATATATGGAGTTATGGACATCGCCTCTTGCTAGTCTTTCTACATACAAGTTTTACTCCTCCGTGTTAGTTGACTGCGCACAAGTCTGTCTGGCCATATTATTCGGACCATAAATGGTGCAAGTCTATTGACCAAATAGGAAATGTCCAAATGTAATGTGTGTGGTCATCTAGACGAGACACCAACAACAATGACGTCCATGTTGGTTCCGATTGTTTATTGGGGCCATTTGAATGCATTCCAGAGGAAATGGATAACCCAATTCAACGATCCAAAGCCTTTTAGAAGAAATTCTAAGGATCGGGATCCTCCAAAATTCCCTACGAAAATCCTACAATCTGGGGAGGCCTTTAGAAAGGTTCTTATGTTTTTTCTTTTCTGTGAGCAATCAAACATCCTTTCAATCATGTAGGTTCAAGATGGCATGGCATTACAATCCCATGTTTTCCTTATTCCTACTTGTTTGGAATCCTGTGAACCCAAGAGGCCCTCAGGTGGAAGATGTAGTTGCAGATGTGATTTGTGCTGCATGGGAATTGGTTGAGCCGAAGGTGGCAGGAGGAGCTTTGGGAACCATCTTTGCTCATGTGGAGAGGCTGGTTTGGAAGATGGGATTGAGTCAACACCACTGTGATATTGTGCTGAAATTAGTAGTTGAAGAACACACACTGTATTCCAGTACTTATATTTTAAATAGAATACATGGGTGGAAAGAGAAGAATCAATAAGTAAGCAATATGAATACATGCATGGAATGGGTGTCAGGCCATTGGTACATGGATTGGTACCATAGTGCTGTATGAATAGAGCACGTCCCTACAGTAGCATGTCGAACAAGCACGGGACTTGTACAAATACAATTGTATGGCACTACCTTCAGTTGGAGATGTGTCTACCTGGACCCTCAGCGGTCAAAACATAGCTTCTGCACATCAATAATACTGAAATTTTGCGGCCCTGTTTCATTTGGTGAACGTAGCACATTGTTACTCGTAGTACTTGTGTTTTTTCAATCACGGTCCATTGTAATAAAATTATTTCTCGTAGTACTTGTTTTTTATTTTGAAAGCAAAGAAATACTGCATTTTGAGGGATGGATGTTGTACTCTTCCATGACTAACATAAAACATTTGTGCATTGATTGTTACAGGAAAAATTCGATCCTGGTACTGGTTTTCAGAATATGGTTTAATGATTTATAGCATGTCAAAGAGTAGATACTGTGAACATATTGGAAGAGAGCATAAGAGCAATCATGGTAACATTTTACCTCTATTCTGCTATCTGATCTTGGCAATTTTGCAGCGTAATGAAGTAAGAAAATTCCGTAAGTTTATGAGTTGGGATGCCTATTGGCCATTTTTGCAAGAACAGTCATATAATGGCCATGTGCTGCTTAATTTTTCCATTTTCAGTCTGTTCTATGCCTTAATTCATATTTCCCGGGAACTGCCTTCTTTGATACTATTTGTTTTGGATAACACTTGATATGTTTGCTAAATCACCGTAAGCGCATCACAGTTTGTTTATTCATTATAAGATGCTAATAGTAAACTGCAATACAAATTGCTACAGTGATCATCAAATTTGGAAAACATCTGTCTGCCCCTGACATGTGGCCCTAAGACCCCTTGTCAGTTTTCACGCTTGCATTAGCTGATATCTTCCAATTTATACATATTTGCAATGTTTCCCTGTGCAGTTCTGTTTTCTGAACTATGTGGCTATTTCTTGTTCGTACATTAGCTAACTAATCATGATGTGCACCAGTTATGTACATTGTTGATTTCCAAAGAGCTGCATATTATCAGAAGTGTTACGACCCTGATTGTCGAGGTAATCAAGGAGCATTATTCCAGTAACTCTCATTAAAAAATGACCCTTTTCCTCTTAACACCAATGCTTTGGAACAGATTATCGTTCTCCATTGCGGGCTGTACCCTTGGATGTCATTCCTGAGCTCAGCTCCATAGCTGATTCGGCCCAGAGAGAATATCAGGGAAAAGTTGTAGAAGTCAATATTGAAGGCAGTAGCAGGAATGAGTTTCTGTCTGATGGTAATTCCGTTGTGGAGAACGGCGAGGAGGATCCTAGTTGGTGGGAAGAAGCAGTGATTTATGCTGACAGTGTTGAGAATGCCGATCATGCTCCAGGCCTTTGTAACTTGGTTAGTAGTTTCTGCTGATGTTTGCTTTTGCTGTCATCAGCCCAACTGTGCTAACATAGACCCCGAATCAATGTATCTGCAGGAGGATGACTGTGACGACGCTGACTGGTGGATGGATGCGGAAAGATTTATGGTGCAGATGGAGAGCGAGAGTCAAATAGAATCACAGAGCAATGCATAGCTAACGTTCCTCAGCCACTGTTACTCTACACGTTCATGCTACATGTAACTCTGTAGCTGCCCAGCCGCAACACTGCATAGGTTTCGTAAATATTGATGCGGTTTTGTAATAAACCCTAGCCACTAACATGAAGAGTAAATTACAAAAAACCATCACATTAGTGGCTAAGGTTTCACGTAGATACCGGTTCACGTTTTGGTGACAAAACCACCAGATTTCATTAACCACCGACGGTTAAACACGTTTTTAATGAGGTGGGTCCACTAGTCAGGCGAACATGGCGTCTAGCTTGGCAACTGACTGAACCCATCGGTTGACTTTCTCCTTCCTTCCTCTCTGTGTCCCCACACAGCAATGTAGAGCTGCCGCTACAGCAGTCCTGCAGTGCCACTGCTCGCCGCGCGGCTCTTTGGCGGCCATGGCAGCACTCTCGGCACCCTCCTCCTCAGCTTGTGGCCGAGTTCCCGACGCGCTACGACCTCTTCGCGATGCCGTCGACACCAAGATCCAGGCCTAGCAGTCGACCTGCACGACCGGAAGCAGCCTAGCTATCGAAGCGCTCAGCCCTCTCCGAAGCAGCCTAGCCGTCGACCAGCACACGCCGCCGCCGTAGCTCTGTTGCTTTGACCCGCACGCGCCTCCGCCGCCGCTCTGCTGCTATGACTTGCGCGTGCCGCAGCCGCCGCTCGGACTCGCGCAACCTGCTGCCCTCTCCCTCCTCGCCGGTGCTGCCACGGCCACCTTCGCCCGGAGTCCGACCGGCACGAGATGTCGCATCGCGCGTCAAATTCCGGTACGGGCGGCCTTGGTGGACTTCACCTCGCCGTCGTCCACGCCTTGCTGCAGCCCGTCGGCACCAGCCGAGTGGCCACGCCAGTTCACGTGCTGGTTGTACGGCAGATGGTCCCGCTGGTCACCATCTCCTCCACCATCCCGCTGACAAGGAGGTCTACGACATCGCCCGGGGCACATTGCCTGCTCGACCCCGCTGCGCTGCGTCCCTGCTCGCGCCGCCGCTCGCTCCCACTGCGCCGCACCCCTGCTTGCCGCTCATCATTGCTCCGGCGGCCGGCGCGCCTCTTGATCTCGCCGCTGCTCGCCATGCGGCTCTCCGGCAGCCATGGCCCGTGAGAGCCCATCGGCCTTTACCTCTGCAGATTTTAGATCGGGAACACAAAGAGAGATGGATGCCACGTTGGACTGACCGGTAGACCCGCCTCGTCAGAAACGAGCTTAGACGCTAGTGAGTGAAGGGGTTACGCTAATCTGGTAGTTTTTTGCAACTAAAATGTAAATTGGTACCTATGTGCAACTCTAGTCACTAATGTGGTGGTTTTCTGTAATTTACTCTTTCCCTGAACAGACGGCACCGCGTGAGGCTGGCTTCGCAGAGCTGCCCGTTTCCAACGGTGAAAGGATAACAAGCCGCTGCATTCCAAGCCCGCTTGCGAGATTTTCCATAGGAGAGAGAGGTGACTGTTTAGGGGATCAATGAGGCGCGAACTGAGCCTAACTCAGGTGGTTGGTTTCTTGTGGCGGAACCAGCCACCTAGGTTCAAGTCTCAGACTTGGCATGGGTGCTCGCATTTCCTGGATTTATTCCAGGTTTTAACCGGCGTTGTGTTTTCAGTGGGAGTGACGTACCCGTCAACTACGAGGCGCTTGTAGTGATTTCGTCAATCTCAAAATGATCGGCCGGTGGCTCAGTCTCTCGGAGGTGCTCATAGGGGTAGGATGTGCGTGCGTGCGTTCATAGGGATGAGTGTAACGTGCGTGTGTGTGTGAGTGCTTGCGTCTGTACTGTGTTTTCTATGAAAAAATAAACGAGGCGGGTCAGGCCCTGCAGCCCCTACTGTTTCACGAAGATAGCGTGACACCATCATTGCCAACAACGATAAATTAAAGGATTGTGAAGATAAAGATGTAGAGCTACGTCATGGATTAACTTTGGTCTAATTTTTGGAAGAAGGTGAATATGTTTATTGAAGGCATTGCTATTTCTTTTCTTCCAAATGCAAGTGTGCCAAACTGTGATTACCAGGCAAAACAATATGAGACTGGGCGCGTTGTTTAGTTTGAGCAGGTTTTGTTAATTGGGTGTGGGTCATGCGCCTGATTTTTAAGAAAAAAATTTAAATCTCAATCGATGAATCATAGATGTTGGATTAATGTCTGGACATCATTGGAAGGCACAAACCATTCACAAAAATCAACTTATCACCGACTAAAAATCAAACGACTTGGATACAAAGACCGTTGTTAATTTGTCGATTTTGCCGTGCGCATTGTGCACATAGTGGGGCAGCTGTGCTTGCTGCTGACGTAGTGGCAAACGCACCTAGCTCTGGTACGTGCGTGCATCCTCGCGTCAAGCGGGCAGATCGACGGAGTTGCTCAGGGCGGCATGCAGCGCTTCCTCAGCGCCTCTCTCGGCTGTATCTGCATGTGTGTCCATGTCGATCTACAGATCTATATATTCCGTAGCTCTATCATCGATCTCTCCGCTATCTAAGCGTACGAGCGGCACCATTCCGCGTGGGGCATGCATATACTATGGAGTACCATATACTAGTACAGCATCACAATCAACCTGGGGATATGATAGCGGAGCAAACAATTATAAAACTAAGCCGAGCCTTTAGCGTGGGTAATATATGATCCTGTTAATTAGGCAACTGTTGAACATGCTAATTATATAGTTGAGCATCCCATGATCGTCAGATCGGAGAATCATATTCACGAGGCACAACTTCCATCGAATCATAATATATCCTGCTCGCGCTCGAGGAACGAGCGCGTAAATTATATTCCCTCCGTTTGGAAATAAGTGACTCTGATTTGTATTCGCATATATTTATACACGATGTGTGATACCCGTTCAGCGTAAAATGTACGAGGGTAACTAATTAATTTAGATCGGAGAGAGTAACTTAATTAAGAATGACTATGTTACGAGATGACTAGGTAGTATATATATTTCGTATTAAATTCGTGCCAATTCATATATAGAAGGGAGGGAGTATAGTTTTTTCACGGCACATTTCCCCACTAAAGTTGCAAGTGCACGTTAAATATTGCAACATTTTCAAGTGTGAATTTGTTCGTATCTGGTGTCAATATTGATCTAAATAAACCTCAGCTGATCTGAACAAGAATACTTTAATCCTAGCTTAAGTAGGAGCAGATCACCGTTTTCCTCCCCTATAAAAGCAGAGTCCTCCTCTCCCTTGTGCACACACAGACACATTCAGAAACCAAAAGGCAACAGAGAAGTTGTTGTACACTGTACTTCCGAAGAGGCCAGCCAAAGGAAGGATCAATCAATGGCGGGCGAGAAGAAGGCGGGCGATCTGGTGCTGCTGGACTTCTGGGTGAGCCCGTTCGCGCAGCGGTGCCGCATCTCCATGGCCGAAAAGGGCCTCGCATACGAGTCCCAGGAGCAGGAGCTGCTGGGCCAAAAGGGGGATCTCCTCCTCCGCTCCAACCCGGTCCACAAGAAGGTCCCCGTGCTCCTCCACGGCGGCGCCGCCGTCTGCGAGTCCCTCGTCATCCTCGAGTACCTCGAGGACGCCTTTCCCGGCTTAGCCCCTCTCCTCCCTTCCTCCCCCCACGCGCGCGCCCAGGCCAGGTTCTGGGCCGACTACGTCGACAAGACGGTGTACGGCATCGGCACCAGGCTGTGGAAGCTCAAGGGGGAAGGGCGGGCCGCGGCGCGGGCCGAGATGCTGAAGACGCTGGAGACGCTGGAGGGGGAGCTCGGGGGCAAGGCCTTCTTCGGCGGCGAGGCGTTCGGGTTCGTGGACGTGGCGTTGATCCCGCTCACCTCGTGGTTCTACAGCTACGAGATCCATGGCGGGTTCAGCGTGAAGGAGGCGTGCCCGAGGCTGGCGGCGTGGGCGGCGCGGTGCGGGGAGAGGGAGAGCGTGGCCAAGACGCTGACCCCGCCGGAGGAGGTGCACGGGTTCATTGGCGTGCTCAAGAAGGCGTACGGCATCGAGGAGTAGCCGCGATCGCGCTTCTTGTTGTTGTCGATCTTCGGCTGGCCGGCGCGGCGGCGTGCGGTGTGACCTGTTGCTTTGATTTCCTGGAGTTGTTGGCCTTGGCCGCCGTCTCTTGCTCGTATTTTCCCTGCTAATAATTCCTTTTCAATCCTGTCTTAGTATGAGACGGTGGGACGGAGGGAGTACTCGTGTTCTTGTCCGTGTTTGGACCATGTATTTGGCAGTTCCGGGTCGCCGCAACACACGTCGCAAATAAAACATTCGAAATACGGAGTAGTTTTCTCGTCAAACCATATACTCTCTCCTTTGCTAATCTTAAGTTTGTTCTAAAGTCAAATTTTAAACTTTAAGCAACTTTATAGAAAAATCAATTAACACCTAGCTACGACTCAAGATTAGTTGTTTTAAATCCACTGTGATATATTATTTACATATTATACTTATTTGAGATGTTGATACATTTTTCCATGAATTTGGCAGAACTCTAAAAAGTTTGACTTTATGATAAAGACATGACTTCTTATGTTTAGGAATGAATGTAGTACTATTGAATTACTCTCTTTGATTCTAAATTCTTGACTCAAATTTGCCCAAATATGGATGTATCTATTCTTAAAAAGCATCTAAATACATGTAATATTTCGATAACAATTTAAGATCGGAGAGAGTAACATTTTTCTGCATGTGTGAAAGCCACATGGCCACGTGCCCCCTCGTCTCTTGTCTCTTATTTCCCCTCACCTCCTCGCACACCTCCTCTCCGCTCCATCGAGAAGGCGTCGTTGCCGATGTGCCTCCCGGAAGGTGTTGGTCACTCCTCACATCGTGCCATCGACGAAGATTGAGGCACTGAGAGATGTGGATCTGGTCGCTGCCATCAGGGAGGTGTGTATGTGGGGGTGTATCATACGTGAAAAATATTTTTAATATTGGTAGTTTCTTCGAAAAATTGAAAAAAAATCAGAAGTTCATGAAAAAGATTAGAAGTTCTTTCATATTTTCTAAAGTTTCTTTCAAATATTGAAAGTTAAGAAAACGAAAAATTGAAAGAACCAAAAGTTGGAAAAACCAAAAGGTTTTTGGAGTAAAGGGTGGCGCTTTGTTGAATTAGAACGCATTATGAAGTATTGAAAAACCAAAAGTTGTGAACCCCAAAATTGAGAAAAATAAAAACTGAATGGAGGAAAAATTCAAAAAAAATGGCTGCTTCATACAACTCATTTTTGGACAAATGAGGCTCTCATCGTGTTGCTCTTTTGTCCATGAACCCCCAAATGAACAACGGATTGTTTAGGGAGTCGCATGAGAAATGATTTTACTCAGTCGACGTGAAAACGTAATCACAATAACTAAAATAATAACTGAACATTTACAACAACAGCTTGTTGTTCTAGTGGTTCAAGCATACTGTCCATGCAGGTTCGATTCTCCTACGTCCTATTTTTTCTGTTGCTTCTTTCTAGTTTTGGTTTCTAATTTATAATTTGTTTCACAGCCTCATGCAATGGAAAAAATTAAAGAGCACAACTGAAATTTTGTGTGCAAAATTGGATTTTGAATTGCACCTTTAGACGGCAAAAGTTAGACATGTTTTTTTGTGTACAAATTTGGATTGAGATGAAAAATTGGATGTTGCACCTTCGGACGGCTCAAATTGCACGTGAATTTTTGTGTGCAAATTTGGATTTTGAAATGTACAATTGGATATTGCACCATCGGAAGGCTAAAATTGCACGTGATATTCTGTGTGCAAATTACGGATAAAATTGCACATGTTTCTTGTGTGCAAATTTGGATTTTTTAAATGTGCAATTGGATATTGCACTATCGGACGGCTAAAATTGCATTTGTTTTCTGCGTGCATATTTGGATTTTGAAATGTGCAATTGTATATTACACCTTCAGACTGCTAAAATTGTACATATAAATTCCAGGTGCAATTTTTAAATTTCACATAAAATTAGATGTTACTTTTTGAAAGTTGCAGATTCAAGTCTCACTACATGAAACTGGCGTTATTTTTTGTCTTTTATAGACCAAGGCACAAATACTAGGTACAAATACTCTCATAAGACCCATAATCAAACCAGCCCACACAAAAAGAATCCTATTAGGGTGCGTAGACGGGACATGAATGTTCCATCGATCGATCGAGGAGGCTGGGCGTACGTCGACACGATTCTCAGTCGACTGCCGTAGCCACTCCCGATGAACAATTGGGAAGGATATGGGGTGCCCTTAAAGATGCCTTAATTGGCTCATTTTCTTGGAAAGTAGCCTAATTAGCTCGGAGTTGACAAGTTATTTTCTAGAAATGTACTTTTAGGACGAATTTTGTACTCCCTCCGTCTCATATTAGGTGACTCAAATTTGCTAAAATATGAATATATTTATAGTTGGTAGGTTATACAAACGTTCCAGTTATACATCTGAGGACAGCTTTATCCGTAGGGCGATTCCCAGCCCAGCAACGAGTGGTGTTGGCGGCGCCCAAATCCAACCAAAATCTTTGCTTCAACCCCACCACCAAATCCTACCCGATCACGGTCACGGTCTTACCCTCCCCTCGCCTAGCAGAGAAGCAAATCACACATCCACGAGCCACCACGTCCAGTAGTACCCATGGCCACCGCCTGCCGTCTCGCCGCGCCGCTCGGCCTCGCCCCGCTGCCCCGCGGCCGCCCGGCCGCCGCCGTCTTCAGGTGCTCCGGCAAGGTCGGTCCACGGATCAGCGTGGCCGTGGTGAGGGCGGCGAACGGGACGTCCGGCGGCGAGGGCTCGGCGGAGACGCCGGAGATCGTCAAGGCGGTGCAGGACGCGGTCAGAGTACTTTTGCTAATTTGCTTTGTTTACTTGGATAAACCCTCTGTGGGACTGCGTGGATGGCAAATGTGCATCGTTGTGACTGACTACTGATATGTCTGTTGCTTCTAGGCAGTGGGCAAAAGTTGAGGACAAGTACGCCGTGGCCACCATCGGCTTCGCCAGCCTCGTCGGGCTCTGGACGGCCGTAGGGGCGCTTAAGGTACAAACATAACTGGAGTAGGAGTATATGGCAGCAGCTTTGATTACAAATAACTGTTGTTTCTTCTTCTTCGGATGTGCAATTAATAAACTACACCATTTCGTTTTGCTTGTTTGCGCATCTAGGCCATTGACAAGCTTCCAATCTTGCCTGGTGTGTTTG
Organism: Brachypodium distachyon; assembly: GCF_000005505.3. Taxonomy (NCBI): domain Eukaryota; kingdom Viridiplantae; phylum Streptophyta; class Magnoliopsida; order Poales; family Poaceae; genus Brachypodium; species Brachypodium distachyon. The sequence goes on along the minus strand of NC_016131.3, from coordinate 23,586,610 downwards.
AGCTTGTTGGAATTGGCTACACAGGGGTAAACTCTTGAAGCATATGTGGCCATTCTCCTTTTCGTTTTTGTTTTTGTCTTTGAGAGAGAGATAATAATGTTCCTTATTAACATTGTTTAATTCACACCAACGGCCTATCTGCTTGGTGTTGATGCAGTGGTTTGCATACCGCAACCTCATCTTCCAGCCTGACAGGTCAGTTTAATCATGTTCCTGTGATCCTTTTCTGTTCCTAAACTTGCATTTTTCCTTTGAAAGGGAGCATTGTTGATTTCTTATAGTCATAAGAGTTCAACACGCACGACCTTTGCATAACAAGATGCACACGGCATAACAAAAGAAACAAAGTCCTCAGTTACATAAAAATGATGACCCATAAGACCAAGAAAATAGCAGAGAGAAATCGCTTGGGTTAATATGTGAGTGATTTAGATAGCATGACTTCCTTGAAAATAATTTACATCCTTGAAAAAAGAATTTTGATAGCATGAATGCTTACTCAGAAATTTTGATAGGGGGAGGGCAAAATTGGGGAAATTATATCCTTTGTATTTTTAAATGGAGCGCGTAGGAGTTATGGGGTTATATGAAATTAGGTTCTTGGTGTCGCAAGGGCAGCCGTTTTTGTTTGTGAAAGGGGATAGAAGTCAGAATCGTGCTAGTCATGCGCTTGTGAATATCGCTCGCATGAAGAGGTGCACGGTCGTGTGGCAGGGTTCCGGTCCATCGCCTGTGATGGACGTGGTTCTCCAAGATTGTACTTCTTAATTCTTAATATATCCCTTTTCACCCGCAAAAAAAATGTTACCTGATATTTCTTCAAATTACGTGTATTATTATCTGGGATACAATCATACAAAGATGAGAACTACATGGCCGTATGCTAATGTCCAAATATACTAATAAGATATTGATCCTTCACAAAGGAACCAGTCCCTCTATGCCACAAAAACATGACGTTCTCGACATGCATTCAGTCAAATATTGACCACTGATGTCGTTCAAAATCTTGCCATATCCTTATCACGTCCTGTACGTTTATGTGTTGCAGGGAAGCTCTGATCAGCAATATCAAGAGCACCTACAATGAAATCACCGGTAACAGTAGCTAATTAAGTAGCATTTACGAGATGACTTCAGTAAGCAGAGGATGCCTCGAACTGCATCAGCCAGCAACCATTGAAAATCAAGAAGACATCTAACATGGATGCCGTTACTGTTCCTCTTGGCTTCAGGCAGAGCTAAAGTTTGCTGATGAGCTGGTCCTCCACGTAATCTGAATTTCTAATGTACAACTATGATATATTTCAGTTCCATTTCCAGACGGCGACATAATGTCATGGTCGATGCGGGGTTGCAGATAACATTCTGTTGGCTCTTTGTACTTTTTTTTATCAATGCAATTATATGATCATTCGATATCCGTTTAACCCCTAGTTCCCCGCTCTAAACGTGAAAGGCTTTTATTACTGTATAACAATGCAAGTTTTTCTGATGTCTTTCTGAGCTCTGTGATGTCTTTTGCATACTCAGGAAGGTATGCAATTATGTAAGAAAAATGTTAATCATCACTGCTAATCCTGAATAAACGTCTGCTTGTTTAGTTATGTAACAGACCTAAAAGCTCCCAGTTTGTCTTCTACAAAGGACATGCCTGTTAAGATATTACACCAAGAACACCAAACAGCGATGGCGCCTCGAGATATTTGAAAGTCCCGCTGCTTTTGCTCCCTTCACTATCTGTTTATTTAACTCGGGAATCAAACTGCGACACATCATCTGCTCCTTCCGCAAAAATATCCTCCTGAGTATCTTACAAGCCTCAGAGGGAAGTTTTTTTCTCTCCGAAAAATCCTCTTCGGATCACAGGATTTGAAAACGTTGTTATATAAAAATACATTTTGAAAAGTCATGTAGTGAATTTCTACGGGATTCCAAAATACATGAATTTTTGCAGCGTTGTCTTTGGAACTTTTTTTCAAAACAGGAAGTCTTGTTGTTACCCTAGCCTCTGGATCATAGATGCATATAGCCAAACTTATCACAAGTTTTGTCTTTGCATCGCGCAGATGAAATGGATACATAGATTTTACGCGAGTTAGGGGGAGATGGAGAGCAAATAGAGGTGGAAAGAAGATGCATTGGATTTCCCAAGAAAAAAAAGTGGTATGACCTTATGTTAGAATATTATGTATGGGGATCAACCTATGATCCAAAAGGCTTTTCTAGAAAAAAAAATCCAACCAAATTTTCTTCTTCTGAAAAGTAGGATAAAACTCTCATCCTCTGCATCGGTTGATGCACACAACCATATATCCTACCAATTATCCTACCAATTAGAATCCTCCAAAGTTCTTTTGAAAATCCTAAAATGGAGGACCCAATTTTTTTTTTGTCAGTCAGAAATCGACTGCGCAACACGGCTGTCCGTTAATCAGTTCCGCCCCCATGAAAAAAGCCTGGTTAGACAAATTGTTTTTTTTTGTCAGAGACTGAAAATAAATTTGTTTAAGTGTACTCTAAGAGCATCTCCAACAGATGATGCATAATAGGGCATCTGGAATGGAATTTAGGATAGGACGCCAGTTTTGCATTTTTTCGTGCCCTAAAATAGAAGAGCTATTCCAGATGATATAAAATAGGGCACTAGTAGAAATCCAGATGATGTAAAATAAAGGCACCACATGAAATGCTTTCTTCTCACATTTGCAAATATATATGCAACAAACAATATGCATATCATGAAAAATAAATCTAAAACAAATGAGTCAGAATAGTACTTAAATAGTTTATTACAACACACAAATTGTTCATCAAATTCTCACACAAGTAGTTCAAGTAACACACCAATCAACACAAAGAAACAAAGTTCATCACATAGAACAACATGATAGACAAATTGAGAAGAAAAACTAGTGGCTTTGTTGGCCAAACCAAGACCACCACTCCTCCATGAGATCGTTTTGAAGATTGACATGACGATCCTCATCTTGGATCTCTTCATAGGTGTCTAGAAATTCGGCCACTCGGTCTTCATTTCTTTGAGCACGCACGAGACAGCCCATCAACTCGTAGAAGCTATAGTCCAACGTTTGCCCACACTCGTCTTCAGCGATCATGTTATGCCTGATGTACCAAAGAATCTCTTAGTCCCCCGTTGTGCGCATTGAGCCTCTCCCTCCACAGCTTCTCACGGCCGAACACGGAGCCACCGTGCTTCGGCCGCTTGTTGTGGTGCATGGCCATGATCACAACGACATACTCATCGTGGACGAATCACCGTACGAGCCACTCTTCTACAATGTCGTATCAATTTTTTGAAACTATTGCACTGAAACAAAACGAAAAACGAAAATAGACATCATGCATCAGGATGGCAACGGGGCGGGTATGGACGGGTCCACTGAATCCATATCCATATCCATATCCAACGCTAGACCAACTATCCATCCACAAAAATATCCGAGGATGCAAAACTATATCCACGTCCATATCCACCAGGTATCCGGGTATCCATGAATTATTCATATCCATGCAATATACTTCTCCGTCAAATATTAAGTGACTCAAATTTGTGGCGGACCCAGGATAAATTTTAAGGTGCGGCGGAGTTTACACGGCAAAAAATCATATCATAACTATGCGAAAGCTCATTGGATTACTAGATATATACTTATATTACTTTGTGTTTAACAAAAATATAATTCAACAATAAGATATTGCTGCTCAAAATACCTCAATAGATGACACTTACGTGGATGACCGATCACCGATTTATAATCTATATTAACCAAAAGACCATATAAACTTACGAAGTACTCCCTCCGTCCCGAAATAAGTAACGTGGATTTGCATAAGAATCTATACAAATCCACATCACTTATTTTGGGACCAAGGGAGTACTTTATTGCAATAACGGAAGATACATCTATCGAGTAGTGGATCCACGTGTCAGTAATTTATTTATTTTAAGAAATATCGGGTATCCATGGATATCCATGGATCAAATATGATATCCGTGCCCGCTCCACGAGTTGGCGGATATCCATTCGTGGATATCCATGGATCGTAAACCCAATCCATATCCGCGATCCATGGGCTGGATATCCA